>NC_069508.1:126993761-127593761 GCF_027579735.1 Bombina bombina
AGGTGCTTTTTCAAGACAATCTTACTGTTTAGAATATAATGGCTGAACACGCCATCATTCAGGATACAAGTGGATGATTGATATATATATATATATATATATATATATATAAATATATATATATAAATATAAATATATATATATGAGAAATACATTGTTTTTATTAATTTTATTACATACAATGAAAAGGAAAATAAAATTACAATAGAAATTTGCATCAAGTTTGTGTAACAAGGTGATACTGAAAAAAATAACAAATATTCTATAGCAGAGTGGTTAATTTTGAACCTGCCAAACATATTAACTTGTAATAACAAGAGGGGTACATTTAATGAGAGACACTTTTGGACCCTTTGCTGATCAAGACTAATGGAATGATAATCATAACAGCTATTCAAAATAATTTAGAGAGTAAAAAACATCTCAGGGCCATTGTAATATCAAAGGACTCCAACATGAAATAAAACAAAAAACTAAGTGCTGTTGTTTCATGGAAGTGGGTGTAGTAAGATTATAAGATTTGTGAAGATAAGGTTATTACATAAAGATTAAGTCACTGCTTATTGTCATACAAATAATTAAATGTTGCTATTTGTATAATAAAGGACAATGTGTGAGTATATGGAGGAGTAGCTAGTTTCTGGTCAATGAATAGGGGCTCTGTTGTAGGACTATCATATTAAATGGGGCCATAAATTGGATAGGTGTTTGTAGCGGCATCAGCTGATGTTATTATCCACAGTCCCAGTTGCTGACTGCAAGACTCGAGTTGAGCTGCTTATGTACAAAAGCCCCTTTCATTGATAATATATGTGATTTTTAAGTCCATGGACAGCAAACGTGTATAATAGTACCCTCATTCTATTGTCATGTAAGGTTACATAATAAACATATGAAATGTAAATATACATGAATGACCTATATATCATCTATTAACAAAAGTTCTGGTTTATGAATTGTTAATTAACAGTCTATAAATAGTTAAGTAACTAAAAGTACAATAAAACTATAAACATAATGTATATTATTGTAATTACTGGAGATTACGCTATGACAATTTGACCTGATCTAAACTAAACTGCTGTTGGCATTACTGTAGAAACCGTATGGGTTCAGCAGTCCGTAGGAGGGGTCCCATGCTAAGGAAAGTGTAAAGGTACATAATCATTCCATTAGGGGAATTCAGCTGGGTTCATCATGTTTCTTGCAAGGAATCGTTGATAATGTTTCAGACAGTAGTATGTGTTGAGCCATGTAACCCGGTTGATATTTTAATAATTTTGTAATATGAACAATGCTTAGTGTAGTCATGATATCCATTGAAAGTATGAGGCGCACTAAAGGGATATTGGTAGGGGTACATATTCTCTTGTAATTCTACTTTTCCATGTACTTGTAAAATTTATATAGACTTATAGGCAAACAGATATGCAGATACACATACTATGCACTATAATATATATAGTCAATAAAAGGATTTATTTCCGTCAGAGGAAATGAAGAATTGAGTTGGTGAATTTCTGTGCTAGTGGAGCACAAAATGGTGATAGCCCAAGGACACTACTCAATTACGATTTTTTTATTCCACTTTGGCAAACATGGCAATGTGGAAATATTTCTGTACTCCACTACTAACATATTACTTGCAAGAGGACTGTTAAAAATAATATCACCAATTTAAGTACATACTGTCAAAAAGGCATAGAAAAAGTCATTAGTTAATCATACTTGCACATATTTTACATTTTTTTTTTTTTTTTGGTATACAAGCTTTGGTTTAATATAAATGTTTTACTTTTTTTCTTGCTATGTTTAATTAACCTCAATAAAAAGACAAAAAAAGAAAATAGAGGGACATAAAATTCCACATTCTAATAGAAATGCATGTTTTGATATTTTTTATTGAGCACAGAGCAAAAGTACATATGCCCTGATCACCTTTATGGTGTCTGCTCAGAGAGCTGGTTTCTGCTTAGTGCGCTGGTGGTGCCAAGTATTCTTTTTTTTTTTGAGGTTGTGCGAGAACAATGCAACTTAAATTAAACAGCACATCAGTAAAACAAATAGAGATGTTACATTTCAATTTGACAATATCTATACTTGTAAAAAGATAACATTCTCAATATGAAGTATCCTATTAGAAAAAAAAACCCCAGAAAACTGGAACCTCGTTTTCTTAATTAGCAGTGTGAATGATCATATTTAGACCAATGAGCTCAAATTAATTGGGCAATTGACATGTTAAGTAAAAGCAAAAATGAAAATATAGTTCTACTATGTAGATAATATGGTAAGATTTATAAGTAGAGGTAGGTAAATTGCGTCATAGGCAAGAGAAGCCGCTTAGTTAGACCTCCTGAAGTAGGAGGTTCATTATGGGGATGGGGGGGGGAGGTGGGAAGTTGAATGCGATGAATGAGGTATATAGCTGAGGAGGCATTGAAATTGTAGAATATCATAGGCTGAACAGGTAGTATGGGGTCTGATGGGAAAGTTCTAACAATACTAGCGGTATACTATGGATTTTAGATCGGTTATTACCTTAATAGACAATCAGGGCCCTTGTGGGTTTAATTATGAATATAAGAGTTGCTCAGGGGAGTATAACAACAAGACAAACAGCAAATATTTAATATAGTATAAAAGGCAGGGGAACCATGGATGTGAATATCAGAGTGGGTCCAGCCCATCCTGATGACATATCTAATGTTGCATTATTATACCCTGCATCACCCCAATAGAGACCACATCAACAGGTTCATAGGTATGCATCTCATAACTTGCAGATAATAAAGAAAAACATACAAACTGGCTTTGTAAGCAAACAAAAAAACATAATCAAGGTGGTTATAGATGACATTGTCTCCAACGTAACAGGTATAAGGACTTGAACTACCATATCTGACAATAGCATATAATAGCAGCATGAAAACAGAGAGGGACTCAAGAGCAGAACTATAATACCCTCAAATCAGGCAATTGGAAAGAGTCAGGCTTAGCATTGTGCACACTGATCATCATGTGTAGGGAGTATAGAGCAGTAATAATCCAGAGTATGCTAAACAAACAATACACAAGTCTCTCTGGATTCTATGAATATATGGCTTAAAAATAAAATACAGAGCGCCGCCTCGGCCGCTGGCAACCGCTCCGCAGTCCATAAATCAGTAGTGTTGCAAAGAGTGGAGTGCGCGGGATGCTCAATCTATACGCAAATATATAGGACTGAGGTAGAAATCCTAAATAAAACTTGTTCTCTGAGACATCTATATTGACCAATAGTAGTATTAAACAAAGTGTGACATTAATACAGGGAAATTATGTAGAAAAGGTGCCAATAAAAATTAGCCATATGAGTGGTATAAAAGTATGTTCAATTACATGTCAATAGCGAAAACCTACATGGGTGCCCTATATCTACATTCTAGGACCCTGATAAAGATAGCAGTATAATAGTCACATAAGAGAATCCTATATCAGAAGTATGTACCAGTGTGTGGCCAGGATATAAGATTAGGCATATGTGCAGGAGAGAATGAAACACAAAACAGAACAAACCTTGAAACAGAACAAACCCATAATTAAATTAATAACAGTTGCAGTAAACAACAATGGTGACCTCACAAAACCTAAGTCTTTAAGTTCCATATAGGAAAGATCCAAACGTTCTGAGGAATTGAGTCCCTGTCACTATGAAAAGTCTCAGCGCTTCAACCAATGCCGACAGCAGGGAGGAAACAGAGGGAGAAACAACAGTCAGGATGCCACGGGTACAGCCATGTTTGTCCGACATTTGCAAGATTCTCCGCAAGGCCAATCATGTGAGTAATAACTTCAGATAATCGCCGTACATCATCCCCGGTTCTAATACTCGCTCCCAAAAAAAGCCTTGAATGTAGAGCCTCTCCTTAGTGTGAATCCCTCAGGCATTCTCAGGCTAGCAACTTGCAAGGGAGTTTTCACATAGAGAAGCGAAGCGTCCGCATCCCAGCCCATCAATGCATGCGCAGCACCTTCAGCTCGGTAGGAAGCCTGCGAGTCTCATCTCTTATGTTTACCCGGGAGTTGTTGAAAACGGTCAGGCTCCAGTTCAGATGGAAATCCTTTTCAAATATTGTAATGTCAATTATATATGTTAGACAAAACTATAAAAGTGATGAAGATTTAGAAATCGGACAAGGAGATTATATACAAAATACTGGTAATGAAAAGAATGATATATTATTCAGTAAAAAGAAGGAGAATAGGCCACAGAATAGACAGGAAGAAAGACCCGCTAAAGAATTACCAGATCAAAGACAGATGCAACAGAGAGATAAGAAAGAAACTTTTAATTCAACTAATATTAGAAAGACAACTGTCTATGATAATTGGGACCAGGGACAGTATGGAGATCAGATAAAAAGAAATGGGAGAACAGAAAGGAGATTTAGGGAAGAGTATATGGACAGTGACTATTATGACAGGAACAGATCTAGAGACCTCAGGAGAAATTTGAATCCATCTGGTTATGGTAATAGGAACTATCATTACAATCAGAGGAATTATGATCAACACTATAGAGATTATAAATCAAGAGAGTTTGAGAGAAATGACACTAGGGATCAGAGAGAAAGAAATGGGAATAGACATAATGGTTATTATAATGGAAATAGGAACTATCGAGGATGGTTCAATAAAGGTAATGAACCTTATGAATCAAACAGGAGGATAGAACCTGTACAACAAAACTGGAGGGTTCCGACATATAATAGATTCAACACTTTAAGAACAGCTGAGCTATCCCCCCCCCAGAGCTAGTACATCATCCCATTTTTTAGGAGGAGGTAAGGACAGAAACCACGACCCTCCGAAAGGAAAGAGAAGAAGAGAGGGAGAAGAGGAAGGGCAAGAAATAGAGAAGTAAGTAGTCTAGCTGTAAATAAAGATCAAAATACAATACACACTGAATCTGAAAATAGTGGGATTTTTAATCTCAGTGAAATACAGTTAACTAAAACACAAGAGGATATACTGAAAAAAGGGTTATCCTTCGCCCCCACCTCCACAATGAATAAATTCGAACATTATATAAATATTAACCAATTCGTGAGAAGACTAACCCTAAAGAAGTATTTTTTAAAGAATCCGAATGTTGATAATAAATCAGTTGAGACTAAGAAAGGATATATACATACTAACTTTAGAGCTAAGTCTAAATTCTTTCCAACACAGGAGAAAGGAAATTATATAGCGTCCTTTGAAAAAATGGTTAAACAAGATCTAGAAGAAATGGATATTAAACAAAATAAAAAGTGGAATTTGAGTTTGAAAGAAAAAACAATTCTTAAAGAATTACAATCAAGATCCGATATAGTGATAAAGCAAGCCAATAAAGGGGGTGGAGTTGTGATCATGAGCAATTTGTATTATACAACTGAGGCATATAGATTATTGAATGATACTTCTACATATAAAAAACTTTTAAATGATCCAGGTGATGAGTATCAAGGTAGATTAAGAACAATGCTTGAAGAAGCAAAAGTAACAAATTTGCTGACAGATTCAGAATATAATTTTTTACTAATCAAAAACTTTAGAACTCTCATTTTTTACTTCCTACCAAAGATTCACAAAAATATGAAAGAACCACCAGGACGCCCGATAATATCGGTCATTGACTCAATTACCTCCAATCTATCACAGTATATTGATTATTTCTTGCAGAACTATGTGAAAGAACTCCCCTCATATATATCGGATTCGGCACATTTTTTGAGAATATTAAAGGATGTGAAATGGGAAGATAACTTTGTGCTAGTCACCTGTGATGTCAGCTCCCTTTATACTAACATAGAACATAACTTGGGTTTACAAGCAATCGAGAGATTTTTCAATAATGACCCAGAGATGACTAGCACACAGAGTAGATTCCTGCTGCAATGTATCAGGTTTATATTAAACAATAATTATTTCAAATTTGAAAATGGATATTTTCTACAGGTGAAAGGTACGGCTATGGGCACAAGGTTCACACCCAGTTATGCAAATCTGTTCATGGGAGTTTTCGAGAATGAAGTTATAGATCATTCCCCATGGGGTGCGAACCTTGTGCTCTATAGACGCTATATCGACGACCTGTTTTTAATTTGGAAGGGAGACATAGAATTATTAGAGCTGTTCATTGATGATCTTAACTCCAATAAGTTTGGCTTAAATTTCACTTATGAAAGTAGTAATCATAAAATAAATTATCTAGATATAGAAATAGAAATAAAAAATAACGAAATAAAAACAAAGACCTTTTTTAAAAAAGTCGACTCTAATAATTATATAGACTCAGAGAGTTGTCGCCATATTAAATGGAAAAAGAACATACCAAAGGGACAATTACTACGCGTTAGAAGGAACTGTACAGATATAGGAGACTTTGAGGAACAGTCAAAAGTACTTATAAAAAGGTTTGGACAAAAGGGATATGATACCAACAGAATTACACAAATAGCGAATGAGGTTAAGAGTATAGATAGAGAAGAACTGCTAAAGAAAAAAGATAAGCCAAGAAAGGAAGAGGGGAAAGGAAAACTAGATATACCACTAATAACAACGTATTCAGCTAATCACAAACAATTCCAAGGAATAATTAAGAAACACTGGCACTTCTTATTGAAAGACCCATTAATAGGGCCTAGTATAGGAATGAACCCGAGATTCATCTATAAAAAGGCGAAGAACCTTAAATCGATATTAGCACCCAGTGAATTTAAAAATGGGAAACAACTGTGCAATAAAGGATACAAAACCCCTAAAGGAGAAAAAAATTGAAGGTTTTTTTCCATGTCATCAGTGCAAATCCTGCAAGCATAGCACAAAATTAAAACAGATAAAATCAGACAAAGATGGAAGACTAATTAAAATAACAGATATTATTAGATGCACGGATATGAATATTATTTATATGTTACAATGTAGTTGTAACTTAAGGTATTTTGGACAAACGGGACGAAAGTTAAAAGACCGTATACGGGAACACATCCTAGCGATAGAACATCTGAGGGAAGATACCATTTTGTACAAACATTTCAAAGAGGTCCATAGTGGTAACACTGATGCCTTAAAATTTTGGGGAGTTAAAAAGGTAATATCAGATGGGAGAAGAGGTAATTTAGGGTTGAAATTGTTAAAACATGAAGCAGAATTCATTTTCAATTTTGGAACACTTCACCCTAAGGGACTTAACAGCGAAATGGATTTGAATTCTTTTATATAAAATTCATAAAGTATACATCTAAAGGTAGAATTTAATTATGACATAGATCTCCAAATTATGATCTTGACTGAGGCCATTGCCAGTCTTTTTAATTTTCAAATAAATTCTAAATCACACTTAACTTTAACTTGGTATTCTATACTTCATATATAATTTAAGCAATTTATTAAAAAAAAAAAAAAAAAAAAAGAATAAAGTCATAAAAATGACTAAGGAAGGGAGACTAGTTGATTAGCTCAATGAGTAAGGCTTCAACCTTACAAATATAAGGTACCAGGGTTTGAATACAAGTAAGAATATGTGAAAAACCTTTAGTTTTCAAAAGTGATAAAAAAGAGGAAATAAGTCAAATACTATAATATGAACATAGGAAGTAAAGCCACAATGGTAGCATAACGGGTAAGAAGTGAGCTTCCCACTACAAAGGTTGAGAGTTTGAATACAAATGAGAAATATGGAAAAATATTAAATTTTTTTAAAGTATAATAAGAAGGGTAAATAGGCCAAGTATTAGAATTTGAATTGAGGAAGCATAGCTTCAATGGTAGCATAATGGATATGGAGTAGGTTTCCCACCACAAGGTTGAGGGTTCGAACCTAGGATGGTTCGAGACTATTTATATTAACCTGATATATATATATATATTTTTTTTTTCTGTCAATTATTGTTGAACATCGAAATCCATGTCAAAATGACCTGTCTCTTTATGTTTTTATTTATGGTTTTTATTATTATATATTTTTGTATTTAAATTTAAAATTTTAGAGCCTGGTTTCTGAATTGAGGAATGTAAGGTGCTTGGGGTTAAAGGATTACTTTCTGTTATAATTTTTAAGCTAAACAACTAACATATTAAAGTTAATAAACATTAATTAAACCTACTGACCTATATTTTCTCCAAAACGAAGTTTCATAACATTCTAAAAGTTATATCTTTTATTCGCCGATGATGTCACGTTATCCTGCCCACTATTTTCAGCACTTAGTGTTCAAAATACTTAAACCAATAACTTTGTGTTTAAAGCGCCATTTTGAAACCTAGGTATTGTAAACGGATTGGTACAGAGCAAAGGATACCCACGGAGTGGGTTTGGAAAACAATTAAATTTGCAGGCAAGATTTCTGATATATGGTAGAGATATGTTAATGAAATGCTATTGATAAAAAGCGTATTTGGGGTAGTTAGTTAGTAACAGGCATAGAAAATATTTACTTACAGTGGCCCTTTAATACGATGTAAGCTAGTATGAGTAGAATTTGAGAATATTTATTCAACGGTTATTTCCTAACATATTAGAAGTAAACTTTGAATAAACATACCGACTGATTCTTGAGAACGAGACAGTGACAAGTAGAGAGTGACTAATAAGGACACTTCGATTAAACATTGATTGAGAACTAATAAAGGGTTAATGGAACTCCCTTTAAATAAACGGAATCAGCTGGCTGTAGGCATCTTGACAAAGGCTCCCTGGTGAGCTGAAACGCGTAGACTTGTCTACTATCCAGCCCTGCAGAAAGGAAAGAACTACAGAGACACATCTACTCCCAGAACCGTCACGCCAGGAATACCTGAAGGACCTGGTCAGATGGTAGGAGTATAGATCAACCGTTTTTTCTACTAGTGTGCACACTAAGGATATCAGGAGAAGATCACCAGCACTTATTAAAGGTAAACTAACACGACCACGGTGGGATGTAGACAAACAGGCTGAAGACTCAAACGCCTGAACTACAGAAAGACCGGGTGAGTGTTTCTAACTTCAAAAAGTGTGGAATTGGATTGCGACAACTGTTTAAATACAGGTACTCTGAATGTTTTAAAAAAGACTTACAAATTACTGCTGAAACACTGAAACACTGATTTACACCTGTGGAAGCTATTGCAGCTATTACAACCTAAGAGACTTTAAAGCCCTTACGGAAGAGTGTCATACAACAGCACATATATGATCATATTAACATCGCTACAAATAGACTCCCAATAGCGTCTTGACACAAAAAGAACTGTGTAACTATCATAAGAAGTCACTGCAATTGTCAATCAGTCTGGTTAATTTTATAACAGCACAATAGCTTAATTTTAGGCTTTTTTAGTCATAGTCAGCATTAAGTATTAATGCACAGAGTTTTCAAAACTGGTTTTTGCTAACAGCTATATACAGTGGATGGAAACTGCTCTAGAATTTACGTCTGATTAGAGCGTTGCAATTATTTGTTTAAGGTTTGCTTATAATTTATTGAACAGGTTTTAATAGACAATTGTAATTTATTTTTATTATTTTTTTTTATTTTATTTATTATTTTATATTTTATTTTTTAGATTAATGGACAC
The DNA here is from genome assembly GCF_027579735.1 of Bombina bombina. NCBI lineage: Eukaryota > Metazoa > Chordata > Amphibia > Anura > Bombinatoridae > Bombina > Bombina bombina. The sequence continues at coordinate 127,003,347 of NC_069508.1, forward strand.
CGGTGTCACAGTATTTAAGTGATTATTCACATAATTGAACCCTTTGAATTCATCTAGAATTATCTGGAATTTGTGTAATAAAAATTTTGCTATTTAATATTGAAAACCCACAGCACCTTGCATTTTTTAAGAATTTTTTAAGAAATCAAACTCTGATTAAAAGTGGTTTGGGTTAGTCTAAAGAAATATATTTAATTAATTAAATCCCAAGGTTCAAGTGTATATAGATTCATTTTGAATTATTGGGGTTTTGTCTAACATATATAATTGACATTGATACCAACACAGGTTTTTTAGAAATTTATTTTTAAAGTGCCAGATCGCCTCTTTTGGCGCCGCCTCCACCCTTTGTTACTTTTAAATTCTTTAAAATCAATTCACCAACTGTGAGAGGTGCAATTAGGAGGTAGGCAAATCTGGTTATTCTACCATTAGTCTACACTAACCTTGAAAGCAGATGGAAATCTATATCTATATTGTGAGCCCTCTATATTGAGGGCTCACATAGTCTGCCACAGGATCTGTGGTAATAGTCTCTACTAGGGTTAGGCTGCACTCCTCCTTAGATGGAGCGTTAGTTGAAAGGATTGAAGTGTCAAGGCTGCAATTTATCTTCTCCTGAAATTCAGCTAGTAGCTGTTGCACCTTAATGTAAAAGTCCTCCATATTTGTTAGTATCGAGCTGCGTCTATGCAGTCATCTAGCACTGCTACCTCGTGGTCGCTCAGATCAGTGTAAATTCAAATGGTTGCTGTGGCGGATAGTTTAAAACCTGCCAAATGAGTCTCCACAGAAGCAGCGTAGCCCAATTACAAGTGTAAACCAAAAACTTTCTAAGGGTCAGTTAGTCATATCCCCAAAGTTGATAATTTTTGCAGGAGCTCATGTAGTGTGTGTCTTTTCTCCTCAGTAGCTGGCTCCGCCCCCATATTTTACATTTTTATAAAGTGTCCTTGGCACTTCTATGGAAAATGGACTCTGTGTCATCTATATCTAGAATTTCCAGCTATTTAGTTATCATACAATGCTAGTTACAGTGGTGTTTAATGACAGGAAAATGACATTGTTTAATGACAGGAGTGACACTGAAAGTAAACATCTAAAAAATGACTTCTAGACAGATACAAGTAACTCATGTAACATTGTTTCTATACATTTGATTTTGTTCCCCTGTCATCCCATTTAACCCAATAATAGGTTAATTCTGTTGATTTATAGAACATTATATTAGATTATGACCTAGGAAATAATGGGATCTACATAGAAATATATGTTTTGTCTGTGGGTGTGAATCAAAAGAGACTTCTAGTCTACACATTTACTTTACAAGCCTACTATTGGATAAAAAGTAAACTCTTTTAAATTTCATTAAGAGTCTTAAAGAAACACAATTGTTTTTTTTTTCTTCATTGAATCAAAAAGAGGGCTGTTTTTTGTAAAATAAATTTTATACTTGTGAGGGATGTTGTTATCTGCCAAGAAGTGGGCAATGAAAGAAATGGACATGAAATTCAAAATGAAACTTTCATTTATTTTCTTTTTACACTTTTATATCTCTTTAAAAAAATAACAGTTTTAAATTGACTTTCTTTATGCCATAAACATATTGGTGAATATTGGGACTAATGACAGAGTCAGTAGGATATGGAGTGTCCTAAAAATGTATACTAAAAAAAATCACTTCAGATAGTTAGGTATCCTTTAAGGAACTATTTTCTGAGATATTACCAATTCCATGTGTTAACCCAGTAAGGCAGACTGAGCTAAGTGCAGTCAATTCCTAGTTACAAATAGAACAGACAGATCAATCTGTAAATATGACACACCTAGAATATAGGCATGGGTGACAGAAGGAAAAACGATACATTTCAATGTGTGGAGAAAAGTGCACAAAGTAGCAGCATTAAGTACATGAACATTAAATATATGACAGCAAATGCAAGAAGCATGACAGGTAAAATGGGGAGCTGGATCTCTTAGCTGCAGAAGAAGATTATGATATTATCAGTATAACTGAAACCTGGTGGGAAGATTCACATGTGCAGTTAACTTAGAGGGTTATACTTTATTTAGAAAGGACAGACGCAATTAAAGTGGAGGAGAAATTTGCTTGTAAATTAAACCTGACATTAAACCTTCAATAAGGGAAGGTATTTATGATGATACAGGTGATAATGTACAGACACTGTGGGTTGAAATAAAGAATGGGGGGAAAAATCCTACAAAAATATAACTATGAACATGCTACAAGCCCCCCCCCCCCACTCCATCATTACTAACACAACTGATAATGCAAACAGGAAAGGTTGCTAATAAAAACGGTGCTGTAATTACTGGAAATTTTAACTACCCTGAAATAAACTGGGCCAATGAAATTAGCAATACGGCTAATAGGGACAGTTTTTTAAATGTTCTTAAAGATAACTTCATGCCACAATTAATAGAGATGCCAATTAGAAATAAAGCTATATATGCAAGCCTATACAATAACTGGGTTATCTTTAGAGGATATCAGGGATAAAACTGGATAATATTAAGGTAAATAAACCTAAAGATTCAGATGGAATGAACCCAAATAATTTAAAGGTAATTTAGCACTGTTATAGCAAAACCTCTACTCTTAATTTTCATGGCTTATTATCCTTAGGCATAGTGCCACAGGAGTGGCATAAAGCTGATGTGGTGCCACATTTTAAAAACGGAAGCAGGGCTGATCCAGGAAGCTATAGACCAGTTAGTCTGACTGGTAGTGGGCAAGATACTTGAAAGGATTATAAGGGATTATATATTTGTGTAAACAAGATTATAAATTGAAATCAGTATGGTTTTATAAGACATAGATCATATCAAACTAATCCAATTAAATTCTACAAGGATGTAAGTAAAAAAATGGATAAATGGGAATCAGTTGATATGATATACTTGGATTTTGCAAAGGCCTTTGATACAGTGCCACCAAAATAAAGGGACTAGGAATAGCTGAATATGTTATCTCATGGGAAAATAACTGGATAAAAGACAGGAATCAATGAGTAATAATAAACGGATCATACTCAAATTGGACAAAGGTAATCCATGGAGTCCCCAGGGATAAGTACTGGGCCCTGTTTTTTTTAATATTTATGTTAATGACTTGGAGCTATGATTAAATAGCAACATCTCTATTTTTGCAGATAATACAAAGTTGTGCAAGGTCATTAGGTCAGTGCAGGATGAAATTGCTTACAAGGGGATTTGAAAAATAAGCAAATGGGCCGGTAAATGGAAAATTAAATTTAATACTGGAAAATGTAAGGTTCTAAATTTTGTGCAAGGTTCTAAATTTTGGAAGTAAAAATAAGCAGGCAACCTATTATTTAAATAGGACTAGACAGAAATGCAGAGGAGGAAATTGATTTGGGCGTACTTATAAAAAAAGCTAAATATGGGTGGAAAATGCAGAGCAGCAGCTTCTACGGCTAATAAGATACTGCATGTATTAAAAGAGGCATTGATGCAAGGGAGGAAGGCATAATTATGTCACTATATAAATCCATGCAAAGACCTCACCTTGAGTATGGAGTTCAGTTCTGAGGATCAATCTAAAAAATAATAATTGCAGAGTTAGAAAACTTTCATATAAGGGCCACAAATATAATAAGGGGGATGGATAATTTAAACTGTGAGGAGAGGTTAGCCAAACTGGTTCTATTTTTTCTCTAGAAAAAAGGGGATTGAGTGGTGATATGATTACTTTATATAAACATATTCAAGGCCCATATACAGAGTTTGGAGAAGCTCTGTTTATTCCAAGAAAATTGTTTGTGACAAGTGGTCACAATTTATGTCTGGAGGGAAGGAAATTTAATCTCCAGATTTTTAAATGTAAAAACACTTAAATTGTGGGACTCATTGCCTAAGGAGATAATGAATGCCAATACCTTAAATTGAAAAATGACTTGGATACATTTCTGACAAGAAACATAATTCAAGTAGGGGTCAAGTTGAGCGGGAATGCATGGGAACAGAGTTTCTGCACTTTTTTTGCAGGAGGAAGTAAGTTCCCTCTGGACAGAGAACAGAAATGCTTCTAGTGGAAGAGCACAGTCGGGTTAGAGGAATAGTAAGATCCTGTAGTCATGGGCAGTAAAACTTCCTACAATACACTAAATGCAAGCCTGTCAGCGGTCCTGCTGTGTGATCACACCGCAATGTGAAACACATGGTGCTTATATTTCTGTGTAGCTTTCTCCGGGGTTATTTAGTTCCCCTTAGCAGAAATATGACTATTGCACCTTAAGTGAGTGAGACTGGGTGTGACAGAGGAGGATTCTCAGGCCCAAAGGCAACCATTCAACCCTTTGTTGAATTTCATTTACTTTCATTAACCAAAGTCTATAGAGTAAATACATATAAATACAGTGTGAGTGTAAGTGTGTGCGTCTGTGTATATATATATATATATATATATATATATATATATATATATATATATATATATATATAAAAACAATATTAATTTTGAGGGGAGGTGGAAGTCTTTTTTTGGTAGAATTTGACCCCTGAATTCAGGGATAGGATTGTTTGTGTCATGAGTAAATTTTTTAATGGAATTAAGTTAAGCTCAATCGGAGCTTTTATTGTAAATCAGGTAGGAGCTGAATAATTATATACTACGTATGTATCTTAAAGACTTAAAGGACCAGTCAACACAGTAGATTTGCATAATCAACAAATGCAAGATAGCAAGACAATGCAATAGCACTTAGGGGCCTATTTATGAAAGGCCTGTTGGACATGATTCGACATTGCGGATCATGTACGACAGACCTCGCTGAATGCGGAGAGCAATACGCTCTCCACATTTAGCATTGCACCAGCAGCTCTTGTGAACTGCTGGTGCAACGCTGCCCCCTGCAGATTCACGGCCAATAGGCCGCTAGCAGAGGGTGCCAATTAACCTGATCGTATTTGATCGGGTTAAATTGCGGCAATGTCTGTCCACCTCCTCAGAGCAGGTGGACAGGTTATGGAGCAGCGGTCTTTACTTCATAACTGGTGTTTCTGTCGAGCCTGAAGGCTCGCCAGAAACATGGGGCTTCAAGTTCCATACAGAGCTTGATAGATAGGCCCCTTAGTCTGAACTTCAAATGAGTAGTAGATTTTCACTCCCCCTGTACCATGTAACAACCATTAGCCAATCAAAAATGCATACACAGAAATTTAGGTCTGACTGTCCTTTGGATCCCTGAAACACTCTCCTCCCTTGTCCCCTTTCTCCACTTTCATTATATCCACAAGAAGGGCAAACTACTGTTGCCATTTGGCCCGGCTGGCTCCTTTTATATATATATATCCCCAACTTTGCACATATTATCTGCACATATTAGCTCTCTTATACCTTAACAAAATTTTGGTGTCAGGGGCTATCTCGCAGTTTCCCTTGTAACATACTGCATTTAATATCTTACTCAGCTACTACTAGTCCCATACTACCACAAAAGGTTTGATTATACTTCTTTTATAGGTACAATTAGGTTTGAATATTTGTACTTTAAATGCATCATCTCCCTAGATCCCACCTAGCGTTCCCTTACCCTCTCCCCTCTCTCCCCTCCCAGCTTTCTTTTTACCTTCTTCCTCTCCTTTTTTTTTGACAGGAGTCAAAAGATCATAGGAAAATGGTTATCACATGTGCCTCCCAGAATGTGAGAGGCCTTAACTCTGCTACAAAAAGGAACCTCCTACTTTGTTCCTCAAATGTTTTGCAGGCTAAGGTGGTCTTCCTACAGGAGACTCATTGGGTGGTAGACAAGCCTATATCCCTTATACCCAATTGTCCAATCAGCGTCTTACACTAAGAAAGCAATCTTACTCCCCTTGTTTTCTTAGTGTAAGACGATGATTGGACAATTGGGTATAAGGGAGATCTAAGTAATATAGGCTTGTCTACCACCCAATGAGTTTCCTGTAGGAAGACCACCTTAGCCTGCAAAAATTTTGAGGAACAAAGTAGGAGGTTCCTTTTTGTAGCAGAGTTAAGGCCTCTCACATTCTGGGAGGCACATGTGACAACCAGTTTCCTATGATCTTTTGACTCCTGTCAAAAAAAGAAAAAAAGGGGAGGAAGAAGGTAAAAGCATCTCTGGCTATCCTAGTCCATAAAGATGTCTCATTTGAGCAGATTCTGGTAGACCCTGATCCTCAGGGACGCTTTTTGATCTTAATCTGCAAATTAGACAGCTTACTGTATACTCTGGCATCATACTATAGCCTCAACACAAAGCACATTTAACACTTAAGGACATTTCTCGCTAAACTGCACACTGTTAAGCAAGGCTCACTACTGATAGCGGGAGACTTCAACATGGTTCTGGATCCCAAGACTGACAAAAGTATCCCCCAGGGGCGCACATTGTATAAAGCTTTGTTTACTACCTCTCAAATTTTTTTCTCTCTTTTAGCTCAGACAGACCTTTTTGACGTGTGGCGCTCCCTCCATACCGCAGACAAAGACTTTACATTTTTCTCCCCGGTACATAATTTGTACTCCAGAATTGACTTCTTTGCTTGTAATTCCTGGCTTTTAGACCACATTTCGAAAGCGCATATAGGCAGCTGTACATGGTTAGACCATTCTCCCATCACCATTCAGTTACCATTATCCCCGATCTAGACCCCTGGCGCCTGTTAGACTCTCTCCTTTCTATCCCAGGTCTAAAAGACAACATATCTGAGGAAATTTTCTACTTTCTACAACACAATGACACAGGTGAAGTTGATGACTTCTGCTTATGGGGCTCTTTAAAAGCCATTCTTACGGGTATTTTCATTAAAATACAAAGTCAAACTCGCAAGAGATCCACAGCATCTCTGTCTCAATTTCATGGGACCCTTATATCCCTTATTATCCAACATATGGCCTCTTTAGACCCGTCTTTATTACCTCTTATTGACTCCACTAGGAACTCTATCAAGCTACTGGAAAACCAAAAAGTCCAAGAGTACTTACAGTCAATAGATGCCTATTCCATTATAAAGCTAATAGACCAGATTTCCTTTAAGCTAGGAAATTAAGCTCATTCTAGAATCCCTTTTTTGAATAAGGGGGAGACACAGATCTCTAATCCAAAAGATATAGGTGTGGAATTTGCTATTTATTATGCCCAACTATACAATTTGCACTCAACCAAACCCCATACTAAGGCTAGCAGTGACTCTATACAAACCTCTCTGTCTAATTTAAAACTTCCGTGCCTGTTGTGAGAGCAGATTGAGAGGGTAGAGGCCCCATTTACTTTGGAAGAAATTACCTCAGTGATCTTGAAGCTAAAGGCTCGTAAAGCTCCAGGGCCGGACGGCTTTACTTCATTGTTTTAAAAGTCCTTTATATACCACATTTCCCCAATCCTTTTGAGAGTATTCACAAAAGCAGGTCACATATGATCCTTTCCAGAGGAATTTTTACAGGCCACAATCATTACTCTCCCAAATCCTGGCAAGCCACCAGCCAGCTGCCCTAACTTTAGAACTATATCTTTGTTGAATGTAGATACCAAGGTATACGCCAAGGTCCTGGCAAATCGCATGAACACGATTATCCCCCACTTAATTGACCCTGACCAGCTTGGTTTTACTTTAGGCCACAAAGGTCCTGATAATACTAAAAGGCTGCTTAATATTTTCCTTGAAGCCAGTCGACTCAGCCAACCATGTGTCACTTTATCCCTTGATGTTGAGAAAGCCTTTGACCAGGTTGACTGGCTTTATATGAAAGAAATTCTGTCGAGATTTGGATTTCCCCAAAAGTTTAGTAACATGATTGTGGCTTTGTATTCCTGCCCCTCAGCAAAGGTATGTGGCATAGGCTTTTGCTCACCAAGCTTCAAGATCTCTAATGGTACCTGGCAGGGGTGTCCTCTGTGCTCTCGCGATGGAACCACTGGTGGAAAAAAATAGAAACTCTTCAGAGATCGAGGGTTTCAATATTTTAGGTAGTCTACATAAAGTAGTGCTATTTGCCGATGATTTAATGGTTGTCACTTCAAATCCCCTCTCTTCCATTCCGGCCCTCTTTTCTGTGTTAGATGAGTTTGCTAAGGTCAGCTATTATAAACTTAATATCTCCAAAACTATGGCATATTCTATAAACATACCGGATTGGGACATCCACCAATTATGAGGCCAATTCCCTTTTCAATGGTCCAAAGACAAAATTCAACATCTAGCTGTCTATCTTTCACAAAACATTGCTATGGTCATAGCAAGCAACTTTTCCCCTCTGTTTGAAAAATGTAAGGCCCTTTTGAAATGTTGGGACTCACCTTACATATCCCGGTGGAGTAGACTTGCCACTGTAAAGATGAACCTTTTTCCCAAAATAACATACTTATTTAGGTGCTTGCCTATACCTATACCCAAATCCATCCTAATTCAATTACAGCGAGCACGCAACCACTTCATTTGGAAGGGGAAAAAAATCAAGAACTGCTGTGAAATATTTGTATAACCCAATTTTAGCAGGAGGGGTAGCCCTTCCCAATATTATCAAATACCAAGCAAGACTGGCTCATATTTCCACGTGGTGTGATCGAACTTCTTCCAGTAAATGGATCAGTATAGAGCAAAGTTCGATCCTCTCGGACATATCACTAAAAAATTTGTTGTGGATCCCCAAACATGTCAGGAATTGTAATATATCCCAAAATTACATAGTCCAGGTGAACCTTAGGTTCTGGGACAAAATTTGGCATTTGGTAGGGGTTTCACCGCACCCTTCCCCGATCCACCCCATTTCTAACCTGCTGTGAACACTGCCAAATTCACACCCCGAATGGTGGAAATCACAGGGATTCAGAACTATAGCAGATCTATGGGTTTGGGACTCCTGCATATCGGTGGTTGCATTTCAAAATAGATTTTAAAAGTTTTCTACGATCATGGGGTTTTTTGAAATCTCCATTAAGACCACTTATTAATTGGGAAAAAGATGGTGTATAGCTACACGTACCCCCTGAATTTTCTCACTTGGCTACATGGATATTTTGCACACTCCTACTTTTTGTAAAACCCCATATATTAAGCAATGAGAAAGAGCCTTTAGGTTTGAGGCCTCGGATGAGTCTTGGTCTAGAGCAATCTTCCACACTAAAAGAGCAATCCATAACGTCGGATGAGTCTTGGTCTAGAGCAATCTTCCACACTAAAAGAGCAATCCATAATGTCTCTTATATAGAATTATTCTATAAACTTTTAACCCAATGGCATTTTACTCCTATAAGATTATTCCAGATCTCGCACTCTCGCTCTCCACTATGTTGGAGGGGATGTGGATGGATTGGGACTGCAGCCCATATGTGGTGGGAGAGCACTAAAATTCAAAAGCTCTGGACCAGGGCTCTTCTGTGTAGTAGAAGATTTGGTGTGCAGTAAGGGGGGACACCCTCAAAAGGGCCCTTTTCACATATTCTCCGAGAAGCTCCCAGTATATGTCTTCAACTTGTGCTTACTTGTTCACTGCAGTTAAACTGGCTATGGCCAGGTCTTGGTAACAGCCCAAGGGCCCTGGGTGGTCCCAGGTCCTGGCAATCATGGCTCAGTTGGAATCCATGGAGAGTCCCATCTCCGCTGCTAACTTCAAAATTGAAACGCTGCATGAGCTGGGAGCTCTGGAGACATAGCCTGATTATCTTAGCTGACACCCTAAACTCCTGATTTATGGATTCTGCTGGCAAGCTTATTAATCTGTAATTCACTTTTTTTCTCTCCTTCCTCTTTCTTCCCTACCTCCTCTCCCTCTCTGGCCCCTCCTTTCCCAGTCTATGTGATCTAGGGAATACGCTGACTAGTTTTCTAGGTTATTGTATATCAATGGGGGTAGTAGCCCTTTACTGGTAGTTTGTAGCTCATGTTGCTACTATTTTCTTAATTACTCCATGGTACAATAAATTGTTCACTTCTCACATCTCTGTTGTTACATCATACCATAACTTGTAATGTTTGTATTAGATTTATTTTTTCACGTGGAAAGGTCCTCATTTTGTTTTAAAAATAGAAATGTTTTTTTTTTCCTTAAAGGGTTCCTCTTGGTCTATCTACGTGTCTAATGTTCTATCATATATTGAGGAGCCTCTTTATATCATCAATATGTATGTCGAGATATTTTTGTAAACATTGTTTTTTTGTACTGTGGACTTTCTGTATTCTGCTGGGTTTTTTTGTACTTATTTGAAAACAAAATAAAAATATATTTAAAAAGAAAAAAAAAGTGCATACACGTACCATGTGACTGCCATCAGCCAATCACAAATGCTTATACACTTCTTTTGTGAATTCTTGCACATACTCAGTACTCAAAAAGTTTAAATATAAAAAGACTGTTCACTTTTTTAATGGAAGTAAATTGGAAAGTTATTTAAAATTGCATGCTCTATCTAAATAATGAAAGTTTAAGTTTGACTTGTGTCCCTTTAAAGATTTACATTTAACTTCTTTTTGTAAATAACATTCTCAGTTATAACTATTTATCAAGGTAGAAGATTATTGAATTAATACTGGCATATAATCACAGGTTTTGATCCTATAAAACGTATTACACCACTTGGCAGACTCTTTAGTCACTTGGCACACACTTCAGGGAATTAAGGTATAAAATGAATCAGCTGTGATGGCAGGTATTAGAGTAAGCTGGACCAACTAAGTATCATGATAATAACAAGATGTTTTTAGAAAGTGAAGCATATTAGATTTGTAAATTAGATACATGGAGTTCAAAAGACTTAAATTAAGTCTTTAATCTAACCTGCTTTTTTGTACATTGCATTTTTGTAAGAATTACAATTCAAGGGATATGAAACCCAACATTTGTCTTTCATGATTCAGATGGAGAATACAATTTTAAACAATCCAAATTACTTCTGTTGTATAATTAGCTTAATTCTTTAGATATCATTTGCTAAAGAAATAGCAATGCACCTGGGTGAGCCAATCAGCTGCTACTGAATCTATTTAGATAAGAGTTTCATTAAAGGATATCAAGAGAATGAAGCAGATTGGATAACAGGAGTAAATTGGAAAGTTGCTTAAAATTGCATGCTTTTTCTAAATTGTGAAAGAAAAAAAAAATGTGTTTCCTGTGCCTTTAAATAGGTATGTGGGTATATATATATATATATATATATATGATAAATATTCAAAAACTAGTTTGATATAAAATGATATGTAGGCAATTGATTGGATAATAATGTGTCATTCTTTTTACATACAGTAGTCTCACAATAATATAGTTAGAAAAAAGCTCAGGTATATCAAGTTCAGCTTTTCATACATCCCAGATACTTGATCCAAAAGAAGGTAAAATAAAAAAGCAGTAATTTCCAATTGTGCTTCAAAGATAAAAAAAAACCAAAAGGCGCTTTTAATGGCTATTGGTAGTTTAATATTAGATTAGAGGGTGTTTGTATTTGGGGGGGGGGGGTTTATTTTCAAAGGGATTAGGTTTAATTTTTTTTATTTTTGATAATTTGGTTTATTATTTTATGCAATGTTAAACTTTTTTATTTTTTGTAATTTTAGATTAATTTAAATTTAGTTTTTTTATTTTTAAAGTAATGTTAGTTTTTTTATTTTAATTGTAACTTAGTATTTTTTAATTTAGATAATTGGGGTTAATTAAGAGGGTGTTAGTTTAGGGGGCTTAGTAATTGAATTAGGTTAATTGCGTTGTTGGGGGTTGGGGGATTAGGCGTTAATCGATTTATTAGATTAATTGTGATGTGGGTGAATGGCGGATTATGGGTTAATAAATTTATTAGGTACATTGCGATGTGGGTGAAAGGCAGATTAGGGGTTAATAATTGAATTAGTTATATTGTGTTGTGGGGGGTTGTCGGTTTGGGGGTTAATACTTTTATTATTAGTTGCAATGTGAGGGGATTGCTGATATAGGGATTTTTATCTGTCAGCTTTATTTTTGGGAGGCTGGTAACACTTTTACCGGGATATTTAACATTTTGTTTTTATTTTCTTAGGCGCCGGCAGTTTCTAAAGTGCCGTAAGTCACCAACGACTCCAGGAAATGTGTATTTACGCACATTTCTGGACATCGCTGGTTTATCCAATTTACGGCATTTTATGAACTGCCGGCAGGCTTTATGTGATTTCCCGATGTGCAAGGTGAAATTCCCGGGCGGCTTGGGTTTCAGCAGTTGCCCTGAAGCCTGTGCCATATATGTGATCTCGCCCCCAGATTTTTCCTTGGATGAACAAGCTACTATATTTTCAATACTTACTTATACATTCCTGTATATTTACCCTGGCATGTTCTTTTAACCTCATGATTTGTGCTTCTTAAACCATGTTGACATCTGGTAATAATATCACTGTATTTCTAAATATGACCCCTTAATATTCTTTCAAATAATTCCCCAGCACATATTTTTAGCTCACTAGTCTGTAATTTCTTAGCTGAACCTTTGATCCCTTTTTATATATGGGCACCACATCTGTTTTACCCCACTCTTCTGGTGTAATTTTACAACACAAAGAATCCTGAAAGATTAAAGGACCGCACAGTAAAAAAAAGACAAAACAAAAGCACTTAGAATGAATTTCAAATTAGTAGTAGATATTTTTGCTGATATTTTTAAAAGTTTGTTCATTTTCCCTTCCCCCTTCATCATGTGACAGACATCAACCAATCACAAAATGCATAAATGTATATACTGTGAATTCTTCCACATACTCAGTAGGAGCTGTGCATATAAAAATATTTTAATAATGGAAATTAACTGGAAAGTTGTTTACTCCTTTAAAGACAATGATTTGGCTAACAGTAATGTCGCTGCATATCCATGGATTTATACCATGTAGCACTAGGGCTTAATCTTCCTTAACATTATTTAATTGATTTGACACTTTATCCTGTCACCCAATCACTTGTTTTCTGCAAAGTTTTTGTAACACTGATCTGCAGTTCTTCAGCCATTTGCTCTTCCTTGCTTCCGGAATTCTGCCTTCTCCTTACCTTCAGTAAAGGGTTATGAAACTCAAATTTTTTCTTTAATGATTCAAATAAAACATACCATTTTTTTTTTTTACATCTTTTATTTATTATCAGCAGGGATAACATTAGATTTCATAGTAACAAAGAGTTCATAACATAAAATTCTTCTTAAAAGATAACATATGATAAGATATTAATTTCATATCAAATTCATCAATTCGATAAATCAATAAGAAAGACAAAAAAAAATTCTAATCTTGAACCGTTGATATGAGTTACTACTTAGTTCAATCTGACTAGATATAAGTCTGCTGGATTTTCCTTTTAAAATAACAAAAATAAACCAGAGAGATAATATTCCTGGAATGGATTAACTTAACTATTTCTTGTGTTAGATTGTTTGCTTTCCTTTTTTTTTCTTTTTCTCTTTTTCTCCTTTTACTTTTGAATGTATCAAATTATGTCCAGAGCTGAGGGGGAGAGGGAAGGGAAGGGGGAGAAAAAAAAAAAAAAAGCTGTTTGTTGTTCAGATAAGATAAGTTAAGTTACCATATGTCTAATAACACAATTTCGGTTTTCCGAAATGGATAGATTAAAGTATCGATCTCGCTAGGGAGGAATATCCTAATAAATCTTGACCACTTTTGAAAAAAACTAGTTATCTCTTGCTCCGAATTCAAGTTCGTTGCTAGTTGTTCAACTATACATTGTTTCCTAAGATAGTTTTTAATCTCTGTTATTGATGGTATAATATTGTGCTTCCAGTCCTTAAATAACAAATTTCTAGCTGCTAAAATGATTAGATTTATTATTCTTACTTCTTTTAAAGTTGGACTCTTATCTTTCAAGAAAATTATATCTATGCCTGTAAGCTTTAGAGGAGTTATTTTTAAGACTTTTTCTATCCAAAATTCTATTTTAAGCCAGAATTGTTGCAGTTTAGGGCAAGACCATAATACATGAATTATGTCGGCCGCTGGTAATCTACATTTAGGGCAGCTATTAAAGTTTGTATTATGCCATTTATAACCTTTATCTGGTGAATAGTATGTTAAGTGTATGAGTTTCACATGGGACTCCCTCCAAGTCTCAGCTATTGTGGTCTCAAAAAGTAAGACTATAGAACGTAAAACCTGCTTCTTATGATCAATATTAATCATAAAGAGGTTTGTCCATTTTTGAGCTATTTGTTTGACACACTCTTCACCCTTAAACCCTACCATGTATGTGTACCATGGAGAAATAGAGGTACATCCGGCTTTAATCAGAACTGGCCAATTCCCTAACCTACCCCATGTCCAGTTCCACAGGAACTTATGAATTAATTGCGTTACGTAGTGTCTAACTTGCAGATATGCAAAAAAGTCACGATTATCCAAGCTATATTCTTGTTTTAAGTCTTCAAAGGATTTAATATTCCCCGTCTCAAAATTAACCACTTGTCGTGCATAGTATATTCCCTGCCTCTTCCATTTCATCAGAATGGATGAAGAAGTTCCTTCTTGGAATTCTGGATTACCAATAAGGGTTTGATGTTTAGGTAGTTCTGTGTTAATTCCAACTTTTGCTCCAATCTTTTTCCACGCCTTAATGATTATAGAGATTGTTTTAAACTTCTTTACTTGTTTAGGAATAGAATTATAAGACAAGTGCAGCAAAGATAGTGGAATTAGAGGGAATATTATGTTTGCCTCAAGATCATTGTCTGTGAAATAATCTGCTTCTGCTATCCAGTCAGAAGCTATACGACCTAGAAAAACAAGATTATAGGAATGCAGATCAGAGAGTGCCAGTCCGGCATATTGTTTAGGGAAGGCTAGTTTTTGAAGTGAAATTCTAGGTTTTTTTGAATACCATATAAAACTTCTAAGAGTAGAATTAAATTTCTTTATATCATATATTTTAATCAGAACAGGAAGGTTCTGCAAGATATAGAGAATCTTGGGAAGGATAGTAATTTTATAAAGAGCTATTCGCCCTGAGATGGAGAGTGGCAGATGTTGCCAATTCTTCATATAGCTCAGAGCTTGTTTTAATATAGGAGATATATTTAGAGAGTACCAATCTTTAGGATTATCTGATATTATTATGATTCCTAGATACCTAAAGGAACTTCTAACTAGTTTGTAAGGATGTTTTGTGCAGGAATCTTTCGTTTTCCTCAGCCACAATAGTTCAGACTTTGTGGTTTATTTTATATCCTGAACATCGACCGTATAAATCTACTATTTTATTAAATTTGGGAATATTTGACGATGTGTTTGAGATATATAGTAGTAGGTCATCGGCATATTGGGAGACCTTCACCTCTTTTTTTTATGAATTTTTATTCCCTCAATCTGATGTCTAACTTTCAATGCAAGTGGTTCAATTGCTAGGTCGAATAATAGAGGTGAAAGAGGACATCCTTGACGGGTTCCTCTTTACATTCTAATTGTATCTGATACATGTCCATTAATAACTAGACTCGTGGATGAATATAAACATATATTTTCCACCAGTTTATAAAATTTGTTATCAATTCCAAAGCGTTAATACTAAAATTGAAAATAGCAGGATCTATATATAAAATATGCAACTTATATGCCCCCAACACAATTAAACCAGAATTCTGGGACTCCCTCCAATCTCAACTACTTCAAGTAGCAGAAGGTTATGTAATAGTTGCAGGTGATTTTAATATGGCACCCTGATGTCCCCTCGATAGACTGAGAAGAGGTACTGCGCAAAAAAAACTAAAAAAGATAACTTGGAAGCAAAAAATTTTAACACTATCTTTCAAAATCTAGCCGTCAGAGATATCTGGCAGGTCCAAAACCCGGATTTAAAAAATTATACATGTTATTCAAAGGCATTTAAATCATTATCCAGAATTGATCTTATTTTAGTAAATGATAGCTCATATCAAAGAGGAGCCAGAGCTACCATTTCAGAAATTTGTATCTCAGATCACGCCCCTGTGATGCTAGATATCCCAGTAAATAATCTATCTACAAGAAGAGCGCATTTTTTCTATCCAAAATATTTAAATAACGATCCGAAATTCAGTAATTGGCTAAAAAATAAACTAGAAGAATTTTTTCAGTTTAATATTGGATCAGTATCTAACTTCTCAGTTGTCTGGGAGACAGCGAAAGTGGTATTAAGGGGAGAAATCATTGCCTATATGGCGAGGGGCAAGCGTAATTCTCAATGAAAGGAAAAGCAAATAACAGCAGCAGTAAGTAATGCTTATAACAGATTTTTACATTTTCAATCAGAAGAAAACTGGACTAGATATGCCAAATTGAAAAAAGAACGGGATTCCTTCTTAACAGCCTCAACAATTCGATCAGAACTAAAATATCAAGCGAACCTATATAAATATGGAAATAAATCAGGTAAGCTGCTATCTAAACTAGTAAAAAACTTTAAACAATCACCAACAATAGAATCAATACAGATCAAGGATAGTCATTTGAATGCCCCAGAAGACATATTGGAATCTTTTTACCAACATTATAAAATAATTTATTCATCTACACCTATGGATAAGTCGGCTAGGGATGTGTTCTGGAAAGACTTAAAGATCACGAAATTCAAATCTGAGTTCAGCCAGAAATTAAATGGGCCTATTTCTGAGCTCGAAGTCTCAAAAGCTATCCAATCATTAAAACTTGAGAAAGCTCCAGGTCCGGATGCAATGCCTAACGATTTTTATAAAATCATGGCACCTACCTTAATTCCCCACTTAACAAACTCTTTAACCAATATTTCTCAGACGAGGTCCAAATACCAAATAAATTTTTAGAATCTAATACTATCTTTCTACTTAAACCTGGGAAAGATCCAGCGAACAGGGACTCATATAGACCAATAGCACTGTTAAACTCCGATTATAAGATATTCACATCAATTTTAGCAGCAAGATTACAAGAGGGGATAGCAGATGTCATTCATAAAGACCAAGTGGGCTTTATTCGCAACCGCAGTTCAGCAGCAAAAATTAGGCAATTACTTCTAATTATTGACTACTTTAAGAATGTTGAAGAGAGTACATTGAAAGAACAGTCTGATGCCGCAATATTAGCGGTAGACGCCGAAAAGGCATTTGATCGTGTTAATCACGAGTTCTTATTAGATGCCGTACAACGCTTTGGAATTGATAACAAAACATACCATTTTAAACAACTTTTCTTCTGTTATTTAATTTGTTTCAGTATCTTTGTATTTTTTGTTGAAAAAGAAGCAATGCACTAGATGAACACCAGGTGAGCCAATAACATGAGATATTTATGTGCAGCCACTGAACCTACCTATGTATACTTTTCAACAAAGGATACAAAGAGAACAACAACAAATTAGATAATAGAAGTACATTTGAAACTTATTTAAAATCACATGCTTTATCTGAATCATGATACGGAAAAAATTGGGCTTCATGTCCCTTAACTAAACTTTCAAATTTCAATGATCCAACATTTCTATTGTTACATTTTTGTTGGCATTCATGTACTTAAAAAATATTTTCCACTTTTTTAGCTATCAGTTTTCATTTTCTAGCATGGCTCTTTTTATAGCTCTTTTGCAGTTTAATTTAACATCTGTGTATTTTATATATGATTCCACTGATTCCACTGACACCTCTGACATACATTTTAAATGCCTAGCTCCTTTTTTATTCCTGGTTTACCCTTCTAAGTCACATCGGATTTTGAATTTGTTTCTATTATATTTATTTCATGATTGTATATTTTTAAGCAATTCATTTTTGTGATATTGCTTCAAAGACTTTCTCTTGTGTTTTTTCCCTTGGGATAAGGTCAATAAATATGCAACTACAACTACTGATTGGGTGACCAACAGTTTCCACTCAGGATCAGTAGTGCTCTGAAGCTGCCAAGAAATACTTTAACTATGTGTTTACCCCTTTGTGAGGGTTAAGCACAAAACATTTCAGGATCGCTAGTGTTAAAGTTACATACTCCAACTCAAGTAATTAGAGCATATAATTTTCCCACTATAGTGGTCATGTCAATGCTGGTCTTTCATATGAATTATAGAAAACAAATAAATACAGTGTCCCTCCATTAAAATCACAGAATACATATACTAATTATTTACCTCAAAATATACTTATGTGCTTAACTTTTCATTTTACAGGCCTTGTCAACTACTGATAAAACAACTTGTGCATTTTGGAGCTATTTACCAGAAACAATGAACGGTGAATGGTCAACTGAAGGCTGTGAAATAGTCTATACCAATGTCACTCATACATCATGTAAATGTAACCATCTCACACACTTTGCTATCCTGATGTCATCAACAAGCCACCGTTCTGTAAGTATATAAACTAATATGTGTAAATTTCATACATTTCTTTAGATAAAGGGGTATATTTTTAACAATGTGCGAACAGACATGATATGAAGTAGCATACGCTGTCGGCATTTATCATTGCACCAACAGTTCTTGTGATCTGCTGGTGCAATGCCGCCTCCTGCAAATTTGCAGCCAATTGGCCGCTATAAGGGGTGTCAATCCACCCGATCATATTCGATCGGGTGGATTTCTGTCCGCCGCCTCAGAGCAGGCGGACAGGTTATGGAACTTGATAAATATGCCCCAAAGTGTGAAATAATTGCATCTGGTTATTTAATTCATTACCAGAATTTCAAAATTGTCTCTATCGGGGAAAAAATAATATTTGATTAACATGCAACAGCAATATATGATTTTTAGGATCAGTTTAGTTCACTTTACTATGTAGACTGTGGTCAAAATTACTGTATCTGACAATGTAGCCTTGGAAATTTAATAGCATTTGACAATCAGGTAGATATGAAAAAATACTCTGTGTGTTTTTGTTTTTTAAAGGACAACTAAAGTCAAAATTAAGCTTTCATGATTGAGATGAAACACACAATTTTAACCCCTTTGATGTGCATAATGAACTATGTTTGTCATGCATATCACATCCTGCAGGGGCATGGCAGAGCAATAATGATACCCTTTTGGCTGCCAGTAACAATCACAGAAGAGAACAAGTTACTAACTGTGCAGGTTCTAAATTGTTTTAAAGGTGTGGTCAAGGTTTTTAATCTAACTTTTTAGCACTCGGCATTCATAAAAACTCTATTGCCCTTTTTGTTATTTCAAAGATAAGGTGGTTGCCTCATTTCTTTGTTCTTTTATTTTTCTTTATTTTTTTTGTACATATGTTATGGTGGAATGTTTTAGAGAAGATTTTTGTTTTGAATATTTTGAAGGATTATTTATTGTTATTCTGCTAGAGAATAACAATAAATTACAATAACATTAACTTCTCTGCTAGAGAAGTTAAAGGGACACTGAACCCAATTTTTTTATTTTGTGATTCAGATAGAGCATGCAATTTTAAGCAACTTTCTAATTTACTCCTATTATCAAATGTTCTTCATTCTCTTGGTATTTTTATTTGAACAGCAAGAATGTAAGTTTAGATGCTGGCCCATTTTTGATGAACACCCTGGATTGTTCTTGCTGATTGGTGGATAAATTCATCCACCAATAAACAAGTGCCATCCAGGGTTCTGGACTTTCATTTTCAAATAAAGATAGCAAGAGACAAATAAAAATTGATAATAGAAGTAAATTAGAAAGTTGCTTAAAATGGTATGCTCTATCTGAATCACAAAAGAAAAAATGTCGGTTCCGTATCCCTTTAATGGTTGCAAGATATCTGTGGGTCCCATTGATTATTATGGAGCTGTTCTCACAACTCTCAGCTGTTACAAGGTGACAGATTATATATATTTTTTTGAATTCTAAAAAATTAGGTCGCAGGGAGTATTTTCAGTGACATTTGAGTTTCACAAACCAGTGAGGCCTGTGGTTTGATGACTTTTTTATTTCCCAGATATTTTTTTTTAACCTATGCTAAACTAATTTACTTGAACATATCGCCCCACCAGAATCTCAACTGAAAACAGAGCGTCTCTCTAAAAAAACTGAAAATAGTAATTTAAAAAATCATTCAAAATGAATAATTCACCCATTCACACAAAAATATTGAGAAAAAAATATTGTATTGTTAAAGGGATATTCCATCTAGAATTGGAAACCACATGGGCGCATTTTGGTATTGAACAGAAGCATTTTTGTATTATAAATGTATTAGCAAAAATGCTTCTAATGAAAGCTATAGATGTTTGAAAAGTGTATTTACATATGCACCGTGCGCCAGCATTTTAAACACAGTACTTACTTAGAGAGCCCAAGGTGCTTGTACCTTCTGGTAATGACTCAATTTGCTCATTGCTGACATGATACAAGCCTCACTGATGATCTGAGCAGCTGCAGTATTTTAAATGTGGGTGCACGTGCAGAGAAAAATGTTAACACTAAAACAGTGATACATTTTACTAGAAGCATGTTTGTCAATACATTTATATTGCAAATATGTTTCTATTCAAAGATGTAATTAATCTTTGTGCATTTAAATTTTGACCGGAATGTCCTTTTAAGGTGCATTAAAAATCATAACTAAAATTATTCACCAAAAATTATTTTATCAAAAACTTAAAATTTGTAGTTAAATAACACAGGAATTTGTAATTAAATTTGTAGTTAAATTACACAGCATAAATTGTAATTTAAGCACACTGGATGTGCAAAAAAAGTTTGTACTTATAAGTAAAAAAATGTTTTTTATTGTAAAATGGGTTGAACATGGGCCTTCCATGGGCGTATATGAAATTGTTTCCTAATTCCCATTTTTGTACTACAGTTCTCACTGTTTTTTTTTCCCACAAATTAAAAGGTTACAAGCTTTTATCAAAATACTAGATATATGCCTTTGTTTTGTTACGAATGGATATTTGTTAATGAAACAGGAAATGCAGCACCAAATTTAAATAAAACAAATGAATAATGACAAATTATTCCGTATTCATTCATTTACTTTAAATAGATACAATACTTACCTTTAGCGTGCTGTAGAAGCTTAGCACAGGGGTTCATAAAGCCTGCATCAGAGGAGAAGAAGAGGAGTGGTAAATATAAAGCTGCAGGGGAACTTTTTCACCTGTAGCTTTGGAATATTGACATTTGTTTAATGAAAACAAATGTAAATGTTCCCAGAATAGTCGGTATTTGTTATGTTTAAAACTAGATGAATACCAAATAGAGCAGGCACCGAATATTCAAAATATGAAATATTTTGGATTCAATATTTTAATTTCGCCCATGCAGATGTCTAGAAGATCTCAAAAAACGAATTACTCTGAAAGGAAAATCTATGCATATAAAAATAAAAATGTTATGGTACAGTGCACTGTAAACAGCGTGATTTGATTTGTATTAGGTAGGGATAAGCGAATGTGTTTATATTCGGATTTGAATGTTAGAACGACTGTTTTTTTAAAAATTCGATTTACATAATAGAATGTTGATAAGAATGAATATTCTTAAAAATTCTGTTATCGAATGCTATTTATTATTTCGAATGTCACTTTCAAATTCAAATGGGACATTCAAATGGGATATTCACATTTGAATGTGACATACAAATTCGAATATTACATTTCTAAAACACAGTTGTAGACTAAAAATACTATTTCAAATTTGAATGTCACATTCAAATTCAAATATTACATTTGAATTTGAATGAATACATAGCTAAACATTCCATCCCTAATATTAGGCCTAATATTAAACTTTAAACATACACAGATTTTCCTTGTGTACTTCACCCTTCATTGTAATGCCACATTCAAATTCGAATATTACATTTATAAAACACAGTATTAGACTAGAAATACTATTTTGAAGTTGAATGTTACATTTAAATTCGAATGTCACATTTTAATTTGAATATTACATTTATAAAACACAGTATTAGACTAGAAATACTATTTCAAATTTGAATGTCACATTCGAATTCGAATGTCACATTCAAATTCGAATATTACATTTAAAAAACAGTATTAGACTAGAAATACTATTTCAAATTTGAATGTCACATTCAAATTCGAATATTTCATTTATAAAACACAGTTTTAGACTAGACGTACTATTTTCAAATTCGAAATGCGACATTCAAATTCGAATATTACATTTATTAAACACAGTTGTAGACTAGAAATACTATTTTAAATTTGAATGTCACATTCAAATTCGAATATTACATTTTGAAATTGAATGAATACATAGCTAAAAATTCCATCCCTAATATTAGGCCTAATATTAAACTTTAAACATACACGGATTCTCCTTGTGTACTTCACCCTTCATTGTAAACTTTTATATAGCAGAGAGCTCTCATTATTTCTATAGGAGACAGCTCACCACTCACAAGGACAACCCATTTTTTTACATAATTCCATGAGGGCTGCCCCTGCGAGTATTGCATGGAAAGCCACGTCTAGACTGGCAAATGTTTTTTTATAATAAGCTCCCTAGGAAATTGTTTACTGCTTCATGAAAGGCATGTAATAAGCTGAGTACCTGGGCTGATGTACTCATATAATTATACAAAAGCAGATATGACGTATTTTGAGCTATATTACAAGGGGATTGTTAAATTACTGCACGCTCATTAGCGGGTGCGCAATAATTAACTAGCCATTACAAGTGTCTCATTATTGCTACTGCAAACTCGTGGTAGCAATTAGCGCTTTTAAAATTAACCAGAGATCAGATCTCTGGTTAATTTTATAAATGTGCCCCAAATGCTAACAAAATACAGTCTAGTGTATTTTGTTAAAAAAATAAAGATAGCAGCTACCCTGATTGGGTAGCTCCAACAAACGGGTCCTGCTTCCTCCCTGCCGACTGCAGCTATGTAGCTGGCAAGTGACCACAGCCTGCAGCCACCCCTGATGCCCGACAGCACCAGTACTCAGGGTCCCACCCTGTGGAAGACTCCAGCTACCCAGATTAGGTAGCTATGCCAGAGTGTCCTTCCTCTGCCTTGGACAGGCTGCATTGTAGCCCAGGAAAGTTATTCTAGCAGAAGCCCACCCAAATAACTAGACAGACTAGCATTCAAGTAAAACAAGAACTGATTTTATTGAAAACACACAATCCTTTTATACAGACAGCTCATCTTGATAAGAACAGAAGACAATGCCACAGTTTTCCCGCCATTCCCGCCCCTCCAGACAGCCCGGCACCTCCATAGGAGCCACAGTCTCACATAATCCCAATACTTAGGGGTGGCAGTTTTGGGGTGATCCCGCTGGAGCAGGTGTCATTTTAAAGCTCTCGGTCCCCAGATGCCACAGTCCAAATATCAGCATGATTCGTTACTGGGGACTGGAGTTACAGTCCATTGAAGTTATGGGGTTAGGGGTGTCCAAAACCCCAGTTCCCAAATGAGCTCCCCTCTGATAATTTCCACATCTATTGTCCTCCCTAGGGGCTACTAATCCCCAAAAGAGTGGAGCTCTGGGGCAAAGGGCTGCTGGAGTGACCAGGGGTAAAGTTAGCGGGTGTCCTGCTGTCCTGTGGCCGAACGAGAGTTCCAGGAGCAGCCGGAGAGGAGTTAGTGTCCGTTGTGAGGCCGCCGACTGGGAGTTCCAGGAGCCCGGCCAGCCTAGGAGGGTTTTCCTGGTCATACACCAGCTCTTCACAAAACAATCAAATAAAACCCTTAATGGGTCGGCCTGGGGCTGTCCGACTGTTGCCCTCCACTTCTTGGTTGCTGGGAGAGGTTATCCCATCTCTCCTGAGCTTGGGACATCCTGGGGGGTTCCTGCTGGCATTTATACCCTGCGCCCTGGGTGCAGGGATAGTCACATAATGCAAAGTCCCAAACAAGTGCTGTTCCACAAGTTCCAGTGTCCTTAAGTTCCATGGCCAAACTGTCTCCCTCTGTGACACTCTGTTGAGTACCGGCTGACCCACCCACAAACAAAGCCAGTGCCGGTTTCCTGGCTGTATTCCCACCCCAGACCGGAGGGGGAGGTTGCTCCTTGGTGGGGCAGGTAAAGCTCGGGTGCCCAAACATGTGGCACCAACTGTATACACTTTTATCCTCCTTGCCCAATGCAAAGCCTGCCCTTGGTGAGAAATACTTCGGGACAAGAAAAGGGTAGAGACCCTGCAAAACTACTGAGGGGAGAGTCCATCTGTCTCTTCTCCCAAAAAGGAGATCTACCGCTAGGGAGGGAGGTCTGCTACCTCCGCTCCATGGGAAACTGTGCTGCCACTGGGGAGGGAGACCAGCTGTCTCTGCTCCCTGTAAAACATTTTCATGGATCCAAAAGAAAAACTGAATAATTACCAAGTTTTGAAATAGTATTTTTACCCTGACTCTTAATCATTTGCAAATGTTTTGCATATCATAATGCATTTAACTATTTGCTTACTTACATTTGTTATGAAAGATTATTTATTCTTGCTTTAATTTATTTATCTTTAATGCATTTCAGGAACTGTCATACATTAACAGAGAATTAGAATTCAGACTAAATACAAATTATATTAGAATTTCATCAGCTCTACTACTGTGCATATTGATTAATATGTATGGTGAGAAAAAGTCTTAAAATGTCAAATGTGATAATATAATTCTATTGTCTACACTTCTTGCAGGTATTATATTAAAGAGAAAGGCAAACTAACAGCTAGATTACGAGTTTTGCGTTATGAGTGAAAAAGCAGCGTTATGGGTTATAACGCTGCTTTTTCACTACCGCTGCTATTACGAGTCTGGTCAAAAAAGCTGTATCACACACTTTTTTGGCCGTAATGCAAATTAACTTACGCAATTTGCGTAAAGTCTTTTTTCAATGGGACTTCCATAGCGCTGATATTACAAGCTTTTTCTGGGAGGCCAAAAAGTGAGCGGTACAGCCTATCCCGCAAGATTTGTAATGCAATCTAAAGTCTGTAGTTATGAGTTTTACACTACAAAGCTGTAGCATAAAACTGATTGGAATGCAAGCTCAATCCTATTGGCTGATTTCATCAGCCAATAGGATTTTTTCACCTTTAATTCCGATTGGCTGATAGAATTCTATCAGCCAATCGGAATTCAAGGGATGCCATCTTGGATGAAGTCACTTAAAGGAACCTTCATTCGGGAATAAGACGTTGATTGAAGAGGATGCTCCACGCCGGATGTCTTGAAGATGGACCCGCTCCATGCCGGATGGATGAAGATAGAAGATGCTGTCTGGCTGAAGACTTCTGCCTGTCTGGAGGATCACTTCTGCCGGCTTAGATGAAGACTTCTCCCGGCTTTGTTGAGGACTTCTTGCTGCTTGGATGAAGACTTCTCCCGGCTTCGTTGAGGATGGATGTCCGGTCTTCAAAACTGTAAGTGCATCTTCGGGGGTTAGTGTAAGGTTTTATTGGGTGGGTTTTATTTTTAGATTAGGGTTTGGGCAATTGAAAAAGAGCTAAATGCCCTTTTAAGGGCAATGCCCATCCAAATGCCATTTTCAGGGCAATGGGGAGCTTAGGTTTTTTTAGTTAGGATTTTATTTGGAGGGTTGGTTGTGTGGGTGGTGGGTTTTACTGTTGGGGGGTTGTTTGTATTTTTTTTACAGGTAAAAGAGCTGATTTTTGGGGGGCAATGTTCTGCAAAAGGCCCTTTTAAGGGCTATTGGTGGTTTAGGCTAGGGTTTTTTTTACTTTGGGAGAGCTTTTTTTATTTTGATAGGGCTATTAGATTAGGTGTAATTAGTTTAAATATCTGATAATTTTTTTTTATTATTTTGTGCAATTTAGTGTTTGTTTTTTTTGTAATTTATATAATTGTATTTAATGTAGGTAATTTATTTAATTGTAGTGTAAGGTTAGGTGTTAGTGTAACTCAGGTTAGGTTTTATTTTACAGCTTAATTTGTATTTATTTTAGCTAGGTAGTTAGTAAATAGTTAATAACTATTTAGTAACTATTCTACCTAGTTAAAATAAATACAAACTTGACTGTAAAATAAAAATAAACCCTAAGCTAGCTACAATGTAACTATTAGTTATATTGTAGCTAACAGGGTTTATTTTACAGGTAAGTATTTCGTTTTAAATAGGAATTATTTAGGAAATGATAGTAATTTTTATTTAGATTTATTTTAATTATATTTAAGTTAGGGGGTGTTAGGGTTAGGGTTAGACTTAGGTTTAAGGGTTAATAAATTTAGTATAGTGGCGGCGACGTTGGGGGCGGCAGATTAGGGTTAATGAATGTAGGTAGGTGGCAGCAATGTTAGGGGCGGCAGATTAGGGGTTAATAATATTTAACTAGTGTTTGCGATGTGGGAGTATGGCGGTTTAGGGGTTAATATGTTTATTATAGTGGTGGAGATGTTGGGGGCGGCAGATTAGGGGTTAATAAGTGTAGGTAGGTTGCGGCTACATTGGGGTGGGAGATTAGGGGTTAATAAATATAATGTAGGTGTCGCGATGTTGGGGCAGCAGATTAGGGGTTAATAAATATAATGTAGGTGTCAGTGATGTCGGGGGCAGCAGATTAGGGGTTAATAAGTGTAAGATTTGGGTTTTTTAGATGCGGGGTTCATGTTAGGGTGTTAGGTGTAAACATAAATGTTGTTTCCCCATAGAAATCAATGGGGATGCGTTACGGAGCTTAATGCTTCTTTTTTGCAGGTGTTAGACTTTTTTTCAGCCGGCCCTCTCCATTGATGTCTATGGGGAAATCGTGCACGAGCACCTAAAACCAGCTCACCACAGCTTTCAGCAGCGCTGGTATTGGAGTGCGGTATGGAGCTCAATTTTCCTCTACGTCACTTCTTACCTGTTAATGCCGGGTTTTTGTAAACCTGTAATACCAGCGCTGTAGGGAAGTGAGCGATAACAATAATGTGCAAGTTAGCACCGCACCCCTCTTACCGCAAAACTCGTAATCTAGCCATAAGTTTGGTGACACATTCAGTTAAAGTTACCAATACACTTTATACAGAAAAACAAGGCAATAACAGTGGTAGTAGACACAATAATCTACGCAATTAAAGGTCCATCATTTTAGTTTTACTACATGAGAAAACATATATGTATAATTAATAACTGCTTTGCAATATATCTGCATAAACATAATGGTGTGATTAAAGGGATACTGAACCCAATTTTATTCTTTAATTATTCAAATAGAACAGGCAATTTTAAGCAACTTCTTAATCTACTCCTATTATCAATTTTCTTCATTCTTTTGCTATCTTTATTTAAAAAGCAGGAATCCAAAGCTTAAGAGCGGGCCCTTTTTTTTATTCAGCAACTGAGTAGCGCTTGCTGATTGGTGGCTAAATATTGCCACTAATAAGCAAGCACTATCCATGGTCCTGAACATTAAATGGGCTGGCTCCTAAGCTTTACATCCCTGCTTTACAAATAAAGATAGCAAGAGAATGAAGAAAAAATGATAATAGAAGTACATTAGAAAGGTGCTTAAAATTGGGAGCTCTGAAAGAAAGAAATAATGTGGGTTCAGTATCCCTTTAAGTGCTTGTAACACAGCTGAAATAAATAATGGAAATATTTTCCTTATAAAGGTTTTGCATTAAGGGGAGGTTTTGAACTCTCAGTGTCCAGCAAACTAACCTCTTGTACATAGCAAAGCATAAGTTTCAGTTTTAATTAGATGTTTTTAGAGGGCTAGAATATACACCTTTACTGATGCATTATACCTATTATGTATATAAACAATCACTTAATGGCCTGTATTCACAGACACTAGTGAGGTCGCAAAGCCACCTCATTGTAAAAGTGAGGTCACTTATATTTTAAATTAACATCTGCAGTTCCCTGAGGTGCACAGTGCATGATATATCTCACACCACATGCTAACTGCAAGCAAAGTGTAAAAAGCACCAATACTTGTGCTGGTATTATTTGTATGCCCATTGCAAAACTGTGGCATGCAAAATCTGCAGCTGTTACCAGCTCTGGAGCTGGGGAACAACAGTTCCCTACATGCTGTGGCTGTGGGTGTGTTGAAAAGGAGGCGGGAGCTCTGCAGCTGGGGAACAACAGTTCCCTGCATGCTGGGGTTGTGGGTGTGTTGAAAAGGAGACAGGAGCTCTGCAGCTGGGGAACAACAGTTCCCTGCATGCTGCGGTTGTGGGTGTGCTAAAAAGGAGGTAGGAGCTCTGCAGTTGGGGAACAACAGTTCCCTGCATGCTGCGGTTGTGGGTGTGTTGAAAAGGAGGTGGGAGCTCTGCAGCTGGGGAACAACAGTTCGCTGCATGCTGCGATTGTGGGTGTGTTGAAAAGGAGGCAGGACACCTGCAGCTGGGGAACAACAGTTCTCTGCATGCTGCGGTGGTGGGTGTGTTGAAAAGGAGGCGGGAGCTCTGCAGCTGGGGAACAACAGTTCCCTGCATGCTGCAGTGGTGGGTGTGTTGAAAAAGGATGCGGGAGAAAAGTAAAATCACATTTTATCTTTTATTTTTAATTACTACTTTTAATTGTAAAACAGGATTTCTAAATTGTGTTTTTAATATTTTGTTGCCTACAGTATTGTGTCTTTTGGGCATTTTTGAGTAAAATTGTGTAAACGATTGATAGCTTAGTATTGTTACACATATGCATTTTTTAATTCTGTTGAAATATATTATTTTAATGTGTTATTTTCTTTCATTTCAGATTGCAGCTCATTCCAATATTCTGACAAAAATTACCCAATTTGGAATAATCATTTCACTGATCTGTCTATCCTTGTGCATATTTACGTTCTTTTTCTTCAGTGAAATTCAGAGCACCAGGACAACAATTCACAAAAACCTCTGCTGTTCACTATTTTTAGCTGAGCTCCTATTTATAATCGGAATAAATATGACCAAGGATAAGGTATGTATCTATATTTTATCTGCTTGCCTGGATCATTATTTATTTGTTAGCATCCAATAACTACTGTAAGTACTCATTTTATATGTCTTTATCAATATAATCACAAAAAAGAGTGCACCGACTATTGTTTAAATAAAACATTTATTAAATACAATAAAAAGAAGGGATATACCCTAACATGGTGGTAGGACATAGCAGAGATTGAAGCTTATGTGTTTCAGCATAACTCCATAATCATAGCTTGTGACTTTAATTTTTTAAATCCATATAATGGCATAAGGCTAGATTACAAGTAGCGCTCGAGCGTAAACATTGCCACAAGTAATCTTTATGAATGGGCGGATTAACGTGCCTATTACATGTTGAAAGTAAAACTTCAGGACTTTGGATATCAGGACCGAGCTAACTTCTTCTCCCCATAGACTTTAATGGAAAGAGTAGAAGAAAAAAAGGCTTGCACACCAGCCCGACAGGAGTTATTAATATTTCACATACAGGAAATGTTTTATTTTATTTTAATACAAAGAGAAAAGCGTTCTATTGGGAATGAAGAACAGCTCATCAGCTAGTTCTATGGCAATTTACCACCTGGAAGTAGCCTCTTTTAGACCAGTGTGCTTTTCACAGAGGAAAACTTTCCTGAAGAATTTCAGTCTGATCCCGCCAAGTAAGGTCAGTCCAGCCCCGAAATACCAGGCAATTCTCCTCTGAACAAGGAACATGACACCCCAGACAATCATTTCGGCCTCCTATGGGCCTCGTCAGTGAGGTGCAGCCACATTCCTCTAAACACACTGGGCAAGGAGTCCATGTCTGGTTTCCCCCATCACCCATAGGGAGACTTCCCCAGGGTCATATTAATTTGCATACAAAGAGAGAAGCGCTCTACCAGGAACGAACAACAGCTCATCAGCTAGTTCTATGGCGATTTACCTTTTAGACCAGTGTGCTTTTCACAGAGGAAAACTTTCCTGAAGTATATCAGTCTGATCCCGCCAAGTAATGTCAGTCCAGCCCCGAAATACCAGGCAATTCTCCTCTGAACAAGGAACATGACATCCCAGACGATTGTTTCGGCCTCCTATGGGCCTCATCAGTAAGGTGCAGCCACATTACTCTAAGCACACTGGGCAAGGAGTCCACATCTGGTTTCCCCCATCACCCAGAGGGAGACTTCCCCAGGGTCATATTAATTTGCATACAAAGAGAGAAGCGCTCATCACCCGGAAGCAACCTCTTTTAGACGTGTGTTTTTCACAGAGGAAAAACAGACAAACCGATTCTGGTGTAGTATGGTAAAATGCCACAAGAGACAATATAGAAACAAGCCAAATGTGCACTCACTTGTTGCAACCTCAACTGATATGAGGTATGATGATAGCAGGGAGGCTAACCATAGCCCAGGAAATCCTCTCCGTCTAAATCCTTATTTTCCTCCAAACAGAAGGTCAACCATTTTGGAGAGTTCAGCTGACTACCCAGGTCCTGTAAGGAACTTGTAATTTCAAAGGAAACAGGGCACTGTGTGGGTTTAGCGTATGGACTTGGAAGGGATTTTTCAAAAAAACAGATTTATTGTATCATATACTTTAAAATACACAGTCACTTGCATCCAAAAATAAAAAAAAGTATATATACAGACACACCGTAGTGTGTAAGATACACAGCGTGTCGTAGCACTAGATAAAAATCTAAACACGAGTGTGGAGTGTGGCCTGATGCGTTTTGTAATGCTATTGGTCGCTTCCTATAGATATATAGGTATAGATATATGTTTTATACTAACTTTAGAATATATATATATTTAATAAAAAAGTATATAATTTTTCTATGTGAAGAACATTGGAATGTAAAATATGAGTAACACGCTTCAGGTTTCGCCCTTTAGGTCTAACGTGGTGTTGTGAAGAATGAGTTAACTTAAGGTGTGTTATGGAGATATGAAATATTGCAGTATTATTATATATACTTTAAAATATATATGTATAGTCTGTGTATTTTTTTAGAATATTTTCGTACATCTATAATAATTATTTGCATTGTTTATTAATATTTATAAATATTTTATATTTAATAAATACATTATGCCCTTTAAGATAGCTAATTCCTCATGTGCACTAACGTGACAACACTTTGGACCTAAAGCCCACAACCTGAAGCGCAATACGCATAATTTATATTTCAATGCTCTTCACATTAAAAAAAATATATAATTTGCATTATTAAATATATATTTCTATATATCTGATAATATATAGAATTATGCTTATTATAAAAGTTCAAAATACTCAAAACTATTAAAACCTATAGATGTTTTGTGTTTTTTTTTTTGTAAAGATGTTGCCAAAAAATAAAATAAATAAATAAATAAATAAATAAATATATATATATATATATTTATATATATTCTGCATTTAATATTTTATATTTTTATAAAACACAATCTTTGTTCTTGAACCTACAATGATATCTGGACTTGACACTTCAAATTCTATTTGATAATACATGTTATGCAGGTCTATTTTTATAGGGAAACAATAAAGAAATGAACTTTTCAACCTCCTTTTGCTCTACGTTTATGTATTTGGAGATGAATTATTTATTTGTAGATTGGATATGTTTTATTTTTTATTAGTGTCCTAGAACAATTTTCATTAAAGCTATTGTATCAAGAATTCTGTGTATCCAATACAAATATTTTCTCCCCCCCAATCTACAATAGGCCTAGTGTGAGATCTCAAACAGAGAGCTTCTTAAAGCTTAACTGCATCATTTCTCATGTTTTACTTTGATTTTAGCAGGTAGAAGGAGATTATATAACAAGTAGTTTGTCATACTGTAACCGTACCTTTTCTTTAAATGTGTGTTTGCTTTTTTACCAGTGGTAAGCGGAGCTATACTGTCTTTGAACGTTTTTTATCTTTGTAGAAATGTAATTTATTACAATGTCTGTTAATGTTCTCTGCAAATACGGTAATTAAACTTTGAATGCACCCAAACATAGTCTGGGTCTACATACTAGTTAAATATACAACTTTTTAGATGTATTTTTAGATATTTATAATAGTATACACTATCATATAAGTGCACTAAGGAATGTAATAAATGTGTAATCCTTAGAATGTGTCCCATTAAGGCAATATCTTTTTTAACCTTTCAGACTCTAAAAGGTTGATGTCACCTAAGTGCAACTAAAACTGTCTAATTTCAATCCCTGTTTAACTATTTATGAATATTTACATCTGGAAAGCACATTTTTTGCACTAAACATATAATAAAATTTAACATTACAAGACATTTTATCTGCATTGCAAAATTTGATGTATATCTTTATTAGCTGAAACATCACTAAATAAAAATTCAGATGGCTCCGCTTGTGGGATTTTTTTCTGCTTTCTTAAGCAGATATATTTTTATGTATGCATATCTAAACCTACTGTGTATGCAAGAGAAGGGGAATATATTTTACACTTGGCCTTACTATGGCCTAGATTTGGAGTTCGGCGGTAGCCGTCAAAACCAGCGTTAGAGGCTCCTAACGCTGGTTTTGGCCGCCCGCTGGTATTTGGAGTCAGTGATTAAAGGGTCTAACGCTCACTTTTCAGCCGCGACTTTTCCATACCGCAGATCCCCCTACGCCATTTGCGTAGCCTATCTTTTCAATGGGATCTTTCTAACGCTGGTATTTAGAGTCGTTTCTGAAGTGAGCGTTAGAGCTCTAACGACAAAATTCCAGCCGCCTGAAAATAGCAGGAGTTAAGAGCTTTCTGGCTAACGCCGGTTTATAAAGCTCTTAACTACTGTACCCTAAAGTACACTAACACCCATAAACTACCTATGTACCCCTAAACCGAGGTCCCCCCACATCGCCGCCACTCGATTTAAATTTTTAACCCCTAATCTGCCGACCGCCACCTACGTTATACTTATGTACCCCTAATCTGCTGCCCCTAACCCCGCCGACCCCTATATTATATTTCTTAACCCCTAACTTGCCCCCCACAACGTCGCCGCAAGCTACTTAAAATAATTAACCCCTAATCTTCCGAACGCAAATCGCCGCCACCTACGTTATCCCTATGTACCCCTAATCTGCTACCCCTAACATCGCCGACCCCTATATTATATTTATTAACCCCTAATCTGCCCCCCTCAACGTCGTCGACACCTGCCTACACTTATTAACCCCTAATCTGCCGAGCGGACCTGAGCGCTACTATAATAAAGTTATGAACCCCTAACCCGCCTCACTAACCCTATCATAAATAGTATTAACCCCTAATCTGCCCTCCCTAACATCGCCGACACCTAACTTCAATTATTAACCCCTAATCTGCCGACCGGAGCTCACCGCTATTCTAATAAATGTATTAACCCCTAAAGCTAAGTCTAACCCTAACACTAACACCCCCCTAAGTTAAATATAATTTTTATCTAACGAAATAAATGAACTCTTATTAAATAAATGATTCCAATTTAAAGCTAAATACTTACCTGTAAAATAAATCCTAATATAGCTACAATATAAATTATAATTATATTATAGCTATTATAGGATTAATATTTATTTTACAGGTAACTTTGTAATTATTTTAACCAGGTACAATAGCTATTAAATAGTTAAGAACTATTTAATAGTTACCTAGTTAAAATAATAACAAAATTACCTGTAAAATAAGTCCTAACCTAAGATATAATTAAACCTAACACTACCCTATCAATAAAATAATTAAATAAAATACCTACAATTACCTACAATTAACCTAACACTACACTATCAATAAATTAATTAAATACAATTCCTACAAATAAATACAATTAAATAAACTAGCTAAAGTACAAAAAATAAAAAAGATCTAAGTTACAGAAAATAAAAAAATATTTACAAACATAATAAAAATATTACAACAATTTTAAACTAATTACACCTACTCTAAGCCCCCTAATAAAATAACAAAGCCCCCCAAAATAAAAAATTCCCTACCCTATTCTAAATTAAAAAAGTTACAAGCTCTTTTACCTTACCAGCCCTGAACAGGGCCCTTTGCGGGGCATGCCCCAAGAATTTCAGCTCTTTTGCCTGTAAAAGAATAAATACAATACCCCCCCCCCAACATTACAACCCACCACCCACATACCCCTAATCTAACCCAAACCCCCCTTAAATAAACCTAACACTAAGCCCCTGAAGATCTTCCTACCTTGTCTTCACCATACCAGGTTCACCGATCCGTCCTGAAGAGCTCCTCCGATGTCCTGATCCAAGCCCAAGCGGGGGCTGAAGAGGTCCATGATCCGGTCAAAGTCTTCATCCAAGCGGGGCAGAAGAGGATCTTCCATCCGATTGAAGTCATCATCCAGACGGCATCTTCGATCTTCTTCCATCCAGAGCGAAGCGGCAGGATCCTGAAGACATCCAGCGCGGAACATCCATCCGGACCGACGACTGAATGACGAATGACTGTTCCTTTAAGGGACGTCATCCAAGATGGCGTCCCTCGAATTCCGATTGGCTGATAGGATTCTATCAGCCAATCGGAATTAAGGTAGGAATTTTCTGATTGGCTGATGGAATCAGCCAATCAGAATCAAGTTCAATCCGATTGGCTGATCCAATCAGCCAATCAGATTGAGCTCGCATTCTATTGGCTGATCGGAACAGCCAATAGAATGCGAGCTCAATCTGATTGGCTGATTGGATCAGCCAATCGGATTGAACTTGATTCTGATTGGCTGATTCCATCAGCCAATCAGAAAATTCCTACCTTAATTCCGATTGGCTGATAGAATCCTATCAGCCAATCGGAATTCGAGGGACGCCATCTTGGATGACGTCCCTTAAAGGAACAGTCATTCGTCGTTCAGTCGTCGGTCCGGATGGATGTTCCGCGCTGGATGTCTTCAGGATCCTGCCGCTTCGCTCCGGATGGAAGAAGATCGAAGATGCCGCCTGGATGATGACTTCAATCGGATGGAAGATCCTCTTCTGCCCCGCTTGGATGAAGACTTTGACCGGATCATGGACCTCTTCAGCCCCCGCTTGGGCTTGGATCAGGACATCGGAGGAGCTCTTCAGGACGGATCGGTGAACCTGGTATGGTGAAGACAAGGTAGGAAGATCTTCAGGGGCTTAGTGTTAGGTTTATTTAAGGGGGGTTTGGGTTAGATTAGGGGTATGTGGGTGGTGGGTTGTAATGTTGGGGGGGGGGTATTGTATTTATTCTTTTACAGGCAAAAGAGCTGAAATTCTTGGGGCATGCCCCGCAAAGGGCCCTGTTCAGGGCTGGTAAGGTAAAAGAGCTTGTAACTTTTTTAATTTAGAATAGGGTAGGGAATTTCTTCTGTTATGTGTGATCAGTCCACGGGTCATCATTACTTCTGGGATATAACTCCTCCCCAACAGGAAATGCAAGAGGATTCACCCAGCAGAGCTGCATATAGCTCCTCCCCTCTACGTCACTCCCAGTCATTCTCTTGCACCCAGCAACTAGATAGGATGTGTGAGAGGACTATGGTGCCAGGCTTAGAGTCCTTAAACTAGCTAATTCATTCATTTCGGAGGCCGTAGTACATTTAACCAAACTTACGGCTAAGAACTCAGGATTCGCCATTCAGGCACGTAGGGCACTGTGGCTAAAATCCTGGTCAGCTGATGTAACTTCTAAGTCCAAATTACTTAATATACCTTTCAAGGGGCAAACTTTATTTGGGCCCGGTTTGAAAGAAATTATCGCTGACATTACAGGAGGTAAGGGCCACGCCCTGCCTCAAGACAAAGCCAAAGCTAAGGCTAGACAGTCTAATTTTCGTCCCTTTCGGAATTTCAAAGCAGGAGCAGCATCAACTTCCACTGCACCAAAACAGGAAGGAGCTGTTGCTCGTTACAGACAAGGCTGGAAACCTAACCAGTCCTGGAACAAGGGCAAGCAGGCCAGGAAACCTGCTGCTGCCCCAAAGACAGCATGAACCGAGGGCCCCCGATCCGGGACCGGATCTAGTGGGGGGCAGACTCTCTCTCTTCGCCCAGGCTTGGGCAAGAGATGTTCAGGATCCCTGGGCGCTAGAGATCATATCTCAGGGATACCTTCTAGACTTCAAATTCTCTCCCCCAAGAGGGAGATTTCATCTGTCAAGGTGGTCAACATTACAAGATATGGCTACTGTTATGACTGAAGTTTTGGCTAAATTACCAGAACTAAGAGGCAAGCGTGATCACTCTGGGGTGAGAACAGAGTGCGCTGATAATACTAGGGCCATGTCTGATACTGCGTCACAGCTTGCAGAACATGAGGACGGAGAGCTTCATTCTGTGGGTGATGGTTCTGATCCAAACAGATTGGATTCAGATATTTCAAATTTTAAATTTAAATTGGAGAACCTCCGTGTATTACTAGGGGAGGTTTTAGCGGCTCTTAATGATTGTAACACTGTTGCAATACCAGAAAAATTGTGTAGGTTGGATAAATACTTTGCGGTACCGGCGAGTACTGACGTTTTTCCTATACCTAAGAGACTAACTGAAATTGTTACTAAGGAGTGGGATAGACCCGGTGTGCCGTTCTCACCCCCTCCAATATTTAGAAAGATGTTTCCAATAGACGCCACCACACGGGACTTATGGCAAACGGTCCCTAAGGTGGAGGGAGCAGTTTCTACTTTAGCTAAGCGTACCACTATCCCGGTGGAGGATAGCTGTGCTTTTTCAGATCCAATGGATAAAAAATTAGAGGGTTACCTTAAGAAAATGTTTGTTCAACAAGGTTTTATATTGCAACCCCTTGCATGCATCGCGCCGATTACGGCTGCGGCAGCATTTTGGATTGAGTCTCTGGAAGAGAACCTTAGTTCAGCTACGCTGGACGACATTACGGATCCGGTTCCGCGGTCGGAACAAGGACAAGGGTTTTACTCAAACCTGTTTGTGGTTCCCAAAAAAGAGGGAACTTTCAGGCCAATCTTGGATTTAAAGATCCTAAACAAATTCCTAAGAGTTCCATCGTTCAAAATGGAAACTATTCGGACAATCTTACCCATGATCCAAAAGGGTCAGTACATGACCACAGTGGATTTAAAGGATGCTTACCTTCACATACCGATTCACAAAGATCATTACCGGTATCTAAGGTTTGCCTTCTTAGACAGGCATTATCAGTTTGTAGCTCTTCCATTCGGATTGGCTACGGCTCCAAGAATCTTCACAAAGGTTCTGGGTGCCCTTCTGGCGGTACTAAGACCGCGAGGAATTTCGGTAGCTCCGTACCTAGACGACATTCTGATACAAGCTTCAAGCTTTCAAACTGCCAAGTCTCATACAGAGTTAGTTCTGGCATTTCTAAGGTCGCATGGATGGAAAGTGAACGAAAAGAAGAGTTCTCTTTTTCCTCTCACAAGAGTTCCATTCTTGGGGACTCTTATAGATTCTGTAGAAATGAAGATTTATCTGACAGAAGACAGATTAACAAAGCTTCTAAATGCATGCCGTGTCCTTCATTCCATTCAACTCCCGTCAGTAGCTCAATGCATGGAGGTGATCGGCTTAATGGTAGCAGCAATGGACATAGTACCCTTTGCACGTCTACATCTCAGACCGCTGCAATTGTGCATGCTGAGTCAGTGGAATGGGGATTACTCAGACTTGTCCCCTACTCTGAATCTGGATCAAGAGACCAGAAACTCTCTTCTATGGTGGCTTTCTCGGCCACATCTGTCCAGGGGGATGCCATTCAGCAGGCCGGACTGGACAATTGTAACAACAGACGCCAGCCTACTAGGTTGGGGCGCTGTCTGGAATTCTCTGAAGGCTCAGGGACAATGGAATCAGGAGGAAAGTCTCCTGCCAATAAACATTCTGGAATTAAGAGCAGTTCTCCATGCCCTTCTGGCTTGGCCCCAGTTAAAAACTCGGGGGTTCATCAGGTTTCAGTCGGACAACATCACGACTGTAGCTTACATCAACCATCAAGGAGGGACAAGAAGCTCCCTAGCAATGATGGAAGTATCAAAGATAATTCGCTGGGCAGAGTCTCACTCTTGCCACCTGTCAGCAATCCACATCCCGGGAGTGGAGAACTGGGAGGCGGATTTCTTGAGTCGCCAGACTTTTCATCCGGGGGAGTGGGAACTTCATCCGGAGGTCTTTGCCCAAATACTTCGACGTTGGGGCAAACCAGAGATAGATCTCATGGCGTCTCGCCAGAACGCCAAACTTCCTCGCTACGGGTCCAGATCCAGGGATCCGGGAGCGGTTCTGATAGATGCCTTGACAGCACCTTGGAACTTCGGGATGGCTTATGTGTTTCCACCCTTCCCGCTGCTTCCTCGATTGATTGCCAAAATCAAACAGGAGAGAGCATCAGTGATTCTAATAGCGCCTGCATGGCCACGCAGGACTTGGTATGCAGATCTAGTGGACATGTCATCCTGTCCGCCTTGGTCTCTACCTCTAAGACAGGACCTTCTGATACAGGGTCCATTCAAACATCAAAATCTAACTTCTCTGAAGCTGACTGCTTGGAAATTGAACGCTTGATTTTATCAAAACGTGGTTTTTCTGAGTCGGTTATTGATACCCTGATACAGGCTAGGAAGCCTGTTACCAGAAGGATTTACCATAAGATATGGCGTAAATACCTATACTGGTGCGAATCCAAAGGTTACTCCTGGAGTAAGGTTAGGA
The DNA here is from genome assembly GCF_027579735.1 of Bombina bombina. NCBI lineage: Eukaryota > Metazoa > Chordata > Amphibia > Anura > Bombinatoridae > Bombina > Bombina bombina. The sequence continues at coordinate 127,041,778 of NC_069508.1, forward strand.
TTCCTAGGATATTGTCCTTTCTACAAGAAGGTTTAGAAAAGGGTTTATCGGCTAGCTCATTAAAGGGACAGATCTCAGCTCTGTCCATCTTGTTACACAGGCGTCTGTCAGAAAATCCAGACGTCCAGGCCTTTTGTCAGGCTTTAGCTAGGATCAAGCCTGTGTTTAAAACTGTTGCTCCGCCATGGAGTTTAAACTTAGTTCTTAACGTTTTACAGGGTGTTCCGTTTGAACCCCTTCATTCCATTGATATAAAATTGTTATCTTGGAAAGTTCTGTTTTTAATGGCTATTTCCTCGGCTCGAAGAGTCTCTGAGTTATCAGCCTTACATTGTGATTCTCCTTATCTGATTTTTCACTCAGACAAGGTAGTTCTGCGTACTAAACCTGGGTTCTTACCTAAGGTAGTCACTAACAGGAATATCAATCAAGAGATTGTTGTTCCATCCTTGTGTCCAAATCCTTCTTCAAAGAAGGAACGTCTTCTACACAATCTGGATGTAGTTCGTGCCCTCAAGTTCTACTTGCAGGCAACTAAGGATTTTCGACAAACGTCTTCCCTGTTTGTCGTGTACTCTGGTCAGAGGAGAGGTCATAAGGCTTCGGCTACCTCTCTCTCCTTCTGGCTTCGTAGCATAATTCGTTTAGCCTATGAGACTGCTGGACAGCAGCCTCCTGAAAGAATTACAGCTCATTCTACTAGAGCTGTGGCTTCCACTTGGGCCTTTAAGAATAAGGCCTCTGTTGAACAGATTTGCAAGGCTGCAACTTGGTCTTCGCTTCATACTTTTTCCAAATTTTACAAATTTGACACTTTTGCTTCTTCGGAGGCTATTTTTGGGAGAAAGGTTCTTCAGGCAGTGGTTCCTTCTGTATAATGAGCCTGCCTATCCCTCCCGTCATCCGTGTACTTTTGCTTTGGTATTGGTATCCCAGAAGTAATGATGACCCATGGACTGATCACACATAACAGAAGAAAACATAATTTATGCTTACCTGATAAATTCCTTTCTTCTGTTGTGTGATCAGTCCACGGCCCGCCCTGTTTTAAGGCAGGTAAATATCTTTTAAATTATACTCCAGTCACCACTTCACCCTTGGTTTCTCCTTTCTCGTTGATTCTTGGTCGAATGACTGGGAGTGACGTAGAGGGGAGGAGCTATATGCAGCTCTGCTGGGTGAATCCTCTTGCATTTCCTGTTGGGGAGGAGTTATATCCCAGAAGTAATGATGACCCGTGGACTGATCACACAACAGAAGAAAGGAATTTATCAGGTAAGCATAAATTATGTTTTTTTATTTTGGGGGGCTTTGTTATTTTATTAGGGGGCTTAGAGTAGGTGTAATTAGTTTAAAATTGTTGTAATATTTTTATTATGTTTGTAAATATTTTTTTATTTTCTGTAACTTAGATCTTTTTTATTTTTTGTACTTTAGCTAGTTTATTTAATTGTATTTATTTGTAGGAATTGTATTTAATTAATTTATTGATAGTGTAGTGTTAGGTTAATTGTAGGTAATTGTAGGTATTTTATTTAATTATTTTATTGATAGGGTAGTGTTAGGTTTAATTATATCTTAGGTTAGGACTTATTTTACAGGTAATTTTGTTATTATTTTAACTAGGTAACTATTAAATAGTTCTTAACTATTTAATAGCTATTGTACCTGGTTAAAATAATTACAAAGTTACCTGTAAAATAAATATTAATCCTATAATAGCTATAATATAATTATAATTTATATTGTAGCTATATTAGGATGTATTTTACAGGTAAGTATTTAGCTTTAAATAGGAATCATTTATTTAATAAGAGTTAATTTATTTCGTTAGATAAAAATTATATTTAACTTAGGGGGGTGTTAGTGTTAGGGTTAGACTTAGCTTTAGGGGTTAATACATTTATTAGAATAGCGGTGAGCTCCGGTCGGCAGATTAGGGGTTAATAATTGAAGTTAGGTGTCGGCGATGTTAGGGAGGGCAGATTAGGGGTTAATACTATTTATGATAGGGTTAGTGAGGCGGATTAGGGGTTAATAACTTTATTATAGTAGCGCTCAGGTCCGCTCGGCAGATTAGGGGTTAATAAGTGTAGGCAGGTGTCGGCGACGTTGAGGGGGGCAGATTAGGGGTTAATAAATATAATATAGGGGTCGGCGGTGTTAGGGGTAGCAGATTAGGGGTACATAGGGATAACGTAGGTGGCGGCGGTTTACGGAGCGGCAGATTAGGGGTTTAAAAAAATATGCAGGGGTCAGCGATAGCGGGGGCGGCAGATTAGGGGTTAATAAGTGTAAGGCTAGGGGTGTTTAGACTCGGGGTACATGTTAGAGTGTTAGGTGCAGACGTAGGAAGTGTTTCCCCATAGGAAACAATGGGGCTGCGTTAGGAGCTGAACGCTGCTTTTTTGCAGGTGTTAGGTTTTTTTTCAGCTCAAACAGCCCCATTGTTTCCTATGGGAGAATCGTGCACGAGCACGTTTTTGAGGCTGGCCGCGTCCGTAAGCAACTCTGGTATCGAGAGTTGCATTTGCGGTAAAAATGCTCTACGCTCCTTTTTTGGAGCCTAACGCAGCATTTGTTTGAACTCTCGATACCAGAGTTAATTTTATGGTGCGGCCAGAAAAAAGCCCGCGGAGCGTTAACAGCCCTTTTACCGCCGAACTCCAAATCTAGGCCTATGTAAGTTCAACAAGAATTCAATGCAAGTTTGTGTGTTTAAATACAATTACATTAAACATCCAGTAACTGACAGATTTTTATTTGTACTTAATTTTGTGGAAGTAATGCTGCATTAAATTTTAACATCTATAGCAATTATGACACACAAAATACAATGACAACCCTCCACATATTTTGATACCTTGTGGACCAATGCATTTATACAGCAAAATGCTGCATTCTTTAAAGGGACATTAAACACTAAACAAATGCTAGATAGAATGATGCATTCAAAGAAAAAAAATAGTCGGAGAATAACATGTAGATGTATTTTTTTTAAAGTTTCATTAGCTATTTAATATTGACAAAAAAGTGTAAAGTTTTAGTGTCAATAAACAATGGGAGCTGCCATGTTGTAACTTAGGTTACCTTCTCTACTGTGGCCCATTAGGGATAGTTATAAATAGGTCACTAGAGTGTGCAGCCAATGGCTGTGTGGAATATAACAGTGTTCTGCACTTCCATTTCTAACAGGAACTGAAAAGCTCACAATTTTAAAATAAAATTGCAGGAAAAGGGGACAAAATAAATAATGAAAGTATATTGCAGGATTTTTATATATACATTTTATCATTTTATATTAACATCTTACAGTGTGTAATGTCCCTTTAAGTATCTTAGAGGTCTATTTTTTCAGATGTTACCTCTGAAGTAGTAATTATTGAGCTTTTGTATTTTTTTTAATGCAGTAACTGACAGACTTCAGTACAAATAATAATTAAATGAATATTGTCAGAAGGAACATTCATTTAATTATTATTTGTACTTCATATTATAAAAAAAGCCACATTAAATATTTACACCTATAGCAATTATGACCTACAAAATACAAAAACAATGTAAAACTGTCTGCATTCTTTCATCCTTAAATAAATATCTCAGAGGCCTATTTTTTCAGATATTACTGACCTCTGAAGAAGTGGTTTTTGAGCTTGTGTGGGTTTATGGAATACAGTATCTTGCTACATGAATACTTTAGTCTACTGAACACATTCTATTCAGAACCATATTCTTTCTTAGATTTTACGTGCTCGTGCACAATTTCCCCATAGACATCAATGGGGAGAGCCGGCTAAAAAAAAGCCTAACATTCCTATGGGGAAAGAAAAGTTATGTTTACACCTAATACCCTAACATAAACCCAAAGTTTAAACACCCCTAATCTGCTGCCCCCGGCATCGCCAACACCTACATTACACTTATTAACCACTAATCTTAGGCTTACCATCATCTTTAGAAGTGAAACTGGGACCACCTGGCGCAGTGTCAGTGTGGTTGTGGTCAGGGGCGTGGTCAATGGGGCATGGCGATTACTGGTCCTTTTAAAGTAGTAACTTTTATGTGTGTAATGTTTCGTGGATACTCTACCCTTCGTAAGTCAAAAAACAAGTGAATCACACAGTTTAAATAAACCATAACACCACCCCCTAGTGAAAAAGGCACCATTACGTTATCATGGCAACCGATACATATAGCATAATTATCAATTTCATAAAATAGTGAAAAGCATACACATCACACAATTTAATATCTGTGTTTTATGTGTCTAATTAAGGAACATATCCGGATACTTATAAGGCATTAATACAACATTGAATGAAATAAGTAAAAAAGAAACACCTACCTGCTAAAGCTGTTTAAGAGGCTACGCTATACCATAATGTAGGAAGATTACAGCCAAAATGCTATTCTGCATGAAGTAAAGCAAGATCCACACCAAAAATCCTGCCTGTCTGCACTTCCTTGTCATACCCACATGCTTCCCCTAAAGGTGTATCACTGGTGATGTCACCACGGGTCAGGGGGGTGTTAAATTCCTAGAAAAATAAACCAAGTAGTACTACAAAATTAAAAAACCCTATGCTGCTCATTCAGCCTGTATTACTAAATGTGAACTTTGAAGGACACGAACATTAAGGCGGTCTGAAACCCGGACACATGATTTGAAACTCAGAGGTGGCAACCCTACTGGGACAGAATGAACAACTGGGTGGGACACTGGGACAGCACCTCCAAATAGGGACAAGCCCAGTCAAAGTGGAACTTCTAGTAAGCCTACCTAATCTGCCACCCCGACATCTCAGATGCCTGCCTACACTTATTAACCCCTAATCTGCCGCCCCCAATGTTGTTGCCATCTACCTACACTTATTAACCCCTAATCTGCCACCCCCATGTCGCTGCCACTATACTAAAGTTATTAACCCCTAAACCTAACCCTAAGTCTAACCCTAACGTAACCCTAACCCTAATACCCACTAATTTTAACATAATTATAGTAAATCTAAATAAAAATTACAATTAATAAATAAATAATTCCTATTTAAAACTAAATACTTACCTGTAAAATAAAACCTAACCTAGCTACAATATAACTAATAGTGATATTATAGCTATCTTAGGTTTTATTTTTATTTCACAGATAAGTTTGTATTTATTTTAACTAGGTAGACTAGTTAGTAAATAGTTATTAACTATTTACTAACTACCTAGTTAAAATAAATACAAATTTACCTGTAAAATAAAACCTAACCTGTCTTACACTAACACCTAACATTACACTACAATTAAATCAATTACATTAATTTAATACAATTAACTAAATTACAAAAAAATAAACACTAAATTACACAAAATAAAAAAGAAATTATCAAATATTTAACATAATTACACCTACTCTAATAGCCCTATCAAAATAAAAAAACAAAAACAAAATAAAAAAAACCTAGCCTAAACTAAACTGCCAATAGCCCTTAAAAGGGCCTTTTGCGGGGCATTGCCCCAAAGAAATCAGCTCTTTTACCTGTAAAAAAAATACAAACAACCCCCCAACAGTAAAACCCACCACTCACACAACCAAACCCCCCAAATAAAACCCTATCTAAAAAACCTAAGTTCCCCATTGCCCTGAAAAGGGCATTTGGATGGGCATTGCCCTTAAAAGGTCATTTAGTTCTTTTCCATTACCCAAAGTCCCTAATCTAAAAATAAAACCCACCCAATAAACCCTTAAAAAACCTAACACTAACCCCCGAAGATCCACTTACAGTTTTTGAAGACCGGACATCCATCCTCATCAAGCCAGGAGAAGTCTTCATCCAAGCGGGCAGAAGTTCTCAATGAAGCCAAGAGAAGTCTTCATCCAAGTGGCAAGAAGTGGTCCTCCAGGCGGGCAGAAGTCTTCATTCAGATGGCATCTTCTATCTTCATCCTTCTGACTCAGAGCGGCTCCATCTTTAAGATATCCGGCGTGGAGCATCCTCTTCTTTCGACGCTACTGAAGAATGAAGGTTCATTAAGGGACGTCATCCAAGATGATGTCCCTTGAATTCCGATTGGCTGATAAAATTCTATCAGCCAATTGGAATTAAAGTTAAAAAAATCCAATTGGCTGATTGGTTCAATAGGATTTAGCTCGCATTCTATTGGATGATTGGAACAGCGAATAGAATGTGAGCTCAATCCTATTGGCTGATTGCATCAGCCAATAGGATTTTTTCAACTTTAATTCCGATTGGCTGATAGAATCAAGAAGGAACCTTCATTCTTCAGTAGCCGTCGAAAGAATAGGATGCTCTGCGCCGGATGTCTGGAAGATGGACCACAACGCGTTGGAAGGATGAAGATAGAAAGTACCGTCTGGATGAAGACTTCTGCCTGCCTGGAGGATCACTTCTTGCCACTTGGATGAAGACTTCTCCCGGCTTCATTGAGGACTTCTGCCCGCTTGGATGAAGACTTCTCCCGGCTTGATGAGGATGGATGTCCAGTCTTCAAAAACTGTAAGTGGATCTTCAGGGGTTAGTGTTAGGTTTTTTAAGGGTTTATTGGGTGGGTTTTATTTTTAGATTAGGGACTTTGGGCAAAGGAAAAGAGCTGAATGCCCTTTTAAGGGCAATGCCCATCCAAATGCCCTTTTCATGGAAATGGGGAGCTTAGGTTTTTTAGATAGGATTTTATTTGGGGGAATGGTTGTCTGGGTGGTGGGTTTTACTGTTGGGGGTTGTTTGTATTTTTTACAGGTAAAAGAGCTGATTTCTTTGGGGCAATGCCCCGCAAAAGGCCCTTTTAAGGGCCATTGGCAGTTTAGTGTAGGCTAGGGTTTTTTTTTTATTTTGGGGGGCCTTTTTATGTTGATAGGGCTATTAGATTAGGTGTAATTAGTTTAAATAATTGATCATTTCTTTTTTATTTTGTGTAATTTAGTGTTTATTTTTTTTGTAATTTAGTTAATTGTATTTAATTAATGTAATTGATTTAATTGTAGTGTAATGTTAGGTGTTAGTGTAAGACAGGTTAGGTTTTATTTTACAGGTAAATTTGTATTTATTTTAACTAGGTAGCTAGTAAATAGTTAATAACTATTTACTAACTAATCTACCTAGTTAAAATAAATACAAACTTATCTGTGATATAAAAATAAAACCTAAGATAGCTTTGTAGATTTAACTATTAGTTATATTGTAGCTAGTTTAGTGTTTATTTTACAGGTAAGTATTTAGTTTTAAATAGGAATTATTTAGTTAATGATAGTAATTTTTATTTAGATTTATTTTAATTATGTTAAAGTTAGGGCTATTAGGGTTAGACTTAGGGTTAGGGTTAATAACTTTAGTATAGTGGTGGCGGTGACATTGGGGGACGTTAACAAGTGTTTGCAATGTGGGAGGGTGGCGGTTTAGGGGTTAATATGTTTATTATAGTGGCGGCGATGTCCGGAGCAGCAGATTAGGGGTTAATATTTTATTTTAGTGTTTGCGATGCGGGGGCTGCCTCGGTTTAGGGGTTAATAGGTAGTTTATGGGTGTTAGTGTACTTTGTAACACTTTAGTTATGAGTTTTATGCTACAGATTTGTAACTTAAAACTCATAACTACTGACTTTAGATGGCGGTACAAAACTTGACGGTATAGGGTGTACCGCTCACTTTTTGGCCTTCCAAGCAAAATTCGTAATACCGGTGCTATGGAAGTCCCATTGAAAAAGGAGTTTTTGAAATGAGCGGTAGTTACGTTGCGTTATGGCCAAAAAAGTGTGCGGTACAGCTATACCTGCAAAACTCGTAATACCAGCGGTAGTGAAAAAGCAGCGTTATAAGGCTTTTTCACTCATAACGCAAAACTCGTAATCTATCCGAAAGATAGCATCATCTTTATTTTTTAATAAAATAACTGCACTAGGCAGTATTTTTGGGGTAAAGTTGGTGGGAGTGCCTTTAAATTGCGGTCTATGGGAACTGTGTGTTCCCTGTAAATATATATGTATATGCTTATATAAATATATATTTATGTGTTAATATACATTGGAGCCTATGGAAGCGCACTCTTGTGAGCGCAAAGCTTTCCAACAATGCGAACTTGAGTTCATTGCTGACAAATGACAAATGTGATATCAGTGCACATTAGTGTGCGCTGGTATTACACATTGGAGCGCAAATAACGCATTAATGGAAGCGATATTTAGTGCTCTACTTGTAATCTGGCCCAAAATCTTTGGGGGCTTTTTTGAGTGTTATATTGCAATGCATGTGTCTCTGCTTCCCACTCAGACCCCTATATAGCTAGATAAACAGCTCTCAGGCTAAAATTTGCTTTTATAAAATTATTTGAAGGGCCTTAAACCACAGGTCATTACCTATCACTAGGTCGCAAAACACCATATTTACTGGGTCACAATTTGTGTGTGTTGTATTAGAGTGTGTGGTGTGTGTGTTCTATATGAGAGTGTTCTGCGTGTTATATGTGAGTCTGGTGTGTGTGTGTGTGTGTGTGTTATTAGCTTTTACAACACTTTCAAGTCAGACTACAATCAGGAATAAAGTATGCACACATTTTAGTCACTTTGCCAAGGTATGTGGTACAATTAGACTGGTTTTTTTTTTATTAAAAAAAAAACGTATGCAAAATCCCCAGATCATCTCACCATAGTAGAGAGCATTAGATCAGCTGGTCCCTAGTCTTTAATACACTAACTTTCCCAGTCTTTAAAGGGTTAAATACACTTGACACAAGTTTGAGACCAACATTTTTATAATGTAGATTTAATTTGAAACAACAAAAATTAAATAATGTCTCTCCCTGCACTTCTCTGTAGCTCGTATTGTTCATTACTATGTTGTTGAAACAAAATTACTGCTCAGTTTCTCATGAACAGTAGTTTTATGTAAAGGATCTTTGAATAACACTGTATTCTTGCTATTTTGTAGCTCCTCTGTGCTGTCATCGCTGGGTTGTTACATTATTTTTTTCTGGCCGCCTTCGCTTGGATGTGCATTGAGGGAATTCATCTCTATCTCATTGTTGTTGGCGTTATTTACAATAGAGGCTTTTTGCACAAGAATTTTTACATATTTGGATACTGCAGTCCAGCTATAGTTGTTGGGATTTCTGCAGTTTTAGGATATAAATACTATGGAACAGATAAAGTGTAAGTTGTTTCATATTATAAATCAGTTGCTTAAGTCTTTAAATATATTTTCTCAACAGTATAAATATTTTATTTCTACTATATTTTATTCACTAGATGTTGGCTGAGCACAGAAAATAACTTCATATGGAGTTTTATTGGACCAGCATGCCTGATCATTCTTGTAAGTACAACTTTCATTGATGAAATATGAACACCTGTGTAGTAATATGCTATAATTATCTTTAAATGGACTTTAATTACATACATTTTCTATAGTGCACATAAAGAATCTTTAAATATTTTAAAGTCAAAATTAAACTTTCATAGTTCAGATAGAGCATGATATTTCAATAGATGTTTTCATTTTTTTTTTCTGTTATCAAATTGACTTTGTTCTCTTGGTATCTTTTGTTGGAAATCATACCTAGGTAGGTTCAGGAACAACAATGCACTACTGAAAGCTAGCTGATGATTGGTGGCTACTAGCATTTGTTTCATTAACTAAAACAAATTTAAATGTTAAAGGGACATTAAACACTTTGAGATGGTGATATAAAATGATAAATATATCATATAATTACAGAAAATAAAAAAATAATTACAATTTTTTAAAACTAATTACACCTAATCTAATCCCCCTAATAAAATAAAAAAGCCCCCCAAAATAATAAAATTCCCTACCCTATACTAAATTACAAATAGCCCTTAAATGGGCCTTTTGCGGGGCATTGCCCCAATGTAATCAGCTCTTTTACCTGTAAAAAAAAAATACAATACCCCCCAACATTAAAACCCACCACCCACACACCCAACCCCACTCTAAAACCCACCCAATCCCCCATTAAAAAACATAACCCCTTGAAGATCACCCTACCTTGAGACATCTTCACCCAGCCGGGCACAAGTGGACCTCCAGAGGGGCACAAGTCTTCATCCGATCCATGCAGAAGAGGTCCTCCAAGTGGCAGAAGTCTTCATCCAGACGGCATCTTCTATCTTCAACCATCCAGAGCGGAGTGGGTCCATCTTCAATCCAGCCGACGCGGAGCATCCTCTTCAAACGAAGTCCAAGCGAAGAATGAAGGTTCCTTTAAATGACGTCATCCAAGATGGCGTCCCTTGAATTCCGATTGGCTGATAGGATTCTATCAGCCAATAGGAATAAAGGTAGGAAAACTCCTATTGGCTGATCCAATCAGCTAATAGGATTGAGGTCACATTCTATTGGCTGATAAGAACAACCAATAGAATGTAGGGTTTGGCGATGTTGGGGGCAGCAGATTAGGGGTTCATAAGTATAATGTAGGTGGCGGCGGTGTCCGGAGTGGCAGATTAGGGGTTAATAATATTATGCAGGTGGCGACAATATCGGGGGCGGCAGATTTAGGGTTAATAAGTGTAAGATTATGGCTGTTTATACTTGGGGTTCATGTTAGGGTGTTAGGTATAGACATAAAAGTATTTCCCTATAGGAATCAATGGGGCTGCGTTAGGAGCTGAACGCTGTTTTATTACAGGTTTTTTTTCAGCCGACTCAACCGCATTGTTTCCTATGGGGAAATCATGCATGAGCACGTTTAGCCAGCTTTCCGCTACCGTAAGAAAAGCTGGTATTGAGGTGAGATGTGGAGCTAAATTTTGCTCTGCGCTAACCTTTTTGCGGCTAATGCCAGGTTTAAAAAAAACCTGTAATACCAGCGTTGTCTTAAAGGGACAGTCTAGGCCAAAATAAACTTTCATGATTCAGATAGAGCATGTAATTTTAAACAATTTTCCAATTTACTTTTATCACCAATTTTGCTTTGTTCTCTTGGTATTCTTAGTTGAAAGCTTAACCTAGGAGGTTCATATGCTAATTTCTTAGACCTTGAAGCCCACCTCTTTCAGATTGCATTTTAACAGTTTTTCACCACTAGAGGGTGTTAGTTCACATATTTCATATAGATAACACTGTGCTCGTGCACGTGAAGTAATCTGGGAGCAGGTACTGATTGGCTAGACTGCAAGTCTGTCAAAAGAACTGAAAAAAGGGGCAGTTTGCTGAGGCTTAGATACAGGATAATCACAGAGGTTAAAAGTATATTATAATAACTGTGTTGGTTATGCAAAACTGGGAAATGGGTAATAAAGGGATTATCTATCTTTTAAAACAATAAAGATTCTGGTGTAGACTGTCCCTTTAAGGGAGCGTTAAAAAAAAAAAGGCTCATTAGCAACGCACCCCTGTTACCGCAAAACTTGTAGTGTCTGTGTTTAATGTCCCTTTAAAGGTTATTCAGTATTCGGTTTGTTGTAAATGAACCAAATACCGAATACTGCAGCACACGGATATCCTGGAAAATGAATTTTTTAAAATATTCCTTCCCAATTAAATGAATGAAAGTATTAAAAAAGTATTAAGTGCTGCACAAGTCTAGTGGCTGCACACATATGCCTCTTATCATTGGCTCAACAGATGTGCTCCCTCTTATTATTGGCTCCACAGATGTGCTCCCTCTTATTATTGGCTCCACAGATGTGCTCCATCTTATCATTGGCTCAACAGATGTGATCCCTCTTATCATTGGCTAAACAAATGTGCTCCCTCTTATCATTGGCTCCACAGATGTGCTCCATCTTATCATTGGCTCAACAGATGTGATCCCTCTTATCATTGGCTAAACAAATGTGCTCCCTCTTATCATTGGCTCAACAGATGTGCTCAGTTTGGTCCCAGTTGTGAATTTCTGCTCTGGAGCTGATTTAACAATGTATTAACCTCTTTGAAGGGGATTAAACACATTAACCAAGATTACGAGTTTGCGCTAAACAGGGCGCGAAAATAACGACAAAAAGTTGTGTTATTTCACTCTCCATAGTGCTGCCATTATGAGTTACTGAAAAGCCTCCTACTGCTGTGCGTTATGGTGCTTTGAGCTCCATACCGCACAAAAGATGAAGGCTGATTTGACGTGCTCGTGCATGCTTTGCCCCATAGACATCAATGGGGAGAAAGTGTTAAAAAAAAACTAACACCTGAAGTGCAGAATGGCGGTCGCTATAACGCAACCCCATTGACACCCCTAATCTGCAGCCCCCGATATCGCCAATACTAATAACACGTATTAACCCCAAATCTGCCAATCGCCAACAGTATAATAAAGATATTAACCCCTAAACCGCCGCTCCTTGACATCGCCACCACTAAATAAAATTATATACCCCTTAACCTCCGACCTCCCACATCGCCGCCACTAAATAAACTTATTAACCCCTAAACCTCCTGCCTCCCACATCGCTACCACTAAATAAACCTATTAACCCCTAAACCTCTGGCCTCCCACATCGCAAAACACTAAATTAAACTATTAACCCCTAAACATAACACCCCCCTAACTTTAAATTAAAATTACAATATAATTATATTTAAATACATAAAAAATTACCTGTGAAATTAAAATAAACCTAACATTAAGCAATAAATTATTCTAACCTTACTATTCTAATAAAATAAAAAACTAACAATTAAAAATCTTTAATTACAAATTAAAAAAAACTAATCCTACTAAAAAAAATAAAAAAAATCTAACATCACTAAAATTACAAAAAATAAAGATTACAAAATAATAAACAAAATGATCAAAAATAAAAACAATGACACCTAATCTAAAAGCCCTCAAAAATAAAAAGCCCCCGAAAAAAAAAAAAAAAAACCCCTAGCCTACAATAAACTATTAATAGCCCTAAAAAGGGCCTTTGTTAAACAGCTCTTTTACCTGGAAAAAGATACAAAGTCCCCCCAACAGTAAAACCCACAACCCAACCAACCCTCCAAAAAAAAAAAACCTAACTCTAAAAAGAACCTAAGCTACTCATTGCCCCTAAAAGGGCATTTGTATGGGCATTGCCCTTAAATGGGCATTCAGCTCTTTTGCACTGCCCTTAAAAGGGCATTCAGCCCCACCTCCCCATAAAAAACAAAAAAAACTAACACTAACCCCAGAATATCTACTCACGGTTCCTGAAGTCCGGACATCCATCTGCATCCAGGCAGCGAGAAGTCTACTCTTCATCCAGGCGGCGATATCTTCATCCATTCCGGGGGCGTCTTCTATCTTCATCCCAGCAGCGCGGAGTGAGTAGAGTGTCCTCTTCATTCGGTCACCGCCATACACTGAAGCTTCAATGCAAGGTACCTGTTTTAAAACAGCGTACCTTGCATTCCTATTGGCTGATTTAATTCTTCAAATTCAAATCAGTCAATAGGATGAGAACTTCTGAAATCCTATTGGCTGTTCAAAACAGCTAATAGGATGAGAGCTACTGAAATCCTATTGGCTGTTCAAATCACGTATACCAAGAGAACAAAGTTAATTTCATAAGTCAATTTAAAGTTTGAATCATAATAATATTTTTTTTTTAGGTTTCAGGTTCTTTAAATACCTCTGTATTGTTCTATTTTCTGTATATTGTATCATGCATAAAGCAGAACACTAGTTTTTATTCTTTTTCACTGTTAAAAACAGACTATTGTTGTCAACAAAATAGGATTTTATCTGACACGTACACGTTATTAAAATAAAGTTTGACATTTCACTAGTAGTTTAGAGTAACTCCGCAGGAGGTCCAAGCAGACAGTTTGTCAACAGACTGATAATCTTATATTTCAAACATTGTGTTGTATCGTCTGTTATTGGTGATCGGTCATCTTTAAAGATTATACTGTCATCTTCATGTTTCACAAACTCTTATGTACCCTGTCATCATCACAGCTATTTTTAACCAAAATTGCAGCATCAGGACAAGAGTTTGATATTTCACTTTAGAACTGATTCATAGACTAACAGTCTTGGCGTATCTGGAGAATAGATTTTCTGTAAAACAGCAGGAAGTCTGCTAAGTTGTTGCTTTTGGAGACTGTTAGCCCTAAACTTTTCAGACCTACCTCAAATTGTAATAAGCTTTATTTCTACCTCCCCCAAAAAAACAAATCATAAGTAGATTGAGCTATTGTGTTTGAGTATCATCCAATTTAACATCCACATTATTTGGCCCTGAATTTTAATAAGTCAGCATATTCCCCTTTTTATGATTGTGTTGTATTCAAGCCATATTTCTAAAGAACTTTGATATTTCTATAAACCAAGCCTGTGTATAGGAGAAAATAATAAGCATGGTCCAAGCTGTGAGTTATTGTTATGGGAAAAGATAAAACTTGGAATAATACTAACAACAAAAAAAGAAATAATAATGACTGTTGCAAGTGTGATTTTTTTTTCTAGTTTAGTCAAAGGGAAAAAGTGAAGTTGCAGAAGATTTGAAGGGGAAATTTTACATATTTAAAGGGAAATTAAACGTCTGCTTTTTGTGTAAAAATTGTGCTATCCCATGCTCCTTAGAAAGGCTGAAAAGCAAATGATAAGACAGCATTTTGAGGAAATCCTTTGTTACCGATCTTAGGCCAGATTACAAGTGGCATGTTAACAGTTACGTGCTGGCAATAAGGGGTTTATTACGGGTGTTTGAACGTGTTGGGTTTTCCACTTCTATATATTTGTGCGCATCGGGTTTTCCGCTTGTATTAGTTGAAAATAAACCTGATCACTTTAGAGCAATCGTTATTTATACTAGAATGATAACAGCGTCCTCAGAGCTCTGCTTAACTGTTTTGCAAAACAAAAAGTGTTACAAAACACATCAAAAATAAATTACAAAGAATAGTTACACTCATAATAACACCTAATAAAAATTATTAAAAAAAAATATTGCTCTAAAAAGGGCTCAAAAATATGAGGTTTCAGGTGTTAGAAGAAAAAAACACAGGCAAAGGGCTTTAACATTGAGATACATACATATACATGTTAATATATGTTTTTATGTATTTATTTGTGTATATATGTATTAATAGAAATATATACACATTTAAACACATAAATACATATGTATACATATATAGACTTATACATAAATGCATTGGAGTAAAATAGGTGAAAACATCTAAAATCATATTATTGCAATATTCATATTTAACAAAGAGTTTTACTGTGTAAGTACTGTAAATATTTCACATTCCAATGTCCTTCACGTAGGGGAATATTTTCTATGTATTTATAAATAGACATTAATATATATATATATATATATATATATATATATATATATATATATATATATACACGTATATATATCTATAGTATATGTATACATATATATTTGTTCAAAAAAGAATCAGCTATATAGAAATATGTGTTTATGAATAAATAGAACATATACTTTTATGTGAAGAATATTGGAATAGAAAATATTCATATTTCATGTCGGGTTAGCACACTTGAGAAAACACAATAGGGTTTGCGTGATTTGTTGTGTTTTTTTTTCCATTTTGCGCACTCAATTAAAGTCTATGGAAGAATAAATTAACCTGGTTGTAATATTGTAACTTCGACTTTTTGCACACATTGGGTTAGCGCAAGATAAAAAAATTTAACTTTCAACTCATAATACGTGCAGTACTCGATTTGTGCAAAAAGTCAAGCGCAGTTAGAACACGAAAGAGATTGATAAATAGTGCTCCACTTGTAATCTAGCCCTTACATGGCTCTGAATTTTTCTAGTGTAATTAAAAGGGATAGTAAACACCAAAAATGTTATTGTTTAAAAAGATAGATAATCCCTTCATTTACCATTCCCCAGTTTTGCATAACCAACACTGTTATAGAAATATACTTTTTACCCCTGCAATTACCTTGTATCTAAGCTCCTGCACACTGCCTCCTTATCTTAGATCTTTTGGCAGACTTGCATTTCAGGCAAATAGTGCTGACTCTTAAATAACTCCACGTGCATGAGCACAATATTATTTATATGAAACACATGAACTAACGCCCTCTAGCTGTGAACAACTATCAAATGCATTCAGATAAGAGGCAGCCTTCAATGGCTTAGAAATTAGCATATGAGCCTACCTAGGTTTAACTTTCAACTAAGAATACAAAGAGAACAAAGCAAATTTGATGAAAAATGTAAATTAGAAAGTTGTTTAAAATGACATGCCCTATCAGAATCATGAAAGTTTAATTTGGACTTTACTATCCCTCTAAAGATCCAATATTCTCCTACATTATCTATCTATCTATATCTATCTATCTATCTATCTATCTATCTATCTATCTATCTGTCTGTCTGTCTGTCATTGTTATAACCTTGTTATAAATTGGATATTGGATATTACAAGATGTTTGACTGAGAATGTCTCAGAAGTGTAAATATATATATATTTATGTGTGTGTGTATACATTTGTATATGTGTATATGTGTATGTATGTATGCATGTATGTGTTCAAATACGTATGTACACATACAAACATATATATGCACATATATACTCATATATTCATACACACATTATTATTATCGGTTATTCCGCAGTGCTATAAACATAAGTGGTATACAAGGAAACATTTATAGGGATTAAATGGGTTGAGGGCCCTGCCAAGAGTCACACTGTTGTAGTCAGCTCTAATGAAGGTGATCTACAAACAGCTGGCCTCATAGGCTTACATGCTAAGGGGGTTCAAGGCGATAGCAGTGGAGGAGAGGAACACACATACAAATATATACACATAAGTATACACCTTTAAACTGTTCCCAGTCAAAGACCTCGTCATATACCATATCCCTTTTATAACAATGTTAACATAATTTTAATATATTATTTTAATATGTTTACATGTGTTTTATTATACTTTTATTCTAGACCTCACATTCTACTTCAGATCAAACTACATTTTTTTTTTTTTGCTGTTATGTGTTGTGCTCAAGTGCAACACATAATTCTCAACTTGTAATATCAGCAGTATTTAGTGCAGCCCTGCAATCCATTAAAAATATAGACTGTGCTAAAGGCATGTCAGCCAAACTAAATATTATCTGGTAAATTATTTTTACCATGGACTTGTAATGCCAGACGGTGTGTTAATCTGAGCACAGGCCTGCAATATCTGGGCAAGGCTTCATCTATACAAATGTGTAAACCTCTCAACATTTTCTTTTGAAGTTAAAGAACTTACAAAAAAAACTGAGGTTCATTGTATGTGAGTGGTGCCATGTTCGGAGTGGCGAGGCTGCAGGTTGGCTGGGGTTGTTCCTGGGTGGGCTTTAAGTGTGTACCAGTGGGAAGTGGGGATAGACAAGGTGGTCCCTTGGCCAAGAGGCTGCGGGCGGGAAGTGAGCCAGACCTCCCAATCTTTAACATTCTGTTGTATACGAGCGGTGGCTTGGATGTATATTAAAGCAAAATATGCATACACACCTATGTATGACTTTGCATAGCTTAAAGACTGTTATAACTTATAGCCAGTAAAAATTTAATTAAAGGGACATTAAACAAAAAAAAAAAATTCCAGACATAATGGTGTGTTTAAAGAAAAGATTAGCTTGAGAAAGATCTGCAGGTGCATTTTTAAATGTATATTGTTTACAAATGAAAGATAATGGCATAATATTTTAGTCTCCCTGTGGTAATGGGGTCAGCTAGATTTTTAACTCTTGTTCTGAGGCTAATTAGGGACAAATCTGGAATGGAAGCACATTGCTATTCCAGAAAGAGTTGCTAACTAGCTGCAATTGTACCTCCATAGCTGGTATTTTTAAGGTTATAATAAAGAATAAATATTGAAATAAAGTGACTGCTATAGTATTATATATGTAAGTGTGTTGCTTTCTAATTTTAAACAAATGATAATTATTTAAAATCATCCCTATCAACTTTATTTCTTGATATGCTGTTGTATATAGATCTGCGGACAAGAAGGGGTGGGGGGGGGGCATAGTTGTCCAGAATAAGCAAGACTACTTAAATGAGGCATATAATTTATTAAACAATATAGACACCTATCGGCCTTTAACATTTAATCCAACAATTGCCTATAAACAATCATCTTAAATCAAGATGAATTGAAATTTGTACAATTGATTATATCAATGTAATCAATTGTATATATGTTCAATTGTGTTCACAAGGGTCCATTGTTGATAGGACAGAGCTGACTTATAGTATTTTAACTCTTTGTGTGTTTTGTTTTGTTTAAAGGTTTTTAATCATCTATAATAAAAGTTATATTTTATCACCAATTCCCATATCAGTACCACCCTAGAGTCTGGGCATAGAGTGCTTAGAGTACATACTTTTCTGTGGTTAGTTTCTTTACTTCCACAAATTTCTAGTATATATTACAATTTATGCACAAGCAGCAACCCACATATATTAAAATTTGCATTCCAGAAGTGTGAATAACTGTTATTCTCACGCATTATATTGTTAATAGTGGGGACTGCCTAAATAGTGCCATTGTTTAAATTGTCTTCTTGATATTGAAAAATTAATAGAACACATGAATAGTAATAATTACAATCTCAAATTTATGTATTAGTTCTCTCATAACAGTATAGATTTTTGGGATCTTACACTATTTAATGATAGTGATTGCAATAAGGTAGCAGTAAATTTTTTTAGGAAAAATACGAACAGGAATGGCTTACTGAATGCCCATAGTAGACACCTCAAAAGATGGAAATATAATATTGCTTTAGGGGAATATCAACGTATTAAACGCAATTGCACAAAATTAGAAGATTATACTTTAGAATCAGCTGTCCTAACTACTACATTTAAAGAGAAATTATATAATAAACATCTATTAACATAAAAAAACAGAAGGTAGATCAGATGGATAGGAGATCCCTTATAGAGCAACCCAAAAATTAAACTACTAAAATATACAGTCAAAATAGCCAAAATAGTAATCCTAAATTTATAACTAAATTTAATAGCCAGCATCACTAAAGTAAGTGTATCATGAGAAAACACTGGCAAGTATTAAGATTAGATCCAGTACTCAAACAGTGTATAGGTGAAAAACCTGATGTCATCTTTAGGAAAAATAGGGATCTCAAAAATATTCTTGCACCAACTAAATTGAGGGGAAAAAAGGAACAAGGTCATGATTTGGCACAATGGGGAGGAGCGAGCACAGGCACATATAAATGTAGAACTCGGGACTGTGTTATATGCCCCCATATAAGTAAAGAGAATAACCTCTTCTATAGTTCAAACGGCTCTAAAGAATTTAAGGTTAAAAATAGATGTACCTGTATGAGCACTTATGTAGTGTACCAATTAAAGTGCAAGTGTAATTTTATCTATGTAGGGGAAACTAAAAGAAAGGTCAAATATAGATTTAAAGAGCACTTAACTAATATAGAGAAGGGATTGGAAACACATAGGCCTAGATTTAGAGTTGAACGGTAGCCGTCAAAACCAACGTTAGAGGGTCCTAACGCTGGTTTTTACCGCCCGCTGGTATTTGGAGTCAGTCAGGAAAGGGTCTAACGCTCACTTTGCAGCTGCGACTTATCCATACTGCAGATCCCCCTACGCCATTTGCGTATCCTATCTTTTCAATGGGATCTTTCTAACGCCGGTATTTAGAGTCTTGGCTGAAGTGAGCGTTAGAAATCTAACGACAAAACTCCAGCCGCAGAAAAAAGTCAGTAGTTAAGAGCTTTCTGGGCTAACGCCGGTTTATAAAGTTCTTAACTACTGTGCTCTAAAGTACACTAACACCCATAAACTACCTATGTACCCCTAAACCGAGGTCCCCCCACATCACCGTCACTCTATTAAAATGTTTTAACCCCTAATCTGCTGCTCCGTACACCGCCGCCAGCTACGTTATCCCTATGTACCCCTAATCTGCTGCCCCTAACATCGCCGACCCCTATATTATATTTATTAACCCCTAATCTGCTGCCCCCGCTATCGCTGACACCTGCATATTTTTTTAACCCCTAATCTGCCACTCCGTACGACGCCGCCAGCTACATTATCCCTATGTACCCCTAATCTGCTGCCCCTAACACCGCCGACCCCTATATTATATTTATTAACCCCTAATCTGCCGACCGGATCTCACCGCTACTATAATAAATGTATTAACCCCTAAAGCTAAGTCTAACCCTAACCCTAACACCCCCTAAGTTAAATATAATTTAAATCTAACGAAATAAATTAACTCTTATTAAATAAATTATTCCTATTTAAAGCTAAATACTTACCTGTAAAATAAACCCTAATATAGCTACAATATAAATAATAATTATATTGTAGCTATTTTAGGATTATTATTTATTTTACAGGCAACTTTGTAATTATTTTAACCAGGTACAATAGCTATTAAATAGTTAATAACTATTAAATAGTTACCTAGTTAAAATAATTACAAAATTACCTGTAAAATAAATCCTAACCTATGTTACAATTAAACCTAACACTACACTATCAATAAATTAATTAAATACAATACCTACAATTATCTACAATTAAACTTAACACTACACTATCAATAAATAAATTAAATAAACTACCTACAATTATCTACAATTAAACCTAACACTACACTATCAATAAATAAATGAAATAAAATACCTACAAATAAATACAATGAAATAAACTAACTAAAGTACAAAAAATAAAAAAAGCTAAGTTACAAAGAATAAAAAAATATTTACAAACATTAGAAAAATATTACAACAATTTAAACTAATTACACCTACTCTAAGCCCCCTAATAAAATAACAAAGACCCCCAAAATAAAAAAATGCCCTACCCTATTCTAAATTAAAAAAGTTCAAAGCTCTTTTACCTTACCAGCCCTGAAAAGGGCCCTTTGCGGGGCATGCCCCAAAGAATTCAGCTCTTTTGCCTGTAAAAAAAACACATACAATACCCCCCCCAAACATTACAACCCACCACCCACATACCCCTAATCTAACCCAAACCCCCCTTAAATAAACCTAACACTAAGCCCCTGAAGATCTTCCTACCTTATCTTCACCTCGCTGGGTATCACACTGATCCGTCCTGGCTCCGATGTCTTGATCCAAGCCCAAGCGGGGGGCTGAAGATGTCCATGATCCGGCTGAAGTCTTCATCCAAGCGGGAGCTTAAGAGGTCCATGATCCAGCTGAAGTCTTCTATCAACGGCATCTTCAATCTTCTTTCTTCCGGAGCCATCATCTTTCAGCTGACGCGGATCCAACCTCTTCTACCGACGCCTACTCGCCGAATGACGGTTCCTTTAAATGACGTCATCCAAGATGGCGTCCGTCGAATTCCGATTGGCTGATAGGATTCTATCAGCCAATCGGAATTAAGGTAGGAAAATTCTGATTGGCTGATGGAATCAGCCAATCAGAATCAAGTTAAATCCGATTGGCTGATCCGATCAGCCAATCAGATTGAGCTCGCATTCTATTGGCTGATCGGAACAGCCAATAGAATGCGAGCTCAATCTGATTGGCTGATCGGATCAACCAATCGGATTGAACTTGATTCTGATTGGCTGATTCCATCAGCCAATCAGAATTTTCCTACCTTAATTCCGATTGGCTGATAGAATCCTATCAGCCAATCGGAATTCGACGGACGCCATCTTGGATGACGTCATTTAAAGGAACCGTCATTCGGCGAGTAGGCGTCGGTAGAAGAGGTTGGATCCGCGTCGGCTGGAAGATGATGGCTCCGGAAGAAAGAAGATTGAAGATGCCGTTGATAGAAGACTTCAGCCGGATCATGGACCTCTTAAGCTCCCGCTTGGATGAAGACTTCAGCCGGATCATGGACATCTTCAGCCCCCCGCTTGGGCTTGGATCAAGACATCGGAGCCAGGACGGATCAGTGTGATACCTGGCGATGTGAAGATAAGGTAGGAAGATCTTCAGGGGCTTAGTGTTAAGTTTATTTAAGGAGGGTTTGGGTTAGATTAGGGGTATGTGGGTGGTGGGTTGTAATGTTGGGGGGGTATTGTATGTGGGTTTTTTTACAGGCAAAAGAGCTGAATTCTTTGGGGCATGCCCCACAAAGGGCCCTTTTCAGGGCTGGTAAGGTAAAAGAGCTTTTAACTTTTTTAATTTAGAATAGGGTAGGGCATTTTTTTATTTTGGGGGTCTTTGTTATTTTATTAGGGGGCTTAGAGTAGGTGTAATTAGTTTAAAATTGTTGTAATATTTTTCTAATGTTTGTAAATATTTTTTTATTTTTTGTAACTTAGCTTTTTTTATTTTTTGTACTTTAGTTAGTTTATTTCATTGTATTTATTTGTAGGTATTTTATTTAATTTATTTATTGATAGCGTAGTGTTATGTTTAATTGTATTTATTTGTAGATATTTAATTTAATTTATTTATTGATAGTGTAGTGTTAGGTTTAATTGTAGATAATTGTAGGTATTGTATTTAATTTATTTATTGATAGTGTAGTGTTAGGTTTAATTGTAACTTAGGTTAGGATTTATTTTACAGGTAATTTTGTAATTATTTTAACTAGCTAGCTATTAAATAGTTATTAACTATTTAATAGCTATTGTACCTGGTTAAAATAAATACAAAGTTGCCTGTAAAATAAATATTAATCCTAAAATAGCTACAATATAATTATAATTTATATTGTAGCTATATTAGGGTTTATTTTACAGGTAAGTATTTAGCTTTAAATAGGAATAATTTATTTAATAAGAGTTAATTTATTTCATTAGATTTAAATTATATTTAACTTAGGGGGGTGTTAGTGTTAGGGTTAGACTTAGCTTTAGGGGTTAATACATTTATTATAGTAGCAGTGAGCTCCGTTCGGCAGATTAGGGGTTAATTATTGTAGGTAGCTGGTGGCGACGTTGTGGGGGGCAGATTAGGGGTTAATAAATATAATATAGGGGTCAGCGGTGTTAGGGGCAGCAGATTAGGGGTACATAACTATAATGTATGTTGCGGCGGTGTACGGAGCGGCAGATTAAGGGTTAATAATAATATGCAGTTGTCAGCGATAGCGGGGGCAGCAGATTAGGGGTTAATAAATATAACATAGTGGTCGGCGATGTTAGGGGTACATAGGGATAATGTAGCTGGCGGCGGTGTACGGAGCGGCAGATTAGGGGTTAATAATAATATGCAGGGGTCAGCGATAGCGGGGGCGGCAGATTAGCGGTTAATAAGTGTAGCTAATGCACCCCTTTGGCCGCAGAACTCTAAATCTAGCCGATAGTGTGCCACTACATTTTAAACTAGCTCATAATAATAATATTAGGGCTCCATGTACTAAGCCGTCAATTCATCCGTCATTGTAGACGAGGATAAACTCGCCGTTACTCGCCGCGGGCGAAATGGTGTCCGATGTCGCTATGTACTAATAATCCCCCAATAAATAGACAAGTCTAGCCCACTGTGAGCAGTGGCGGATTATTGATAAATTTGACGCCTCGCTCGCCGCGACTAAGCTGATGTACTTAACTTTCAGTTGAATTGTCTGGCCAATTATTAACACGTGACATGCAAGGTGTCACGAACATCATAGTAGTCGTGGGAATAGAATTTTGCTCCTATAAAAGTTCAACTTATCTAAACAACTTTATTATTGTTCAAAATTTTGGATATGGCTTCATCTGGATCTGATAATATATAAATATTAATATAAAAATAATTATAAAGATTGACAATTATACAATACAAATTTAAAATATAGATTACTCTTTAATTACAGTCGACAAATTGGGCGCAATTTATGTACATGGAAATGAGAGACAAATTAGACGCCAGTTATGCTGTAAGTACAATGCTGATATTACTGCCTTTTATATATGTCTAGACTGGCATCTAGATTGACTTTCCTATTGTTTTGTACCTTGCCCGCCACCTAAAAGGTGGCGAGGCAAAAATAACAAGGTGGGAGCGGAAATTGTAGCGATCGGACAAATAGATTTTTTAGTACATTCGTTTTTGGCGAGTTGGTGGTCAAATGTGTCTAATTACAGTGAAAAATGGAGAGGTAGCGAGGTTTGGCGGATAAGTACGCTCGCAATTTTAAAGATGCAAGTTTGAACATAGTTGATGACTTTGTACATATCAGTTTGCGAGTTTTGACGCGAGATTTGTTGCGGGTAGCTCGCTGACTGCTTAGTACATGGAGCCCTAAGGATTTGGAAATCAAAGTAATTGAGTGGGTTCCCCCAATATTTGGGATACTAACAGACTTCTAAGGCTCAGACAACGGGAAACATATTGGATAAAAAAAATAGATTGCCTCCAACCCAAAGGATTAAATGTGGATTTAGATATCCAATACTTTCTTATATAACTACCTTTTTTTTAATAAAAGTTTTTTATTGAGGAAAATAATTACATAAACAAAAATAAAAGATTACAAACACGGTTAGACACCCAAATGTTGACAAACCTCTGGCTTCTCTGCTGGTTACAAGACAATAGGAAAAAACAAGGACATTATGAGTAATACCTGGGCCTGGAGTATAGATCTTGTGATTGTAGTATGTGACCTCATTTTATATGTGGTTCTTATATAGTAATCATAGGTTTTAAGTGAACAATTGATGTAGATAATGGGAAACCTACTAGAGTATATGAGTGGGAATTGTTACCGCTTTCAGTTAAAGGAGGTAGCAGACAGGAGCTCCTATGACGGAGAAGAGGATAAGTTAAAAGTAAAGTCCGGTCTTTTTATGAGATGGAGAATGGGGTGGGGGGTTGTTACAAAGAATTTACAGGGGATATGCATATCTAGGTTAGGTTATCAATCTGGGGGCAGATGAGAAAAAGAATAAAAGGGGTAGAAAGCCATTGAGAGGTGAGGAGGGAGTCTATGGGGCATGGAGTATCTGATAAGACCTCTAGTGTATGTTGAGCTACATGAACAGGGAAGGAGGGAATAAATTGTTTCACCATAACTGAACAACAAGATAGAGGAAAACTCTACTCTGGGAAAGCAAAAAGTGTATCATATTCTTTTCGTTCAAACCAATATCTATTGTAAGGGCAACTATTCACCCTTATTTGATGAGCGATGAAGAAATTTTCCCTCCTAAGTTAACAGATATCTTAACCACTCATATATAAGCTTAATAATAATACAAGCAGCAATGCAGGAAATTGTCTTATATGTACGATAAATAAAGATGGGTGCTATGTGTTAAAACTGAGACCATATAATCTATGTTGTAGAAGAACTAGAGAGAACCAGATTTAGTGAAACAACATCTCTGAGCTGTGAATATGTTCAAGGGGACTATAGCAGGGTTAATAGAGCCCTTATATAGTGGCAACAAGACTAAATATGGGTTAGAAAAATAAAGTGAGGTGTGTAACTTGGGGAACTGACACTTTAAAGATACTTATATAAGGAGTAAAGAACTCCAAGTTCCAGTTATAAATGAAACTATTGACTAGGTGCTAATATAAGTGTAGCTTAATAGAAGAAAAAAAGAAAAATGATATGTAGTGGTTACCACACATGACCTAGGAAGGGAAGTTATGGGCATAAGCTAGCATCATTGGAGAATATATAACAAGAGACCAAATCTACCTATTAACTTGTTATGTAAGCGTGGTCCCAGTTAGGGGTTTATATAATCAAAATGTTCTAATGCACATTTGCTCTAGTATCCTAAATCACATTGCACACTGACCGAATATGAGGCACTCGACCATCATGTGACAGATACATATGATGTTTAAATAATATTCTAAGCAGTATACATAGACCTATGCTCTATATTTCACATAAATATAGTAAAAAATAACTCAGAGACTCTTCTGGATAGGGCAACAACATGCTAATTTACAATATCCTCCTATGCTTTTAGAAATGGAAATGTGGAGATGATATTAGGCATTGAATTTCATTAGACATAACGTGCATTATATTGCAGTGTATCAAATCAAAAGATTGTCACTATTGTCTGCAGTATGATAGTAGAGTATTCCAATGTCTACCATAAGATATTCAGTGACAGTTAGTCCCCGAACATCTGAGAGCCTAGAGTAATATCATCTCCAGGAACAGTGCTATTTCATCCGATGCCAACCGCTCCGTGACAGGAGGGAGCTGCAGTTTGAAACCATATAGGCTGACTTACAATGCGTGGACAGTTCCAGCAGGAAAACCCTGTGCTTAATGGAAGGGTACATGAGGATAGTTGCAGTCCCCTCACGAGTATATCGCCAGTGGCCTTCGGGTCAAAAACCTCCAGATGTTTCCAGGTAAGGCCTATCCGGTACCCCCTCTTGACCGGCCGCATCTCCAGGGGGTCTGGTGTCAGCACAGCATTATGCATCAGAGCGTTGGAGCTGGGACACGAAGAAGACATGGTCTGTAGCAGTTTGGAGTTAGGTGAAGACTCATTGATGTCTCTAGTCATACTGTCTGAGTGAACAGCTTCACCTGAGGTATATAGGTGATTGCTATCGCTGACCACTGTGGATTGTCTTAACAGGGTGGTTAGGTCTCGCTCTGGGCTGAGAGTCTTGGCGCTCCTAACCGAACCGCTTCTACTCGCTCTCAACTCAGCCCTATGAGAAGTATAGTGTTCTTCCATCTTGCATGCTATTAAATGTAGAAAAGCAGTTATTTCAGCTTCCATTGTGGTTTGTTATAGCCGCACGTGTAATCGCTTCTTGGCACTGATGTTGCTCACCGTTCAAACTTCTAGAAGGTCCTTTATATAACATGGAGCCTGAATCCACTCTACCCCACTAAGTATGAGACCGGGGGGGCAGATGGTACAATGGTGATGTAGGCAGCAAGCAATCTGTGGTGGTGGTGTTAGCTGTTGAGGATCTTCAGATTTGGAGAGATACAGGAAAATAGCATCATCTGTTTCTTTAGTGAGTATGGATAGAAAATGGCTTAGTTGTAGGTTGGATGCTAAGTATAACCATGGGATTGTTCAGATTATCCTCAGAGCAGCCAGAAAACACGTCTGAACATAGCTGCGGCCAAGACATGCCCCCCCCCCCTTATATAACTATCTTATATGTAGTAAAACACATAGGTTTATTTTTTAGTTTGAATGTAATATCCCATTTAGGAGAAACACTCTAAGTGCTTAGATATTTAATTAGTTTGGAAACTTATAGTGTTCAGGGAATTTTTAATATACTTGCTCTGATGCTTTATTTACAAGGTATAAAGATAGGGTTAACAGTAGGACTTTTTGTAGAATCATTTATAAATTTGTATTTTTTATCAATGATATTTTATATTGTATTGTATCTTTTTAGGTATATGGTTTTAGATGGATACAATTTTAACTTAATGTACTGAGAAAATGTCTGAATGCTAGTTTTAAATTCGTTCATTCAATGAACCATATTGATATTCATTGTTATTCTGCATTTAAGTCAGGAATGGGTTAATTTAGAACCTGCTCCAGAAATGGCCCATATAAGGGGCATATTCCATTAGGCAAATCACTCTTGAAAAAGTTCCTGGTCATAGAAATGAAACGTATGTCGAGTGAGTAAAAGAAACAGGTCTCAGTGAGGCTACCAGGTCCGCATCTAGTGGTCATAATGGTGAGCTGAGAGATCTCAGTGTTTGTTAGCACTTTTTAATAGAATTGTACCTATTAGTTGGTTCATTGTATATCTAGCGTTGTATATCCACTTCATACCTGTTGTATTTTGGACTTGCTTTACCTGCATGGACTATTCGTAGAATACACAGGTTAATTGACCAATAACTAACAGAAACATAAGAGGCGGATCAATACTCAGACGCTGAAGCAAGACTGCTGGTTATATATAACCAATGTGCACTTTTACGCCTAGATTTAGAGTTTTACGGCCAAAGGGGTGCGTTAGCTACGCGTGCTTTTTTCTGGCCGCACCTTTTAAATACCGCTGGTATTTAGAGTTCACAGAATGGCTGCGTTAGGCTCCAAAAAAGGGGGCGTATAGCATATTTACCGCAACTTCAACTCTCGATACCAGCGGTGCTTACGGACGCGGCCAGCTTCAAAAACGTGCTCGTGCACAATTCCCCCATAGAAAACAATGGGGCTGTTTGAGCTGAAAAAAAACCTAACACCTGCAAAAAAGCCGCGTTCAGCTCCTAACGCAGCCCCATTGTTTCCTATGGGGAAACACTTCCTACGTCTGCACCTAACACTCTAACATGTACATGTCTAAACACCCCTAACCTTACACTTATTAACCCCTAATCTGCTGCCCCCGCTATCGCTGACCCCTGCATATTATTCTTAACCCCTAATCTGCCGCTCCGTATACCCCCGCCACCTACATTATCCCTATGTACCCCTAATCTGCTGCCCCTAACACCTCCGAACCCTATATTATATTTATTAACCCCTAATCTGCCGCCCCCAACGTCGCCTCCACCTAACTACACTTATTAACCCCTAATCTGCCGACTGGACCTGAGCGCTACTATAATAAATGTATTAACCCCTAATCCGCCTCACTCCCGCCTCAATAACCCTATAATAAATAGTATTAACCCCTAATCTACCCTCCCTAACATTGCCGACACCTAACTTCAAGTATTAACCCCTAATCTGCTGACAGGAGCTCACCGCTACTCTAATAAATTTATTAACCCCTAAAGCTAAGTCTAACTTTAACCCTAAAACCCCCCTAAATTAAATATAATTTAAATCTAACTAAATAAATGAACTCTTATTAAATAAATTATTCCTATTTAAAGCTAAATACTTACCTGTAAAATAAACCCTAATATAGCTACAATATAAATTATAATTATATTGTTGCTATTTTAGGATTAATATTTATTTTACAGGCAACTTTGTAATTATTTTAACCAGATACAATAGCTATTAAATAGTTAATAACTATTTAATAGTTACCTAGTTAAAATAATTACAAAATTACCTGTAAAATAAATCCTAACCTAAGTTACAATTAAACCTAACACTACACTATCAATAAATTAATTAAATACAATATCTACAATTATCTACAATTAAACCTAACACTACACTATCAATAAATAAATTAAATACAATTCCTACAAATAAATACAATTAAATAAACTAACTAAAGTACAAAAAATAAAAAAGAACTAAGTTACAAAAAATTAAAAAAATATTTACAAACATTAGAAAAATATTACAACAATTTTAAACTAATTACACCTACTCTAAGCCCCCTAATAAAATAACAAAGACCCCCAAAATAAAAAAATGCCCTACCCTATTCTAAATTACAAAAGCTCAAAGCTCTTTTACCTTACCAGCCCTTAAAAGAGCCCTTTGCGGGGCATGCCCCAAAGAATTCAGCTCTTTTGCCTGTAAAAAAAAACATACAATACCCCCCCCAACATTACAACCCACCATCCACATACCCCTAATCTAACCCAAACCCCCCTTAAATAAACCTAACACTAAGCCCCTGAAGATCTTCCTACCTTGTCTTCACCTCACCGGGTTCACCGATCGGTCCAGAAGAGTGTCCGAAGTCTTGATCCAAGCCCAAGCGGGGGGCTGAAGAGTGACGTCCATCCTCGGGCTGAAGTCTGGATCCAAGCGGCAAATGAAGAAGTCCATCTTCGGGAAGAAATCTTCATCCTATCCGGGCAGAAGAGGACATCCGGACCGGCAAACATCTTCATCCAAGCCGCATCTTCTATGTTGTTCCATTGGATGATGAGCGGCTGATCTTGAAGACCTCCGGCGCGGATCCATTCTCTTCGTTCGACGTCCAACTGAAGAATGAAGGTTCCTTTAAGGGACGTCATCCAAGATGGCGTCCCTCGAATTCCGATTGGCTGATAGAATCCTATCAGCCAATCGGAATTAAGGTAGGAAAATTCTGATTGGCTGATGGAATCAGCCAATCAGATTCAAGTTCAATCCGATTGGCTGATCCAATCAGCCAATCAGATTGAGCTAGCATTCTATTGGCTGTTCCGATCAGCCAATAGAATGCGAGCTCAATCTGATTGGCTGATCGGATCAGCCAATCGGATTAAACTTGATTCTGATTGGCTGATTCCATCAGCCAATCAGAATTTTCCTACCTTAATTCCGATTGGCTGATAGAATCCTATCAGCCAATCGGAATTCAACGGACGCCATCTTGGATGACGTAATTTAAAGGAACCTTCATTCTTCAGTTGGACGTCGAATGAAGAGGATGGATCCGCGCCGGAGGTCTTCAAGATCAGCCGCTTGTCATCCGATGGAACAACATAGAAGATGCGGCTTGGATGAAGATGTTTGCCGGTCCGGATGTCCTCTTCTGCCCGGATAGGATGAAGATTTCTTCCCGAAGATGGACTTCTTCATTTGCCGCTTGGATCCAGACTTCAGCCCGAGGATGGACGTCACTCTTCAGCCCCCCGCTTGGGCTTCGATCAAGACTTCGGACCCTCTTCTGGACCGATCGGTGAAACCGGTGAGGTGAAGACAAGGTAGGAAGATCTTCAGGGGCTTAGTGTTAGGTTTATTTAAGGGGGGTTTGGGTTAGATTAGGGGTATGTGAGTGGTGGGTTGTAATGTTGGGGGGGGTATTGTATGGGTTTTTTTTACAGGCAAAAGAGCTGAATTCTTTGGGGCATGCCCCGCAAAGGGCCCTTTTAAGGGCTGGTAAGGTAAAAGAGCTTTGAATTTTTGTAATTTAGAATAGGGGAGGGCATTTTTTTATTTGGGGGGTCTTTGTTATTTTATTAGGGGACTTAGAGTAGGTGTAATTAGTTTAAAATTGTTGTAATATTTTTCTAATATTTGTAAATATTTTTTTATTTTTTGTAACTTAGTTCTTTTTTATTTTTTTTACGTTAGTTAGTTTATTTAATTGTATTTATTTGTAGATATTGTATTTAATTAATTTATTGATAGTGTAGTGTTAGGTTTAATTGTAGATAATTGTAGGTATTTTATTTAATTAATTTATTGATAGTGTAGTGTTAGGTTTAATTGTAATTTAGGTTAGGATTTATTTTACAGGTAATTTTGTAATTATTTTAACTATTTTAGCTATTAAATAGTTCTTAACTATTTAATAGCTATTGTACCTGGTTAAAATAAATACAAAGTTACCTGTAAGATAAATATAAATCCTAAAATAGCTATAATATAATTATAATTTATATTGTAGCTATATTAGGGTTTATTTTACAGGTAAGTATTTAGCTTTAAATAGGAATAATTTATTTAATAAGAGTTAATTTATTTTGTTAGATTTAAATTATATTTAAGTAAGGGGGGTGTTAGTGTTAGGGTTAGACTTAGCTTTAGGGGATAATCCATTTATTACAGTAGCGGCGAGAATCGGTCGGCAGATTAGGGGTTAATAATTGAAGTTAGGTGTCGGCGATGTTAGGGAGGGCAGATTAGGGGTTAATACTATTTATTATAGGGTTATTGAGGCGGGAGTGAGGCGGTTTAGGGGTTAATAACTTTATTATAGTAGCGGTGCGGTCCGCTCGGCAGATTAGGGGTTAATAAGTGTAGGCAGGTGGAGGCGACATTGAGGGGGCAGATTAGGGGTTAATAAATATAATATAGGGTTCGGCGGTGTTACGGGCAGCAGATTAGGGGTACATAAGTATAACGTAGGTGGCGGTCGGCAGATTAGGGGTTAAAAAAATTTAATAGAGTGGCGGCGATGTGGGGGGACCTCGGTTTAGGGGTACATAGGTAGTTTATGGGTGTTAGTGTACTTTAGAGCACAGTAGTTAAGAGCTTTATAAACCGGCGTTAGCCCAGAAAGCTCTTAACTACTGACTTTTTTCTGCGGCTGGAGTCTTGTCATTAGATTTCTAACGCTCACTTCAGCCACGACTCTAAATACCGGCGTTAGAAAGATCCCATTGAAAAGATAGGATATACAAATGACGTAAGGGGATCTGCGATATGGAAAAGTCGCGGCTGGAAAGTGAGCGTTAGACCCTTTCCTGTCTGACTCCAAATACCAGAGGGCGGTAAAAACCAGCGTTAGGAGCCTCTATTGCTGGTTTTGACGGCTACTGCCCAACTCTAAATCTAGGCCTTAATTTTTTAATCTTGTGAGTAGCACTCTGGGACAGGGGCTATTGGAATAAAAATAATTTGTGTATTATCTGCACTTAGATGTGTGTTGTGCTTTTCTTTTTTTTAGCTGTATAATTATATATGCAAATGTATGCTAATTGGCATGGCAAAGTCTTTTTTTCACAAAAAGCGAAGATGGCAACCCTTACTCCGGAGCTGAGTTGAACTAAATGACTGAGTTTAACTAGCTAATTGCAATAGTGCATTAATAAGGAATTTCTCTAACATATAAGAACATTTTAATGTTGCACTTTTATGTACCTTAAGGGGACATTAAAGTCAAAATTCAACGTTCATGACTCTGATAGAACTTGCAATTTTAAACAAATTTCTGGTTTACTTCTGTTATCTAATTTGCTTTGTTCTTTTTATCCTTTGTTGAAAATCATACCTAGGTAGGCTCAGGAGCAGCAATGCACTACTGAGAGCTAGCTGATGATTGGTGGCTGGAGACTTATGCATCTTGCCTTGACTCACCCAATGTGTTCAAGTTAGTTTCTAGTAGTGCATTGCTACTTTTTCAACAATGAATATCAAGAGAATAAAGCAAAATTGATAGTTGAATTAAAATTGTTTTTTAGAGGTCAAACTCCATCCACAACTTTCCTTATTTAGCATCTTGAGTATCTTATTGGCTGTAGTCATTTAGAGCATAAGTGAACTCCAACTCCGATCACTATGTAGCATGTAGCAGGGTCAGTTATAGCTGGAATCTCAAGTATAACTGCCTCACTTTTTAACTCTCTAGGGAATAAACACAATTTTTAGAATTAAATTATCATAAAATCAGGAAAAATAAATATTGATATTATTATACAAATTTTATTTCTATATATGACCAAACTTTTTTTTTTCCGGGACTTTCTGAGTGCAATATGATTTTAAGTTAAAATATTCAGTAGCAACACTCAATGGAACTGAATGGAGTTTAAGAGAAGTATTAAAAACTACAAATATAGGAAAATAACTTTAGAGAAGAAACATATGTAAAACATATGTAAAACCATAAAACTTTTAACAAATATATAAATAGATTGAGGGGACAAAGATGACTAAAATAATCAATGTTGTCTTCCATGATACATATTGAGACTAGATTAAATAATTCTCACTACAGCTGTGTGCATTATTAAATTATTTTACTGAATTCAGCCTTTGTATGTCTACTGAAAGGATTTTTCTTATCTCTATTACCTTTTAATATTTTTGAGATTTACTACTAAATCCCGTAGTCTTACGATTCAATTTATGACCTTTTGTTCTTGTATTGCCCTTTAACTGAAAATGCACTCCACTGAACTTTATTGAACGTGTTTATTTTTTATTTTTTAAAGATTTCTATCATTATTTAATCAGCTTTTTTTCTTAGCTAAATCAATTAACAACACATTTAAAATATATATATATTTCTTACTAAAATGTATGTAGATAATTAACAGTTAATTATTTTACAAAATAAAATTTAAAAAAAAACATATAATACTTGTATTATGCAAGTGAAAAAATGTAATCTGATGACAATTAAAAGTTATTCTCTAAAATAAAATATGTATTTTAAAATCTGAGTTAAAGACTTCAAAAAGGGCATATTTGGCTTCCAATTATCCATTTATTCAGTACACCCACAAATACCAAGTGATGTCATTAATGAAGATAAAACATGATGCCTTTTACTTAATTTTTAATGAAAAAAAATAATTTTCTACTATCTCCTTTTTATTCTAACATTAGTGCACATTTAATTGAACCAATTTCTATGTTTCAATATGTAGAGTTTAGGTCAGCTCATAATAAATTATATATTTTCCGAACCACATTTTAAATCTGTATCTTATCTGTTTGTGTGTCTATGAGTGTGTGTGTGTGTGCGTGTATGTGTGTGTATGTGTGCATGTGCATATGTGTGTGCGCGCACACACGCGTGCGTGTCTGTGTAAATGCTCTGACATTTCCATTGTAAATATTTTATTTACTGTGATTTTGAAGAATGCCTATAAACTGTTATATTAAAAAAGAAAAAAAAAGGAATGGACGGATTACATTTTAAAAAAAAAATATGATAATATATATATATAGACAGAGTTAAGAGTTGTTATATTAATTTGAAATATGTTAAATACTTAAAGATTCTTACTTTCTCTTTTGCAGGTTAATTTAATGGCGTTTGGTGTTATAATCTATAAAGTATTTCGACATACTACAATGCTAAAGCCAGATGTCAATTATTATGAACATATAAGGTTTGTATTCGTAACAACTATTACATATCAGGAAACCATGTGTTTCAAATATGATATTAAAAAACACATGAAACCATAATAATTAAAGGATATGTGTAGGAGTATAGACAAAAGGCATGAAAATGTATTTACAGCTGAGCCAATTATGCATCTGTAAATTGGAAGAATCAGTTATCTTTCTGCTGTGTTATATTATTGCTCCTTCACCAGATGCAAATTTTAAGGTTTAGATTTAGCTCAATTTGGGCTTTTCAAATTGTTTATTCCAAGTATGTATAGTATCAGAAAGTATAATACACTTTCTATATTTATTTGTCCTGTTTAAAAAATACCAAACGCATTCTCTGCTTAGTGGCTAAAGCTGCTATAATATTTAACATTTGAGGACTGGGTTTTCCAGTCTAGTTTACTGAGATATTAGAGTAGAGAATAATAAAAAAATACATAAGTGTTTGCAGATGTTCTCAAAATGAAATATACTCAAAACATAGAAAGCTTGTAAAGATACAAATAAATACTCGAAGGTATCATCGATTCAGCCCTCCCGTGTTTAACCCTTTCACTACCAGGACTTTCAGACAAAAACTTGCCCAAAATACCAGAGAACTTTTAGCATTTTTGCTATCACTTCATTTAAACAGAAAAAGAGCCTTGTTTTTTTTTTATTTACCTGTCAAAACTATATATATTTTAAGTAGACAACCCAAGGTATTGATCTAGACCCATTTTGGTATATTTCATGCCACCATTTCTGTGCCAAATGCAATTAAATAAAAAAAAATAGTACTTTTTTCACAAACTTTGGGTTTCTCACAGAAATTATTTACATACTGCTTGTGCAATTATGGCACAAATGTTTGTAAACGTTTCTCTGGGATCCCCTTTTTTTAAGAAATAGCAGACATATATGGCTTTACCATTGCTTTTTGGTAATTAGAAGGCACCTAATTGCAGCTGCGCACCACACTTCTATTATTCCCGGCAGTGAAGGAGTTAATCAAGTAGCTTAAAAGGTTAATTGTAGCTTTAGTGTAGAGATTAGCCTCCCACCTGACACTTCCCAACCCCTGATCCCTACCTGATCCTTCCCAAACAGCTCTCTTCCCTCCCCCACTGGTAACCCCCGTCTTAGGTACTGCAGACAGTTTGCCAGTATGAAAATAAGGCGCTTTTCTCCAACATTGGTGTGTCCGGTCCACGGCGTCATCCTTACTTGTGGGATATTCTCTTCCCCAACAGGAAATGGCAAAGAGTCCCAGCAAAGCTGGTCACATGGTCCCTCCTAGGCTCCGCCCACCCCAGTCATTCTCTTTGCCGTTGCACAGGCAACATCTCCACGGAGATGGTTAAGAGTTTTTTTGGTGTTTAAATGTAGTTTTTAATCTTCTATCAAGTGTTTGTTATTTTAAAATAGTGCTGGTATGTACTATTTACTCTGAAACAGAAAAGGATGAAGATTTCTGTTTGTAAGAGGAAGATGATTTTAGCAGACAGTAACTAAAATCGATTACTGTTTCCACATAGGACTGTTGAGATGAAGTAACTTCAGTTGGGGGAAGCAGTTAGCAGACTTTTTCTGCTTAAGGTATGACTAGGCATATTTCTAACAAGACTGTGTAATGCTGGAAGGCTGTCATTTCCCCTCATGGGGACCGGTAAGCCATTTTCTTAGTTAAAGACAAACAGAATAAAGGGCTTATTATGGGCTAAAAAACTGGTAGACATTTTTATGGGCTAAATCGATTGCTTTATTTGTGCATATTATTCAGATTTAGGCTAACAATTGGCATTATAATCTTGGGGAACGTTTATAAAACGGCAGGCACTGTATTGGACACCTTTTTCAGTCAGGGGGCCTTTCTAGTCATAGACTGAGCCTCATTTTCGCGCCATTAATGCACAGTTGTTTTTTTGTGAGCAGGGCATGCAGATGCATGTGTGAGGATCTAAGAATCTCTGAAAAAGCTTTTAGAAGGCGTCATTTGGTATCGTATTCCCCTCAGGGCTTGGTTGGGTCTTAGCAAAGACTATATCTGGGACTGTATAGGGGTTAAATTGAAAAACGGCTCCGGTTCCCTTATTTTAAGGGTTAAAGCTCTGAAATTTGGTAATTTTTGAACAATTCCTTCATAGTTTTTCACATATTCAGTAATAAAGTGTTTTCTGTTTGAAATTTAAAGTGACAGTAACGGTTTTATTTTAAAACGTTTTCTCTTGTTAAGTGTATCCAGTCCACGGATCATCCATTACTTGTGGTATATTCTCCTTCCCAACAGGAAGTTGCAAGAGGATCACCCACAGCAGAGCTGCTATATAGCTCCTCCCCTAACTGCCATATCCAGTCATTCTCTTGCAACTCTCAACAAAGATGGACGTAGTAAGAGGAGAGTGGTGTATTATAGTTAGTTTCTTAACTTCAATCAAAAGTTTGTTATTTTTAAATGGTACCGGAGTGTACTGTTTTATCAAAGGCAGCATTAGAAGAAGAATCTGCCTGTGATTTCTATGATCTTAGCAGAAGTAACTAAGATCCATTGCTGTTCTCACATATTCTGAGGAGTGAGGTAACTTCAGAGAGGGAATGGCGTGCAGGTTTTCCTGCAATAAGGTATGTGCAGTAAACATATTTCTAGGGATGGAACTTGCTAGAAAAATGCTGCTGATACCGGATTAATGTAAGTTAAGCCTAAATGCAGTGATTTAATAGCGACTGGTATCAGGCTTATTAACAGAGATACATACTCTTATAAAAGTGTAATATAAAACGTTTGCTGGCATGTTTAATCGTCTTTATATATGCTTTGGTGATAAAACTTTTTGGGGCCTAGTTTTTTCCACATGGCTGGCTTTATTTTTGCTAGAAACAGTTTTCCTGAGGCTTTTCACTGTTATAGTATAAAAGTTACAGTTGGTGCAGTTAAAATTACAAACTGTGACATTCAGCTTCCCTCAGCAGTCCCCTGCATGCTATAGGACATCTCTGATGGGCTCAAAAGGCTTCAAAAGTAGGAGCTGTGGCAGTTTAAAAAACATATTTTTCGTTTTGTTAATCTGTTTTTTGTATTAAGGGGTTAATCATCCATTTGCAAGTGGGTGCAATGCTCTGCTAACTTGTTACATACACTATAAAAACTTTGTTAGTGTAACTGCCTTTTTTCACTGTTATTTCAAATTTTGCCAAAATTTGTTTCTCTTAAAGGCACAGTAACATTTTTTATATTGCTTGTTAACTTTGTTTAAAGTTTTTTCCAAGCTTGCTAGTCTCATTGCTAGTCTGTACAAACATGTCTGACACAGAGGAAACTACTTGTTCATTATGTTTAAAAGCCATTGTGGAGCCCCATAGGAGAATGTGTACTAAATGTATTGATTTCACCTTAAACAGTAAAGATCAGTCTTTATCTATAAAAGAATTGTCACCAGAGGGGTCTGTCGAGGGGGAAGTTATGCCGACTAACTCTCCCCACGTGTCGGACCCTTCGCCTCCCGCTCGAGGGACGCACGCTAATATGGCGCCAAGTACATCAGGGATGCCCATAGCGATTACTTTGCAGGACAGGGCTGCAATCATGAATAATACCCTGTCACAGGTATTAGCAAGATTGCCTGAATTGAGAGGCAAGCGCGATAGCTCTGGGGTTAGACGAGATACAGAGCGCGTAGATGCTGTAAGAGCCATGTCTGATACTGCGTCACAATATGCAGAACCTGAGGACGGAGAGCTTCAGTCTGTGGGTGACGTCTCTGAATCGGGGAGACCTGATTCAGAGATTTCTAATTTTAAATTTAAGCTTGAGAACCTCCGTGTGTTACTTGGGGAGGTATTAGCTGCTCTGAATGACTGACACATTTGCAGTGCCAGAGAAATTGTGTAGGCTGGATAAATACTATGCAGTGCCGGTGAGTACTGATGTTTTTCCAATCCCTAAAAGGCTTACAGAAATTATTAGTAAGGAGTGGGATAGACCCGGTGTGCCCTTTTCCCCACCTCCTATATTTAGAAAAATGTTTCCAATAGATGCCACTACACGGGACTTATGGCAGACAGTCCCTAAGGTGGAGGGAGCAGTTTCTACTTTAGCAAAGCGTACCACTATCCCGGTTGAGGACAGTTGTGCTTTTTCAGATCCAATGGATAAAAAATTAGAGGGTTACCTTAAGAAAATGTTAATTAAACAAGGTTTTATTTTACAGCCCCTTGCATGCATTGCGCCTGTCACTGCTGCGGCGGCGTTCTGGTTTGAGGCCCTGGAAGAGGCCATCCATACAGCTCCATTGACTGAAATTATTGACAAGCTTAGAACACTTAAGCTAGCTAACTTATTTGTTTCTGATGCCATTGTTCATTTGACTAAACTAACGGCTAAGAATTCCGGATTCGCCATCCAGGCGCGTAGGGCGCTATGGCTTAAATCCTGGTCAGCTGATGTGACTTCAAAGTCTAAATTACTTAACATTCCTTTCAAGGGGCAGACCTTATTCGAGCCTGGTTTGAAAGAAATTATTGCTGACATTACTGGAGGTAAGGGTCATACCCTTCCTCAGGACAGGGCCAAATCAAGGGCCAAACAGTCTAATTTTCGTGCCTTTCGAAATTTCAAGGCAGGTGCAGGATCAGCTCCCTCTACTTCAAAACAAGAGGGAACTTTTCCTCAATCTAAGCAGGCCTGGAAACCTTCCCAGTCCTGGAACAAGGGCAAGCAGGCCAGAAAGCCTGCTGCTGCCTCCAAGACAGCATGAAGGAGCGGCCCCCTATCCGACAACGGATCTAGTAGGGGGCAGACTCTCTCTCTTCGCCCAGGCGTGGGCAAGAGATGTTCAGGATCCCTGGGCATTGGAGATCCTATCTCAGGGATATCTTCTGGACTTCAAAGCTTCTCCCCCACAAGGGAGATTTCACCTTTCAAGATTATCTGCAAACCAGATAAAGAAAGAGGCATTCCTAAGCTGCGTGCAAGACCTCCTTGTAATGGGAGTGATCCATCCAGTTCCGCAGACGGAACAAGGACAGGGGTTTTATTCAAATCTGTTTGTGGTTCCCAAAAAAGAGGGAACCTTCAGACCAATCTTGGATCTAAAGATCCTAAACAAATTCCTCAGAGTTCCATCATTCAAGATGGAAACTATTTGAACCATTTTACCCATGATCCAAGAGGGTCAGTACATGACCACAGTGGACTTAAAGGATGCCTACCTTCACATTCCGATCAACAAGAATCCGCATCGGTTCCTGAGGTTTGCCTTTCTAGACAGGCATTACCAGTTTGTAGCTCTTCCATTCGGGTTGGCTACAGCCCCAAGAATTTTTACAAAGGTTCTGGGCTCACTTCTGACGGCTCTAAGACCGCGAGGCATAGCGGTGGCTCCTTACCTAGACGACATCCTGATACAGGCGTCAAGCTTTCAAATTGCCAAGTCTCATACAGAGATCGTTCTGGCATTTCTGAGGTCGCATAGGTGGAAAGTGAACTAAGAAAAGAGTTCTCTATCTCCTCTCACAAGGGTTTCCTTCCTAGGGACTCTGATAGATTCTATAGAAATGAAAATTTACCTGACGGAGTCCAGGTTATCAAAACTTCTAAATGCTTGCCGTGTTCTTCACTCCATTCCGTGCCCCACGGTGGCTCAGTGCATGGAAGTAATCGGCTTAATGGTAGCGGCGATGGACATAGTGCCATTTGCGCGCCTGCATCTCAGACCGCTGCAATTATGCATGCTCAGTCAGTGGAATGGGGATTACACAGATTTGTCCCCTCTACTAAATCTGGATCAGGAAACCAGAGATTCTCTTCTCTGGTGGTTATCTCGGGTCCATCTGTCCAAAGGTATGACCTTTCGCAGGCCAGATTGGACCATTGTAACAGACGCCAGCCTTCTAGGTTGGGGTGCAGTCTGGAACTCCCTGAAGGCTCAGGGTTCATGGACTCAGGAGGAGAAACTCCTCCCAATAAATATTCTGGAGTTAAGAGCAATATTCAATGCTCTTCTAGCTTGGCCTCAGTTAGCAACACTGAGGTTCATCAGATTTCAGTCGGACAACATCACGACTGTGGCTTACATCATCCATCAAGGGGGGACCAGGGGGGACCAGGAGTTCCCTAGCGATGTCAGAAGTCTCCAAGATAATTCACTGGGCAGAGACTCACTCTTGCCACCTATCAGTGATCCATATCCCAGGGGTAGAGAACTGGGAGGCGGATTTTCTAAGTCGTCAGACTTTTCATCCGGGGGAGTGGGAACTCCATCCGGAGGTGTTTGCTCAATTGGTTCTCCGTTGGGGCAAACCAGAACTGGATCTCATGGCGTCTCGCCAGAACGCCAAGCTTCCTTGTTACGGATCCAGGTCCAGGGACCCAGAAGCGGCACTGATAGATGCTCTAGCAGCGCCTTGGTTCTTCAACCTGGCCTATGTGTTTCCACCGTTTCCTCTGCTCCCTCGTCTGATTGCCAAAATCAAACAGGAGAGAGCATCGATGATATTGATAGCGCCTGCGTGGCCACGCAGGACCTGGTATGCAGACCTAGTGGACACGTTATCCTTTCCACCATGGACTCTGCCTCTGAGACAAGACCTTCTAAAACAAGGTCCTTTCAATCATCCAAATCTACTTTCTTTGAGACTGACTGCATGGAGATTGAACGCTTGATCCTATCAAAGTGTGGCTTCTCCGAGTCAGTAATTGATACCTTAATACAGGCACGAAAGCATGTCACCAGGAAAATTTACCACAAGATTTGGCGCAAATATCTTCATTGGGCGAAGAGAGAGAGTCTGCCCCCTACTAGATCCGTTGTCGGATAGGGGGCCGCTCCTTCATGCTGTCTTGGAGGAATCCAAGAATTACTCATGGAGTAGGGTTAGGATTCCTAGGATATTGTCCTTCCTCCAAGAGGGTTTGGACAAAGGACTATCAGCTAGTTCTTTAAAGGGACAGATTTCTGCTCTGTCTATTCTTTTACACAAGCGTCTGGCAGAAGTTCCAGACGTTCAGGCATTTTGTCAGGCTTTAGTTAGAATTAAGCCTGTGTTTAAACCTGTTGCTCCCCCATGGAGCTTAAACTTGGTTCTTAAAGTTCTTCAAGGGGTTCCGTTTGAACCCCTTCATTCTATTGATATCAAACTTCTATCATGGAAAGTTCTTTTTCTGATGGCTATTTCCTCGGCTCGAAGAGTCTCAGAGTTATCTGCCTTACATTGTGATTCTCCTTATCTGATCTTTCATTCAGATAAAGTAGTTCTGCGTACAAAACCTGGGTTTTTACCTAAGGTGGTTTCTAACAAGAATATCAATCAAGAGATTGTTGTTCCATCATTATGCCCTAATCCTTCTTCAAAGAAGGAACGTCTTTTGCATAATCTAGACGTAGTCCGTGCATTGAAGTTTTACTTGCAGGCTACTAAAGATTTTCGCCAAACATCTCACCTGTTTGTTATTTACTCTGGACAGAGGAGAGGTCAAAAGGCCTCGGCAACCTCTTTCTTTTTGGCTTCGGAGTATAATCCGTTTAGCATATGAGACTGCTGGACAGCAGCCCCCTGAAAGAATTACAGCTCATTCTACTAGAGCTGTGGCTTCTACCTGGGCCTTTAAAAATGAGGCCTCTGTTGAACAGATTTGCAAGGCTGCAACTTGGTCTTCGCTTCATACCTTTTCAAAATTTTACAAATTTGATACTTTTGCTTCTTCGAAAGCTGTTTTTGGGAGAAAGGTTCTACAGGCAGTGGTTCCTTACGTTTAAGTGCCTGCCTTGTCCCTCCCATCATCCGTGTACTTAAGCTTTGGTATTGGTATCCCACAAGTAATGGATGATCCGTGGACTGGATACACTTAACAAGTGAAAACATAATTTATGCTTACCTGATAAATTTATTTCTCTTGTAGTGTATCCAGTCCACGGCCCGCCCTGTCCTTTTAAGGCAGGTCTAAATTTTAATTAAACTTCAGTCACCACTGCACCCTATGGTTTCTCCTTTCTCGGCTTGTTTTCGGTCGAATGACTGGATATGGCAGTTAGGGGAGGAGCTATATAGCAGCTCTGCTGTGGGTGATCCTCTTGCAACTTCCTGTTGGGAAGGAGAATATCCCACAAGTAATGGATGATCCGTGGACTGGATACACTACAAGATAAATAAATGTATCAGGTAAGCATAAATTATGTTTTTTGTGCTTTGTTGACAAGTTTAAGCCTGTTTAACATGTCTGTACCTTCAGATAAGTTATGTTCTATATGTATGAAAGCCAATGTGTCTCCCCATTTAAATTTATGTGATAATTGTGCCATAGCGTCCAAACAAAGTAAGGACAGTACTGCCACAAATAATGATATTGCCCAAGATGATTCCTCAAATGAAGGGAGTAATCATGATACTACATCATCTCCTACTGTGTCTACACCAGTTTTGCCCATGCAGGAGGCCCCTAGTACATCTAGTTCGCCAATACTTATTACCATGCAACAATTAACGGCTGTAATGGATAACTCCATAGCAAATCTTTTATCCAAAATGCCTACTTATCAGAGAAAGCGCGATTGCTCTGTTTTAAACACTGAAGAGCAAGAGGACGCTGATGATAATTGTTCTGTCATACCCTCACACCAATCTGAAGGGGCCATGAGGGAGGTTTTGTCTGAGGGAGAAATTTCAGATTCAGGAAAAAATTCTCATCAAGCTGAACCTGATGTTGTGACATTTAAATTTAAATTAGAACATCTCCGCGCACTGCTTAAGGAGGTGTTATCTACTCTGGATGATTGTGACAATTTGGTCATTCCAGAGAAATTATGCAAGATGGACAGGTTCCTAGAGGTTCCGGTGCCCCCCAACGCTTTTCCTATACCCAAGCGGGTGGCGGACATAGTAAATAAAGAGTGGGAAAAGCCCGGCATACCTTTTGTTCCTCCCCCTATATTTAAGAAATTATTTCCTATGGTCGACCCCAGAAAGGACTTATGGCAGACAGTCCCCAAGGTCGAGGGGGCAGTTTCTACTCTAAACAAACGCACTACTATTCCTATTGAAAATAGTTGTGCTTTCAAAGATCCTATGGATAAAAAATTGGAAGGTTTGCTTAAAAAGATTTTTGTACAGCAAGGCTACCTTCTACAACCAATTTCATGCATTGTTCCTGTCACTACGGCAGCGTGGTTCTGGTTCGAGGAACTAGAAAAGTCGCTAAGTAGAGAAACTCCATATGAGGAGGTTATGGACAGAGTTCACGCACTTAAATTGGCTAACTCTTTTATTTTAGATGCCGCTTTGCAATTAGCAAAATTAGCGGCGAAAAATTCAGGGTTTGCTATCGTGGCACGCAGAGCGCTTTGGCTAAAGTCTTGGTCAGCGGATGTGTCATCCAAGACAAAATTGCTTAACATTCCTTTCAAAGGTAAAACTTTATTTGGACCTGATTTGAAAGAGATTATTTCAGACATCACTGGGGGAAAGGGCCACGCCCTTCCACAGGATAGGTCTTTTAAGGCTAAAAATAAGCCTAATTTTCGTCCCTTTCGCAGAAATGGACCAGCCTCTAATTCTGCATCCTCTAAGCAAGAGGGTAATGCCTCACAACCCAAACCAGCCTGGAAACCAATGCAAGGCTGGAACAAGGGTAAGCAGGCCAAGAAGCCTGCCACTGCTAACAAAACAGCATGAAGGAGTAGCCCCCGATCCGGGACCGGATCTGGTGGGGGGCAGACTCTCTCTCTTTGCTCAGGCTTGGGCAAGAGATGTTCAGGATCCTTGGGCGCTAGAAATAGTTTCTCAAGGTTATCTCCTGGAATTCAAGGAACTACCCCCAAGGGGAAGGTTCCACAAGTCTCACTTATCCTCAAACCAAATAAAGAGACAGGCATTCTTACATTGTGTAGAAGACCTGTTAAAGATGGGAGTGATACACCCAGTTCCAATAAAGGAACAAGGAATGGGATTTTATTCCAATCTGTTCGTAGTTCCCAAAAAAGAGGGAACGTTCAGACCAATTTTGGATTTGAAGATCCTAAACAAATTTCTCAGGGGACCATCGTTCAAAATGGAAACTATTCAAACGATTCTACCCACCATCCAGGAAAGTCAATTTATGACTACCGTGGATCTAAAGGATGCGTACCTACATATCCCTATCCACAAGGAACATCATCAGTTCCTAAGGTTCGCTTTTCTGGACCAACATTACCAGTTTGTGGCTCTTCCATTCGGATTAGCCACTGCTCCAAGGATTTTCACAAAGGTGCTAGGGTCCCTTCTAGCGGTTCTAAGACCAAGGGGCATTGCAGTAGAAAAGAGTTCTCTGTCCCCGTCAACAAGAGTTCCCTTCTTGGAAACAATAATAGATTCCTTAGAAATGAGGATTTTTCTGACAGAGGTCAGAAAATCAAAACTTCTAAGCTCTTGTCAAGTGCTTCATTCTGTTCCTCGTCCTTCCATAGCGCAGTGCATGGAAGTAATAGGATTGATGGTTGCAACAATGGACATAGTTCCTTTTGCACGAATTCATCTAAGACCATTACAACTGTGCATGCTCAAACAGTGGAATGGGGATTATACAGACTTGTCTCCAATGATTCAAGTAGATCAAAAGACCAGAGATTCACTCCATTGGTGGCTGACCCTGGACCATCTGTCCCAGGGAATGAGCTTCCGCAGGCCAGAGTGGGTTATTGTCACGACCGACGCCAGTCTAGTGGGCTGGGGTGCGGTCTGGGAATCCCTGAAAGCTCAGGGTCTATGGTCTCGG
The DNA here is from genome assembly GCF_027579735.1 of Bombina bombina. Lineage (NCBI taxonomy): Eukaryota > Metazoa > Chordata > Amphibia > Anura > Bombinatoridae > Bombina > Bombina bombina. Next base: position 127,086,775 of record NC_069508.1, read on the forward strand.
GAAGAGTCTCTTCTCCCGATAAACATTCTGGAACTGAGAGCGATATTCAATGCTCTCAGAGCTTGGCCTCAACTAGCAAAGGCCAAATTCATAAGGTTCCAATCAGACAACATGACGACTGTTGCTTATATCAATCATCAAGGGGGAACAAAGAGTTCCCTGGCGATGAAAGAAGTGACAAAAATAATTCAATGGGCGGAGGATCACTCCTGCCACTTGTCTGCGATCCACATCCCAGGAGTGGAAAATTGGGAAGCGGATTTTCTGAGTCGTCAGACATTTCATCCGGGGGAGTGGGAACTCCATCCGGAAATCTTTGCCCAAATAACTCAATTATGGGGCATTCCAGACATGGATCTGATGGCATCTCGTCAGAACTTCAAGGTTCCTTGCTACGGGTCCAGATCCAGGGATCCCAAGGCGACTCTAGTAGATGCACTAGTAGCACCTTGGACTTCAACCTAGCTTATGTATTCCCACCGTTTCCTCTCATTCCCAGGCTGGTAGCCAGGATCAATCAGGAGAGGGCTTCGGTGATCTTGATAGCTCCTGCGTGGCCACGCAGGACTTGGTATGCAGACCTGGTGAATATGTCATCGGCTCCACCATGGAAGCTACCTTTGAGACAGGACCTTCTTGTTCAAGGTCCATTCGAACACCCAAATCTGGTCTCCCTCCAACTGACGGCTTGGAGATTGAACGCTTGATTCTATCAAAGCGTGGGTTTTCAGATTCGGTGATAGATACTCTGGTTCAGGCCAGAAAACCTGTAACTAGAAAAATTTACCATAAAATATGGAAAAAATATATCTGTTGGTGTGAATCCAAAGGATTCCCATGGAATAAGATAAAAATTCCTAAGATTCTCTCCTTTCTTCAAGAAGGTTTGGAGAAAGGATTATCTGCAAGTTCTCTAAAGGGACAGATCTCTGCTTTATCTGTCTTACTACACAAAAGACTGGCAGCTGTGCCAGATGTTCAAGCATTTGTTCAGGCTCTGGTTAGGATCAAGCCTGTTTACAGACCTTTGACTCCTCCCTGGAGTCTAAATCTAGTTCTTTCAGTTCTTCAAGGGGTTCCGTTTGAACCCTTACATTCCATAGATATTAAGTTACTATCTTGGAAAGTTTTGTTTTTGGTTGCAATTTCTTCTGCTAGAAGAGTTTCAGAGTTATCTGCTCTGCAGTGTTCTCCTCCTTATCTGGTGTTCCATGCAGATAAGGTGGTTTTGCGTACTAAGCCTGGTTTTCTTCCTAAAGTTGTTTCTAACAAAAATATTAACCAGGAGATAGTTGTACCTTCTTTGTGTCCGAATCCAGTTTCAAAGAAGGAACGTTTGTTACACAATTTGGACGTTGTCCATGCTCTAAAGTTCTATTTAGAGGCTACTAAAGATTTCAGACAAACATCTTCCTTGTTTGTTGTTTATTCTGGTAAAAGGAGAGGTCAAAAAGCGACTTCTACCTCTCTTTCCTTTTGGCTTAAAAGCATTATCCGATTGGCTTATGAGACTGCCGGACGGCAGCCTCCTGAAACAATCACAGCTCACTCCACTAGGGCTGTGGCTTCCACATGGGCCTTCAAGAACGAGGCTTCTGTTCACCAGATATGTAAGGCAGCGACTTGGTCTTCACTGCACACTTTTGCCAAATTTTACAAATTTTATACTTTTGCTTCTTCGGAGGCTATTTTTGGGAGAAAGGTTTTGCAAGCTGTGGTGCCTTCCGTTTAGGTGACCTGATTTGCTCCCTCCCTTCATCCGTGTCCTAAAGCTTTGGTATTGGTTCCCACAAGTAAGGATGACGCTGTGGACCGGACACACCAATGTTGGAGAAAACAGAATTTATGCTTACCTGATAAATTACTTTCTCCAACGGTGTGTCCGGTCCACGGCCCGCCCTGGTTTTTTAATCAGGTCTGATTAATTATTTTCTCTAACTACAGTCACCACGGTACCATATGGTTTCTCCTATATATATTTCCTCCTGTCCGTCAGTCGAATGACTGGGGTGGGCGGAGCCTAGGAGGGACCATGTGACCAGCTTTGCTGGGACTCTTTGCCATTTCCTGTTGGGGAAGAGAATATCCCACAAGTAAGGATGACGCCGTGGACCGGACACACCGTTGGAGAAAGTAATTTATCAGGTAAGCATAAATTCTGTTTTTTTTAAATAAAATATTTTTTTTATATATTTTTATAATTTTTGCAGTGTAGGATCCCCCTTTACCTCCAAACCTCCCTGATCCCCCCAAACAGCTCTCTAAATCTCCCTCCTCTAACTGTTAGGCCCCATCTTAGGTACTGGCAACTGTCTGCCAGTACCTATAAACTCCTTTTTTGGTTAAAAAAAAAAAAAAAATGTATTATTTTTAGCATATTTTCTGTAGTGTAGTGTCCCTCCCACCCCACCCCCACCCGCTATCTTTAGTTTAGGGTCCCCCATACCCCCAGATCTTCTTTTCTGTAGCATAGCTGCCCCATCCCACTATTTTTTTTTTCATAGGTAGGGTCCTCCCACTCCCTCTCACACAGTGTCATCATCTGTAATGATCAGGCATCTGCCCTCATATGAAGCCCGGAGCTCGGATCGCGCTCCGGCACCAAATGCGGCAGATGCCTGAAGCTTCAGGAGCTCCAGCTCTTAGCTGTAACTTAACAGTTGAGAGTGCTGGAGCTTTCTGAAGTGACGACATATATATTTGTGGCATGGTACGATAGCCAAAGTACCGCACAACATATATATATGTCGGATTGGGTTAAGGGGTTAAAGGGACAGTTAAATCAAAATTAAACTTTCATGATTCAGACAGGGCATGACATTTAAAACAACTTTCCAATTAACTTTTATCATCAAATTTATTTTATTCTCTTGGTATTCTTTGTTGAACGCTAAACCTAGGTAGGCTTATATTCTAATTTATAATCCCTTAAACTCTGCATCTTATCTTATTGCATTTTGACAGTTTTTCACAGTTAGACAGTTTTAGTTCATGTGCGCCATATAGATAACATTGTGCTCATTCTTGTGGAGTTACTTATGAGTCAGTCAAATGTATGTCTGTTAAAGGAACTGACATAAGGGGGCAGTCTGCAGACTTAGATACAAAGTAATCACAGAGGTAAAATGTATATTAATATAACAGTGTTGGTTATGCAAACATGGGAAATGGGTAGTAAAGGGATTATCTATCTTTTTACACAATAAAACATTTCAAGTGGACTGTTCCTTTAATATCAATACCCCTTAACACTTTCAGGAGAATTTCATATAGGGAAACCAATGAAATCTTTAACCAAAAATCCATGAATAAGTATTCAGTTACCAACAATTAAACCCTACAAATATATTTAATTAAAAAATCCAGACATATATAAACATTCAGGGGGATAGCATTCCAAGACAATGAACCTTACACCTGTGTTCATGAACAATGATGCTTGAATTTAAGATTGCACAAGCAAATGGGGAATGGGTAATAAAGGGATTATCTATCTTTTAACACAATCAAAAATGTCAAGTGGACAGTCCCTTTAAAATCAATACCCCTTACCCTTTCAGGAAATTTGTGTATTGGGAAACCAATGAAATCTTTAGCCTAAAATGAATAAGAATTAAATTACCAATAAATAAACCCAATATTTGTTTTAATTAAAAAAGCCAGACATATATTAACATTCAGGGGGACAACAATCCTAGACAAGGAAGCTGTGTTCATGAATAATGATGCTTGAATTTAAGATTGCTCAAGCAATGGCTTGAGCAATTGTGCTCCCCCACACATCTGCTCTTGTGGAACCAATTGTGCAAGAACAAGGCATGTTAGTTAGCCTGGATGTATTAGTTCAGGATGTTTTAACTCTGTTACTTTCTAATCTTTCCCCCACCTCAGGGGTAGCAGTCATTTCAAACTGTATACACAACTTCAATTAACGAAGTCCATTATATATAAAAAAAAATAGCTAAGTATATGTACCTGAGTACTCATACTTCATTTCTATCCCTACTTTAAAAATTATCTAAAACCCTAATTGATTAACACCATACATTAAAACAGTTACAGAACATATAGAAACAGATTTTGGTAGCAGATAATTATCCAAAGGAACATATATTATGCCCATGTTTCTTTCTGAGGTGAAAGCTTAAATAGTTCTTAGAGGAGCCTTTTCCAGGTATTTTTAAATTATTTTCCTAACCTTAACACCTTTAAGGGACACTGAACCCAATTTCTTTTCTTTCGTGATTCAGATAGAGCATGCAATTTTACGCAACTTTCTAATTCACTCATATTATCAAATTGTATTCATTCTCTTGGTATCTTTATTTGAAATGCAAGAATGAAAGTTTAGATGCCGGTCTATTTTTGGTGAATAACCTGGGCTATTCTTGCTGATTGGTGGATACATTCATCCACCATTAAAAAAGTGCTGTCCAGAGTACTGAACAAAAAAAGCAGCTTAGATGCCTTCTTTTTCAAATATAGATAGCAAGTGAACGAAGAAAAAATGATAATAGGCGTAAATTAGAAAGTTGCTTAAAATTGCTTGCTCTATCTGAATCACAAAAGAAACAAATTGGGTTCAGTGTCCCTTTAAGAGCTACATCTTGCATGGCAGCTAACAAGAACAGAGATGCATGTATATAGAAGGAAAAAAAAAAGAGTAAATTAAAAAAGAAAATGCAGAGGTTAAAGTGTTGGTAAACTCTGGTTGTTCGTATTCTGTAAATGTGATCATTTTCATATATAAAACCTTTGTTTCAATTTTTTCTCAATCAAACGAACAACATTTGGGTTCAGTGTCCCTTTAAATGGAAGTTTATTCTATGAGTCAAACATTTTTTTTTAGCGGTGCTTCTACTAATTACTCCTGAACCTGCTTCCCTACAACTTAAAAGCACAGTACACCATTTTGAGATTGTAACATAAAATGCTTACTTAGGCATAGTTGAATAACTTTGCTATATACTTTAATTATGTATTTTCTCCCCTTTCCCTGTAATTTAAGTCTGAATACTGAAAGAGCACAAGTCTAACCTTGCCACAAATATCTCCCTAATTTTTCAGTTTGTAATCTAATTATTTTTTGTTGAAGTCAAACAATGGAGATTTTGTGAACACAATGACAGTGGAACGCCCTGTCATCTCTAGAATCAAGTTTAAATTAGCTCCTCGGATAAGGAACATGGTGGATGGAGATTGACCATTGAATAAATGATCCCAGCAAAGGAGGTGTAAATCTGTTCAAATAAAATTCATAATTCATAATGACAATGGCCCCAAGTTATCAAAGTCTGGCGGACCTGATCCGACAGTGCGGATCAGTTCCGCCAGACTTCGCTGAATATGGCGAGCAATACGATCGCCGTATTCAGCATTGCACCAGCAGCTCACAGGAGCTGCTGGTGCGACACCGCCCCCTGCAGACTCTGGGCCAATCAGCCGCCAGCAGGGGGGTGTCAATCAACCCGATCATACTCGATCGGGTTGATTTCCGGCGATGTGTGTCCGCCTGCTCAGAGCAGGCGGACAGGTTATGGAGCAGCGGTCTTTGTGACCACTGCTTCATAACTGGTGTTTCTGGCGAGCCTGCAGGCTCACCAGAGACACAGGGCATCAAGCTCCATTCGGAGCTTGATACATATGCCCCAATGTGTTTATTGTCCCTTTCAAAGGAACATGAAACCCATTTTTCATTATTCAGATAGATTGTACATTTAAAAAAAAACAAAAATATTTTGTACTGATTTCTATCATCCAACTTTTTTTTTCTTTTTTTTCTTTTGTTGAAAAGCATGTAGATAGGCAGGCTTTGGATTGTGCCCCTCTCTAAGACACTATATGGCAGCAGTTTTGCAAGAATTCTTTAAAAATTGTTACATATTTCCAAGAGCACTAGATGGCAGCAATAGTTTCACAAACTATTACAAAAGTCATGTGCAGGCTACCTACTGATGTATGCTATTCAGCAAAGAATACCAGAAGAATGAAACAAATTGAATACTATAATAACATTGTATTTTTAAAATGATATGCTCTATCTGAATCATGAATGAAAAACATTGGATTATATGTTTCTTAGTTATGATGTTTAAAAATTCATAGTTTAATTTTTGACACATGCAATATTTTATTTTTCAAATTGAGAATTTCTTCCATTGAATCTATTAATTTAGATAATGATCTACGCTAAGGTTTAGATTTATCATAGTGCGAGCGGACATGATACGATGTAGCGTATCATGCCCGCTGCAGATAAATGCTAACAGCATACGCTGTCGGCATTTATCATTGCACTAGCAGTTCTTGTGAACTGCTGGTGCAATGCCGCCCCCTGTGGATATGCAGCCAATTGGCTGCTAGCAGGGGGTGTCAATCAACCCGATCGTATTTGATCGGGTTGATTTCTGTCCGCGGCCTCAGAGCAGGCGGACAAGTTATGGAGCAGCGGTCTTTAGACCGCTGCTTCATAATTTCTGTTTCCAGTGAGCCTGAAGGTTTGTGCGGAAACAGGGGCATCAAGCTCCGTACAGAGAGTGATAAATCGGCCCCTAAGTGTCTTATGATTGGATTTAGAAATAAAAATATGAAAAAAAAAACTCTATAAAATAAGAACATGTACATTTTAATCTCACATGCATTTTTGTTTCATGATAACTATGCCTTAGACATTTCTTTTCCACTTGACATACAGAATTCATAAAACTAGTAGCTAATTTTTCATGCCTTTGTTCAATTCATATTGTAACAGATGGCTTCCTCTGGGAGCTATTCACAGTAGATTTAAGTTTCAATCATATGGCATTGCCACTGATCAGAGAATATGATTTACAAAGTTTTTATTCTTTGCAAATATTCTAGGGCACAGACATTTAATTTCATGATATGGCACAGAATGAAACATAGTGTGATAACTATACAACAACTTGATACTTTATTATGTTTTAATTAAAGAACTTCATAAATTCTGTCATTGTACAGATCATGTGCACGAGGTGCGCTAGCTCTTCTATTTCTCCTTGGAGCCACCTGGATGTTTGGAGTTCTTCACGTAGTTAATGGATCTGTGGTTACTGCCTATCTCTTCACTATTTCCAATGCATTTCAAGGGATGTTTATCTTCATATTTCTTTGTGTCTTATCTAAAAAAGTAAGTATTTTCCTACATGTATCAACTTTTCTTTTTTAATTGATCGTTTTTCTTAAAGGACCAATAAACACATAAGCATGACATGATTAACAAATACTTAATAAAACTACAATGCAATAACAATTTCATAGCCCCCTTTATCACGTGACAGCCATCCACCAATCACAGATTTATATATGTATATACTGTAAATTCTTGCACATGTTTAGTCAAAGCCGGTGCCTCAGAAAGTGTGCATCTAAAAAGACAATGAAAGTACTTTGAAAGGGAAGTAATGTGTAAGTGTTTATGGACTTCCAGTGGGAGGAGCACGAAGCAAGTACACGCGCTCTGCAAGAGAAGAACTTTTTCTTTCCAAAGCCCCGCTAAGCTAGTCTCCTATTGCCTGGGAGTACCCGGCTTGGGGAGGGAAAACAGATTGTCGCTACATTAGACGGAAGTCCTTCTTGCCAGCAGAGACAAGATGGCACTGGCCACAAGCACATGCGGCATCCAAAGAGCTGGGTGGTGATCCTCATTTCGGACCAGTGGTGGGAAAATCAATGTTAGAGGTAGTCTCTGTTATCCCTGCATGGTGGTGTGACAGAGTGAAGCTAGAGGCAATGTGTACTGCACAGCGATCAGGGAAATAAAAAGAAATCTTCATAAATCCGCTGCAACTTTCACCTGGAGGCGGACAAGAGGTGTCACGTCTGGAGCTGGGTAAGGAAAGCGCCAGTGAAGTTCCCTGTAACTAGACATGTGCATGGTGAAAAAATTTGGTTTGGTTCGGATCGATTCGAATTTGGAAAAATTTTAATCAATTCGGTTCGGATTCATTTTGGATTCATTCGGATTTGAATATATTCGGCTGGATTTGGTTCGATTCGGTTCGGTAATTCGGAATTTCAGTAAGTGTTAGTTGGGATGTGTGCTGTGTATTAGACTAGTATTATGTACTGTATATTAGGTGTAACCCATAGCAGAGTGATATAACCTAATATACTGTACAATACTAGTGTAATCAATGGCCATCCGAATCTACCGAATAAATCCGAATAAATCCGAACTAATTCAGATTTATTCAGTAGATTCGGCACTATTTTAATTCGGAAATTCGAATCGATCCGAATCCCGAATTTTACAAATTCGGCCGAATTTCCGAATCGATCCGAAATGAATCACACATTTCTACCTGTAACGAATGCTCAAGGCATCAAGGAGAATCATAGGAAACCACAAGGAAACCGCAAGTATTAAATGAGAGCAATTGCTGTATGAGTCACCACCCATTCTGCATGTGCCTGTTGCAGAATGTTTTATGCTTGAAGCTGTAACATTGGGACATTCACCAAATTGGGACGGAGTGTATCTGCTGAGCATAGTAAGGGGAATAACCCCATAACTGTGAATGTCTATTTGACGAAAATCTCTAACAATTTTTACAGACAAAATACAAATCTGGGGAGTAAGCTGATTCTGGGACATAAAAAGTTGTGGGGAAAGGATACAACTGACAATATTGTTGCCCAGAGAAGGAGGCCTGTTAAGTTCTCTCCTCCCTTGAAATAGAATCGATGTGCCCTGAAATAAGTTCAAAGTTTTCTACTTCCCTATGAGATGGTTATGCTGCAATTAAACAGCACAATACAATATAACTAGTAAATCATAACCCCTGTACAGAAGATCATCGAAGTGTGCTAAGAGATTGTTTCTGGGGTTTTTTTTCTCCCTGTGTTGGGCACATTAGATATATCTGGTTTAAGTGATTGGATTAAGATACAAGCTGGCTGAACTCACTGAAATAATTGAGGAGGTCATCATTTACTCAGGGATCATTCAAGGAAACATTGGAGATAATCTGTTATGTGACTTATGAAGGAACATACTATCTGCAGAAGTCTGTTTGCTCTCTGAGCAGAGATATATGGAACTGCAACAATAGAGCTCTTTGACCTAAAAAGCTAGATAGTCTGTTATGTATTTAACCACTGTTCTGGATAAGCTAAAAAAAGTAACAAAGAGCTTAGCAGTGCGAATATTTTGTAAGGAGAACTTAGCATTTTTTGTAGCTGGAAGTCTGCTTTTTCTCCCATCAGAGATTATGTGAGACTGCAACATCAGAGCTTTTTGGTTTAAAAAATCTTTTTTTTACCAAATATTTTGTTATGTATTGATTTGTGGTCAGGGGTAAACTAAAAAGGTAAAATAGAGCTTAGGAGAGCAAATACCCTGCAAGGAGAACCCAGTCTTTTTTTTTAGTATCAGGGAATATATATTGACTTTGATTCTAATAATGGTTTAAAGTTATATAAATGTGTAGAAGGGAAGTATTAAGTTAGCCCTAGGAATAGGATATAGTTTTTTTGGTCCAAATATTGAATAAGTTGTCCTGGCCTATATATTTCACTATTGTATATAAGAGATACAACATAACTATTCTATGCAGAGTGTATCAGTGTTACAACATTGTGACAGAGGGGTTACCACGCTACTAATACAGTTCTAAGGCAAGCACTAGAAATAATATACAATACGTAACATAGTTAACAAGCTGAATAGTCTATAGTCTACAGACTACGTAAATGTTTATGCGTTTTTCCTATAGTCATATATAAAGTTGTATTGTGGTGAAATATCTTCTGAAAAAGGGTTAGTACATAGAGTACATCATAGCCTTGATCTTTGTTGCATTAACAGGTTGACATAGCTGAGTATATCACAATTTACTTTTTTTCTCACTGCACATTTTTTTTTCTTCTGCACTTGAAGTCACAAAGTTACTTTTCACTGTCAGAAAGTCTAAAACACATTTTTTCTTGTTCCACGGAGGTGGGATAGAAGAATATATATATACACACACAACATATCTATAAAGTCACTATTAGGTAATATTTCTGCACAGGGCACATCAAAAACACAAGATTAATGGAAAGGTTTGTCACAAACACTAAATTAAAATCCCCAGCTATGCCATCTAAAAAAAGACAGAAGAATTAAAATGGTGCAGGACACACCAGAAGGTTCTCTGGATGCATCTAGTACACAAAGTCTGCATCCAGAGATGAAGACAATGTTTAACCAGCTGACTGAACTTATCTTACCAAATTTTGAATTAGTACAAAAAGAATTAGCAGACCTCACATCAGAGATAAGGCAGTTCTCAAATAGATTGGTGGAAGTGGAGTCCCACATATCTGAATTAGAGGATATCTGTAACAATCAGGAAATATATACTAAAAATAATGGCGACATGATTAGAACGGTGCAAATCAAGATAGAGGACCTAGAAGATAGGTCCCAACGTAATCATATAAGGGTGGTGGGACTCCCAGAAAATAGTGAATATAGCGATTTATTAGAATTTGCCTCTATTACTTTCCCCAAATTATTGGAAATACAGTTAAAGGAAAGAAAGATACATGTAGAGAAGGCACATAGGGTAGGCTCTATTAGAGAACACTCTGATGGCAATAGGCATCCAAGAATAATCATGATCAAGTGTTTGAGTTTTTTAGACAAAATTAAGATAATGCAACATTATAGAAAGACAAATATATTAATGATAGACAATAAACATATATTATTGTTTCAAGATTTTTCCGGAGACCTTGGCTAAAAGAAAGGAAATGGCCCCCTATTGTACCAGTTGCATTAAAGCAGGAATAAAAGCCAAGTTAAGATACCCTGCTAAAATAATAATTGAGGACAGTGAGGAGCGTATTTTGCTAAACTCTGAAGTAGAAGCTAAAGCTTTTTTGTGCAAAAAACAATATTAAAGTGATAAAAAAGTACAAAAATTTGAATGGGAGCTCCCTGATCTGTTAGACGTAGGAGACTGTCAACAATCATGTGGAGTAGTTGATACCTGGATTGGCTACCCCACAGATGTGGTATTGTGTTCTCAGCCTGGAAAAGGTTAATGTGAATTGCCTTTTTCTGTGTGTGAAAACTGCTTTCAGAAAAGCTGTAAGCTGAGACCCCCCTCCTCCCCCATCCTTCGTAGTGTAACTATGTGTAGGAATGCAGAACGCTCCTCCCCTTGGAGACTGATAGTGGGAGCTAAGACTTGTTTGCATTGGTTGGACTCATTGTAAATTATAACCAGGGTGTTGTCTTGACAAGACAAAGAACTTTTGGCTTAAATATGTAACAGAACGACTTGGTGGGCAGAACTGCCTAGGACTCAAGCCACTAAACATCTGGAATGGCAGCTCTCCACATATCTAAAGGAACTTGGTAATAAGTTAGATATTGTGTGTAATTCTTTTCATGTCCCATTTTCTTTTAAAGAACTGTAGCTTTGCAATTGTATGTTATGTTGAATGTCTTTATAATTTTGCACTGTGTAACCTGTATTGATATTTTATTATTAAATACATTAGAAAATCTAATTCTGTCTTTTGGGCTCTAATATCCAAATTCACACTCCTGTTGAGACAATGTTAAAGGCACGTTACCTAATTGTTAAATAGTGTGAGGTTTTAGGGGTTCCCCAAAACTCCCCTTTAATTTAAAAGTTTTGGTGGTGGCAGCAGGGAAATTGTTAATTAGAGAAGTGTGGACAAGATTTGGGGACTAATGAGGTGTCCCTTTTAAGGTCCTTTTGCAGAGTTGCAAGGTTAAGGGAACCAGAGCTGTGTGCCATTAACCCCTTCATGCCCACACTCCTCTATTGTGATGTTGAGAAGGATTGATTTGTCACAAACTGGCTGGCAGTGGTGGGGACATTTAGAGTTTTTTAGTGCTATTTGGATAGTACTAAAAGAAATTGCATGTTTTTGTGTAATTTCCCAAAGACAGAACTCAGTGCCTATTTAGAGAGACATACAGTGCAAAGAAGCAGTTCTTTTTCCCTTCCTCTTGTTGTTTGTTGCTACGCTCAGTATGGAAGAATATAGGAGAATGCCTGAATGGTCTCTGGAGTTTCTTTGCAAGAAAAGAGGAATTACTATTCTTGGCAAAGGGAAAGAACATCTGATACTGAAATTGCTGGAGGCAGAGGGCCTCACAACAGAGTTTGAAACATTCACAGAAAGGGGTATTGTGGAAGCTGTAACTCAAGACCTGGTACCCAACACTGTTGACCCTCCTGTAGCACAAGGACTGTTACCTGGTGCTGTTAACCCTGTAAGTGTCATGGAGTCTGAGCTACAGACAGCACTCAGATACTTGGGGGATGTTGAACCCAAACTAAGAATGAACTGATCCTCCAGTATCAAGAGGAGAGGAGGAGGAGGAGGAGAAGAAAAGAAGAGAGAGAGGCTGCTGAGGAAAAAAGAGAGAGAGAAGCTGCTGAGAGAATAAGATAGAGAGAAGCTGCTTAGAGAAAAAGAGATCACAAAATGGCTATAAGGGATATCCAGCGGAGACATGCGCTAGAGATTTTTAAGTTTACCATAACCAGACAGTGAGCCCGATGGCCAGAAGAGTGCTCCTGGGAATGGAAGCTGATTCAGCAGCAGGGGCTACAGACAGCACTATCAACGAAGCCCCAGTAGCCAAGTGTTCCACTGTGCAAGCTGTATCACCTCCCTGGAGGGAGGGAATGTGCCAGCAACTGACAACCGACTCTACAGAAGTACCTTCCCCTGGAACATCTCCCATCAAGGGGGCAGAAGTTGCATTGGGCAAGGGGGATACCCGCCCATGCATTTTGTGCCATGAGTTTGGGCACCTGAGTTTTGCCTGCCCCACCAAGGAGAAACCTCAACATGCAGTCTGGGGATGGAATACAGCAGGGAAACCTGCAGCAGCTTTGTTTGTGGGTGGGTTGGCAGGTAATCTGCAGAGTGTCACACAGAGGGAGACTGTGTGACCATGAGACTTCAGGACACTGGGGCTGGATATCGCTTCGTGCGCCCTGAAGTGGCAGAGGATATTATCCCAGGAGAGACTGTTAATAATGAAGAAGTTTGTGAGGAGTGCCCTGCGGCATGTGTGCCCCTGGATTGGGGTGTGTGGGAAAAGGTTTGCAGGAGGTGGGGATTTCTGTGGATATCCCTGTTGTTTTGCTAGTGGATGATGTGGGCCGGATGCTTTGTCAGTATGCCCCAGAAGACAACACCTGCAACCTGGAAGGGCCAGTAGAGGGCCCTGCACCAACTGAGGTACTGTGTGAAACTTTGGGGGACCCAGAGGGGAGGCTGGGGATGGACACATCACTAGCTGCACCAGAGCTGGAGGTATACCACCAAAGAATGAAGAATGATTCCCTTGAACATTATTGCTGGGAGGGGGGCTGAGGGTTAATGCAGCTCTGTCTTTGTGTACACCAGTAATGTCTTGTTCTGATGAAGAGGGATGTATTGAAAATGTGCTTGTGACAATGTTGCTTCTATTGAACCTGGGCGCTGGGAGGCAGGGCCTAGGGAGGGATGTATTGAAAATGTTTGTAACAATGTTGCTTCTATTTAACCTGGGTGCTGGGAGGGAGAGCCTAGGGTTAATGATGATTTACCTGAACTTGTACCAGTACTGTATTGTGCCAGTTAAAAGGGTTATACTGCCATTGATTGTGACAATGGGATGCCTGATGCAGTGTGTGGGAATGTGAGAGAGCAGCAGGGCTGGGCAGAAGGACAGACTGAGTGTGTATACCCTTCTGTGCTAGAACCAGCATTGCATATGCAAGGAGGAGTGAATGACATGGCTGGTGTAGGGGCCAGAGTACATCCTGCCCTGTTACAGAGAGTAAAACAGGATGGGACCCTGGGTGTGGCTGTGGACCTATCCTACAGGGATGGCAGATGTGAAGAAGAGGGGGAGGGAGCTGTAGCTGCAGTGACTAATGAACCTGATACTCCTAAGGAGCATACTGGGGTAGGTGTGAACAGTGGAGTATCTGGCCTAAGCATAGCAAAAATTTCTCTTAGTCCCCTAGAGAGTTACCCTGAGGGGGTGCTAGATCTCTTATGAATGAGAGCGAGTGTATGATATCCTGCAAGGAAATGTCCTCCACAAGGGAAATTGTGTCAGCTGATGCTAACTGTTACAGTGGGCAAATGAATGCAGAGAGTGTGCAGAAAGGGCAGATCTGGTCTTATGAATGAGGAAAGACTAGGATTTAGGTTGACATAGGGGATTAGCATGGGCTGACCCCCTATTTCCACCATTTTAAAAGGGGAGGTGTCATGATACAATTATGTGGAGTAGTTGATACCTGGATTGGCTACCCTGCAGAGGTGGTATTGTGTTCTCAGCCTGGAAAAGGTTAATGTGAATTGCCTTTTTCTGTGTATGAAAACTGCTTTCAGAAAAGCTGTAAGCTGAGACCCCCTCTTCCCCCCCTCCTTAGTAGTGTAACTCTGTATAGTAATGCAGAACGCTCCTCCCCTTGGAGACTGATAGTGGGAGCTAAGACTTGTTTGCATTGGTTGGACTCATTGTAAATTATAACCAGTGCGTTGTCTTTGACAAGACAAAGAAAGTTTGGTTTAAATATGTAACAGAAAGACTTAGTGGGCAGAACTGCCTGGGACTCAAGCCACTAAACATCTGGAATGGCAGCTCTCCACATATCTAAAGGAACTTGGTAATAAGTTAGATATTGTGTGTAATTCTTTTCATGTACCATTTTCTTTTTAAGAACTGTGACTTTGCAATTGTATGTTATTTTGAATGTCTTTATAATTTTGCACTGTGTAGCCTGTATTGATATTTTGTTATTAAACACGTAGAAAATCTAATTCTGTCTTTTGGGCTCTAATATCCAAATTCACACTCCTGTTGAGACAAGGTTAAAGGCACGTTACCTAATTGTTAAATAGTGTGAGTTTTTAGGGGTTCCCCAAAACTCCCCTTTAATTTAAAAGTTTTGGTGGTGGCAGCAGGGAAATTGTTAATTAGAGCAGTTTGGACAAGATTTGGAGACTAATGAGGTGTCCCTTTTAAGGTCCTTTTGCAGAGTTGCCAGGTTAAGGGAACCAGAGCTGTGTGCCATTAACCCCTTCATGCCCACACTCCTTTATTGTGACGTTGAGAAGGTTTAATTCGTCACAGAGACAATAGAAGAAATGATACACTATGATGGTCTTAATTGTTAGAACTAAGTGGTTCATGATAATAATGAATCTGAAATTATTATTTTTTTCTCTGTGGTTTTATGAGCTTTTACTTGTATTTGAACTTTGTTTTGGGGGAGTTTTTTCTCTCTCTCTCTCTCTCTTAGGCTTTTGGTCTTGCTCTCGTCGGCTCCCCAATCGCTCTATAGATATGAGTATTGTAAAAATGTGGCTATTAGTCAAGGTTCTCTGTCTATTCAGCATATATGTGTGATGATTTAAAGTTAGTGTCTTGAAACGTGGGGGGATTACTTCACCAATCAAATGTAAGCATATCTTTAAAACACTCAAGAAACAGAGTCCTGATATAATTTGCTTACAAGAATTGCACCTAAAAGCCCCTGGAATCCCTAAGTTTAAAGTATCATTGCTAAACAATGCACTAAAAGAAAATGTGGGGTGGCCATACATTAAGAAGAGACAACATGTTTGAGGGAACTCAGCAAGGTATTGAGATTGAAAGATATATGGCGAGTACAGCACCTCGACACACGCAATTATTCATGTAAATCAAAGGTCTATAAAAGTTTTGCGAGGATAGATATGCTCTTAATAGAAGACAAACATTTAAGTTTAGATATTGAGACTCAAATAGAAGATATTATAATATCAGATTACACAATAATTAGCCTAAAGTTCAAATTTAATAGTAAAAGGGGGAATAATATAAACACTTTCAGCTTCCCAAATTATATGTATAATGATATACAATTCTATAACTAGCTCTTGGAAAGATGGCTAGATTATTATAAGTTAAATAATGAATATTTCTATAAACCTGAGATTTTTTGGGAAGCAGGAAAAGCGGTAATGAGAGGGTAAATAAAAGCGTATATGACTAAAATGAAAAAAAAGTCCAAGATTCAGGATATACAATTATCAAATCAACTTAAAAATATGTTCAGAAAATATTTGAATAATCCAAATACTTTAACATGGGAAAAGTATTCTCAAGCCAAAGCTGAAAGGGAAATATTTTTAAAAACAAAATGGTAATTTGAAGAATTGAAATCAATATTTTCAGGGGTATCAGGGAATTTTGGCTAAATATCTAGCAAGGCTCATAAAATTTAGGGAAAAAAAGAACATGATACCTCTAATAAAGGAAGGCGCGTCAGTTTACACACAAGCATCAGAGATTAGGGAGGCCTTCTTTAAATATTACCAGCATTTATATACAAAAGCCTCTGTTAATGAGCCAGAGAAAGAGAAATTCTGGCCAAATATAAAACTGCCAGGAATCTCTAAGAAAGATCTAGATCACATGAATAGAGAAATTTAAATAGAGGAAATAGCTATGGCTATAGATAAAATGAAATTATGTAAAGCACCAGGTCCAGATGGACTACCAGTGGAATTTTATAAAATAGTGAAAAATAACATTATAGAGATAGTAGGTAAATTGTACAAGCAGTATATTACTCAGAATTAATTGAAATCACCTTATTTTCTGGACTCAACAATTTCTTTCATTTATAAAAAAAAGGCAAAGATCCAGAGAGCATGGAATCATGGGATCATATAGACCCATATCCCTCTTAAATCTAGACTATAAAATACTAATGACTGTTTTGGCAGAGAGAGTTAAAAAAGTAATTGGGGATCTGATAAATGAAGATCAAACTGGTTTTATGGTCGGAAGAAACTCGGTCTGTAATATGCGGAGGGTATTATCAACATTAGACTATTATTACAATAAAAGAGAGATGCTTGGAAATAACAGTAAAGATGATATAGCACTCGTGACTATAGATGCAGAAAAAGCATTTGATTCCATCAAATGCGATCATTTGTTCACAGCTCTGGCAAAATTTGGTTTCAAGGGAAATATTCTGAATATAATAAAGTTAATACACAAGAAGCCAAGATCACAGTTGTTAATTAATAATGAACTGTTGCAGTATATTACATTACAGAGGGGCACCCGTCAGGGTTGTCCCCTCTCACCATTGTTGTTTAATATTTCATTTGAGCCACTAGCCATATACTTAAGGAAGGAAATAAGGGGAATCAAACTAAGAAATAGGAATCTGGTTGTCTCATTGTATGCATATGATATCTTGTTATTTCTTAAGGATGCAAATGTGAATATCCCTAAATGTTTTGAAATTATAAGGAGCTATAGCTAATTCTCAGGATATAAACTAATCTCCAGTAAATCGGAGAACCTATGAATACATAAGACATCAAAAAGTTATAATAGACACCAGTTTCAGGAATCTACGTATATCAGTTATTTGGGGATTAAGCTAGGAAACAATCCGGGGAGTGGTACCATCTTAATTATACAGAGGTTATTAAAAATCTAGCCAATGAATTTAATAAATGGAACATATTTTTTTATCTCTCTCCCCAAAGGTCATGCTAATCGAAGCAATAATTTCCCCACATTTATTGTTTTTACTACAAAATGTACCCATATTTGTTCCTATTCAAAACATTATCCGGTATAACAAGGTGCGTGCTGGATTTTTATGGGGCAAAAAAACCCCACAACTTGCAATAAGTAGACTCACGGAACTTAAAGATTATGGGGGATTCTCTTTACCCAATATAAGATACTATAATTGGGTAACAATGGTAAAATATGCTGTAGATTGGCTTACAGAAGCAGAATACATTACTTATTATGATATAGAATCAAATTTATTAGCTCCATTTAATCTAAAGGCAGTACTTCATCATCTATTTATTAAAATACCTAGTAATATATATCAGATGTTAAATTTCGCAAATATAGCCCGTGCCTGGCAGAAATTTCTTAATTTACTGGCTATTGATTATCATACATTGTGTCATTTACAAATAATTGGTGCCCCAGATTTCACGCCTGGCTTTTATAATGCAGTCTTTAAAAAGTGGTATGAGAAGGGCTTAGTGAACTTCTCACAATTTATAAATGAGGACAAACTTACATAGATACTTATGCAGAGATATCTAAGAAATACCATCTTCCTTATAATTTTTTTTGCATATTTGAAAATGAGGAGCTACCTTAACCAGTTATGTCAGTTAAGAAACTGGGACTGGGATTGGAAGGAGATAGATGCAGGGATCAATATTTATAAAGCAGGTGTGTGTTTAATTAAGTACTGGTACCAGATGTTAATAATAAAAGGGGTCCAAGAATATATAAACTAAATATGGGGTATATGAAATATTTTCCAGAAATAACGGGTCAGGAAATACGGAAAAGTATAAGCTTGTCTGAAGCAGCAACAACAAATTATAGTTGGAGAGAATCACAAATGAAAATAGTAAATAAATACTGTCTCACTCCGGATAGAATTAATAAATGGGCATAGAATGATCAGAAATGTCCTAAATGCAGAGCGTATGGGCAGATATATTACATTGTATGTGGCATGCCCAAAGATCAGGCAGTATTGGGGCAAGATTAATTTTTGGTTGAACAGAATTCTGAAAATTAATTTTTAATCACGCCCTATTTTGTCTTCTTTTTGATGCATAACCCAATACAGAGGGGGGACCAACTTTTGAAAACACGAGCATTCTAGTAGCACAAAATTTAATTCTTAGGAAATGGGGCTCCTTTGGTACCCCAGGTATAGCAGAGTTTGTCAATGCTATAAAATTGCAAATGAATGTAGAAATGCATGATAATTAGTTGTTGGAAAATCATTTTAGAGCTTATTTAAAAAAAATGTTAAAAGTAATACTTGTATGGCCACTGTCAAATCAAACTCGATTCATATTACCATTGAAGAACTCAGTATTACTTCAGCTATTAATTATTGAAGAAGTTCTACCTATACAATGGTTGGAGTCATAAGAAACACTGAGATTGAGTTGGTTGAGATCTTAGGGAGCTAGGGGAGCAATATCATGATATTCTCATGTCTTAATTGTTTTTTTTTTATTATTCATCTATATGAAACAAAAGCAGTGCCATTAGGGGCATGAATAGATATAAAAGAGTATACATAAAAAGGTATTAGAAGAACCTTGTGGTAGGTTGTTAAGCATATTCAACATGAGGCAAAATTAGTAGTTGATCTGCATTAAGATTGGTGAGCTGCGTCTCCACATAAGATGTTATGTTTCTTTTTTGTGTTTTGTTTTTTCTCCATGGTATGTTACTGTGTTTCATTTATGTTTGTTGATTGTATGTGTACTTAAAAAAAAACAAAAGAAGCAATAAAATGGCCCTTTGCAGGGGCTTTAAAGAAGAATAAAAATAAAATACTTTGAAAGCTTATAAATGTTTAATTTTTACTTTAGTGCACCGTATTTTTTGTATAATGATTATGACCAATGTGAATAAGTACCACTTTACTTTTTGGCATTCAATAATAATAATAATAATAATAATATACCCAAAGCTACCTCAAAATATAATAATATTTTTTGCAATATTCATACATATACAAGCACAATTTTAGAAAAAAAAATTGTGCTTGTATATGTATGAATATTGCAAAAAATATTCTCAATACACTGGGAATGTAATACTGTTAATATAAATGTTGATTGATGTCCCTTTAGGCTAAAACAACTATTGGTTTATAAATTAAGGAGATTTTGAATGAGTTATAGGGATTGGGTTCTTAGGTGAAAAACTAGGCTGTATTGAATTACTGGCAGGATAGATGCTATGCATTTATTGACCTCAAACATAAGGATTAAATGATGGTCTTAAAAATAGAAATAAACAACATACCTCCAACAAATGATCACATTAGCATTTATGTAAATAAATATTTGTCAGAGAATTTATGATCATAATGTCTGTACGAAATTGGTAGCAATCTATATGTCTTTATTGAAATAGCTAACATTTCTAATGTATTCTTTGCTTACTCCTAGCTTATTAAATAAAGAAAAAAAATTCTACACATGTTTCAATGAGTATTCATTAAAAAAAGGTCATAGTTCCATTCCAGTATGAGTTTAAATACACATAATTCCCATGTTCCTTAAAGGACCAGTAAATACAGTAGATTTGCATAATCAATAAATGCGTGATAAATGCAATAGTACTTAGTCTGAACTTCAAATGAGTAGTATATTTTTTTCTAACAAATTTCAAATTTATGTCTATTTCCACTCCCCCTGTACCATGTGACAGCTATCAGCCAATCACAAATACATATAGGTATATTCTGTGAATTCTTGCACATTTTCAGTAGGAGCTAGTGACTCAAAAAGTGTAAATATAAAAGACTGTGTACATTTTTTTTTAATGGACGTAAATTTGAAAGTTGTTTAAAATGACATGCTTTACGCCGATGATATTCTTATATACATCACAAATACTCGTACAAATATTCTGAAGCTTCTTTCAATCATTGATCAGTTCAGAACTTTTTCTGGATACAGGGTTAATACAGCAAAATCCAAACTTCTGTGGATAAGTAAACTAAAGAATAGCCTCTTAATTTACCTTTTAGTTTAGTCTTGGATTTATTTAAGTATCTCGGCATTACAATATCCTCTAATCCCGACAGCTGGTATAGTTTAAACATTCTCCCGGTGCTAAATAAAATTAAAGAAAGTCTGAAAAATTGGCAAAACCTCTCCCTCTCTCTCTCAGGTCGCATAGCCCTATACAAGCTGATTGTTCTCCCTAAACTTCTTTATATTGTTCAGAATACTGCACTGATTCTGAAGGGGAAAGATATTATGCTCTTCAACACTGCATTGAGATATTTTATCTGGCAGAACAAAAAAACTAGAATTTCATTATCTAAACTTTCTCTTCCTAGGAAATATGGCAGGCTTGCAATCAGGTTTTTCTCTCGTGTATAGTAACATATAGTCTCCAGAGACTATGTCACAGATAATGAGCAGGAAAAAGTATAACTTACCTCTTTATTCTTGTGGCATTAATTAATTGTAATTCTAGTTCAACTCTCCATGAAGTGAAAAAATTGAGAACTATTTACAACCCGATACAGGTGTTAAGGAGGATTTGTAATTCTCTAAGTGTAGAGCATAGGGTTTCCAAATATGTGCCTCTTATGGGTAACCCCCAATTCCAAGCGGGGCTACACTCAACACTTTTTCAAAAATGGAATAATCTAGGTCTCAGTAATGTCTCTCATATGTTAGATTTCGATAGGGGTTGTATCAAAACCTTCGGCTCCCTCAGGGGGGAGTTAAATCTCCCTCAAATGGACTTTTTTGCTTATTTACAAGCAAGACATTTTGCACTTAAATTAATACGTGACTTTGGCTGGAATTGGTCACTGGGGAGAGTTGAAAACTGGCTCGTCCTAGTCAAGAATGGGTATATGTCAATCTCCTTCTGTTATCAATCTCTGAGCTCTCCTAAGGGTGCTCTCAATTTAGAAGAGATTTTGTCCAAATGGGCTGTAGCAACACTGCAATATAGCCTGGATCCTAGGCTTGCCCAATCCTCTATTTTAGAAATGATGCGAGTTACCCTCTCTTCCTCCTGGAGAGAATTACACACCAAATTACTTCTTATGACTTATTTTACGCCAGATAAAAGCTTCAAATGTGGGAATTCCAATTTCAACACTTGCCCCAAATACTCGCTTGTATCAGCTAATCTTGTGCATATGCTATGGGATTGCCCAAGAATCAGATATTTCTGGCTTAAACTACAGTATTGGCTTAATAAGACACTGGGGATCTCCCCTCTGATTCTGACATTGATAAATAATCTAGGTCTCAGTAATGTCTCTCATATGTTAGATTTTGATAGGAGATGTATCAAAACCTTCGGCTCCCTCAGGGGGGAGTTAAATCTCCCTCAAAAGGACTTTTTTGCTTATTTACAAGCAAGACATTTTGCACTTAAATTAATACGTGACTTTGGCTGGAATTGGTCACTGGGGAGAGTTGAAAACTGGCTCGTGCTAGTCAAGAATGGGTATATGTCAATCTCCTTCTGTTATCAATCTCTGAGCTCTCCTAAGGGTGCTCTCAATTTAGAAGAGATTTTGTCCAAATGGGCTGTAGCAACACTGCAATATAGCCTGGATCTTAGGCTTGCCCAATCCTCTATTTTAGAAATGATGCGAGTTACCCTCTCTTCCTCCTGGAGAGAATCACACACCAAATTACTTCTTATGACTTATTTTACGCCAGATAAAGGCTTCAAATGTGGGAATTCCAATTTCAACACTTGCCCCAAATACTTGCTTGTATCAGCTAATCTTGTGCATATGCTATGGGATTGCCCAAGATTCAGATATTTCTGGCTTAAACTACAGTATTGGCTTAATAAGACACTGGGGATCTCCCCTCTGATTCTGACATTGATAAATATAGTGTTCCTTTGGACTGATCCAGGGAATCAACAGATTAGCAACAAAATTGTTAATATGGCTATAATAGCCGCTAGATACCTAATTTTTAAAAAATGGAAAGGGAGAGCAACCCCTAACATACCAGAAATTAAGAAACAATGCATCCTAGAACAGTTTGATACTAACTTAAATAATGATCGTGACATAAGGGATTTTTTTCTGAAATGGTCAGCCTTCATTAAAGTCCTCCCCCTTAATGAAATTGACTATCTAATTTATCCATTTAGAAATTCAGAACTGGTCTTGCTGGGTTTGTGGTAACCTGCCATCTCCATGCATCTCTTTCCCTCATCCTCCCCCCTTCTTAATTTTTTTTTTGTCTTGTTCTGTTAAGTTTTGTTTTGTCCTGTTTTGTTTTGTGTTGTTTTGCTTTAAGTTTTGTTTTGTGTTGTTTTGCTTTGTTAAGTTTTGTTTTGTGCTGTTTTGTTTTGTGTTGTTTTGCTTTGTTACGTTTTGTTTTGTGCTGTTTTGTTTTGTGTTGTTTTGCTTTGTTAAGTTTTGAGTTATGTTTTTAATTTTTGTCTGAGTATTTTTTTGTTTTATGGAAAACAAAAGCTTAAAAAGTATACAACAGTTTCTTTACTGCTGTAGGATCTGGCATATCCATGATGCTTTATTATATAATTGTTAATTATAAACAACATAGCTTTGTATAAGCCTGTGACGACAGGTGGAAGGTTGGGCTTTCATTTTATATGTTATGTATTTCGACTTACCCGAGGCCGCGGGGAAATTTTTTTGTCCTTTTTTGTTTTTCTCCTTTACTTGTATTGCCTGATGGGTTCCTGTTACTTTAATTTCTGCCTCTGTTGTAATTAAATAAAAGATTTAAAAAATAAAAATAAAAAATGAAATGCTTTATCTAAAACATGAAAGTTTAATTTGACCTGAGTGTCCCTTTAAGGTTTTGGTTTCCAAAAACAACTAAAATACAATGTTGTGCAATATATTATATCCCTCTCTAATTACTAGGTATTTAAATGATGTTAACTTATCCAGAAAAGAAAAGAAACTTTAAACATCTAAACATGTGAGCACTATGTGTGTGCTCGTTCTTCTTGTGTGTGCTATCTGGTACAAAACAACCACACATTAGAAAAAAATATCACTGCATAACACCTATTGTTATTTATATGCAAGTATTTTCTGATTTAAGTATTGTGTCTTTTTTTCAGATACAGGAAGAATACTTCAGATTATTCAAAAATGTGCCATGTTGTTTTACCTGCCTGAGAAACTGAAGAAATGTTAAAACATTCTACAAAACCGATGAATGGAAACATTGTTACCGTTACAGTAGAATAACGTCATCAACATATAGCTGAGATTAAATTGTACTGTATTTTGAATGAGATGTTTGCCAAATTAATAAAAAATGAAACAGTTTGCACCATATATTTAAATTTACCAGGATATATATATATACACGTGGGCCTCGGTTTACAACTGTTCAATTTGCACCGTTTTAGAATAACAACCTTTTTTTTCAGTCATGTGACTGCTATTGAAAAGCATTTAGAAGCAGTGCATTGATTAAAATAGCCAGTAGGTGGAGCTGTCCGCTTGTGTTGCAGCAAAGATATGCAAGCCAAGCAAGCTGAAATTAATCAGTTTAACCAGACCTGAGCTATCAAGCAGATTTCAAAGGAACAAGATCTTCCTGTCCTTAAATCAGTCCAGATTGGAATGCATAGAAATAACTCTTTGCAGAAAAATGCGAGTAAAGTCTGTGTTGTATGATTATTTTATTAGGTTCATAATGCTGTTTAGCATTAAAGTCTTCATTTCAAAGCTTTAAAAATAATGTATTAGGTGTTACTTATGACAAATTTGAGAGGGGCCTGGGACCTAACTCCCTCACTTCCCATTGACTTACATTATAAACTGGGTTTCAATTTACAACGGTTTCGATTTACAACCATTCCTTCTGGAACCTAACCCCGGCGTAAACTGAGGGCTACCTGTGTGTGTATATATATATATATATATATATATATATATATATATATATATATATATATATATATATATATATCACACAGAGAAAGTCCAGCACTCACTTACAAGCTCTCAGCTAAGATTTAAAAGCAAAAATGGAAAGGTTAGTTACCGCATTTGGCCAAATGGGACAAGCCCAGGTACCACATCAAGGTCCTTTCCAATACCTGGGACCCTAAAACAGCCACACAATGCAAGCTCTCAAATTCAAACAAACTGGGAACAAGGGAAGGGTGCACAAGCTTATGTAATCACCCTAGACATATACAAAACACGGAAGGGGACTGCACTCTCATATCAGACCGGGTACACATCCCATGACCCTGTAACATGCTTAGCCCTGGGTGCTCACGTGCACTCACAGGAAGCTGTGCTGTCCCCAGAGTCACAGGCAGTTAACCCCAGACAGGTCTGGGTGCAAGAACCATAGGGAAATTACAAAACAAATTAATACAACACACAGAGAAAGTCCAGCACTCACTTACAAGCTCTCAGCTAAGATTTAAAAGCAAAAATGGAAAGGTTAGTTACTGCATATGGCCAAATGGGACAAGCCCAGGTACCACATCAAGGTCCTTTCCAATACTTGGGACCCTAAAACAGCCACACAATGCAAGCTCTCAAATCCAAACAAACTGGGAACAAGGGAGGGTGCACAAGCTTTGGAAATACTAGTTGTTTAAATATTGAAGAAATAAGTGTGAAGTTTTAGTCCCTGTAAAGTAAATGGAACTACTATTTTCTAATTGTCTGGTTTAAAGCTCATTACCTTATCATATCTCCTCTGCTGATGCTAAATATTTACAGTTATAAATGATCTCTGGTGTGTAGACAAAGTTCCCATCCAGGGAACTTGTCCATCCTCCATGCACTGTGTGAGATAGTAGTCATTCACTGCCTTATGTTATTATTGCATCAGTATTTCTTTATGCAACCCTGCCCCCTACTCTTGCAAACCTATCACCCAACAGTTGTGGTTGTCAATGCCCCTTGAAAAATCAGTCTGCTGCTCCTTGCTTGAGTGAATCTTCTCTGCAATGGCTTAAAAACTGCTTAACACATGGGGCCTAAAGTATATAATGGTCCTTTAAGCAAGAATTGTTTAAGGATAAGAATGTTTCACGGGAATTCATATTTTAATTAGCTAATTATTATGAGAATTGACTTTTTTCTCCTTTTTGTGTCTTCAATAATTCACCTTTTTAGTATATTAATACAATTACTGTAAAAACAGTGCAGGCATTATTAGCATATGGGAATTATGGTGTAACAGGTTTAGAACTTTTTTTTAAAAATGTAGCCTGAAAATAAAATAAATATGTGTGGCATTTTTGAATGCTGTATAGGCGACCTTTCTAAAACATAGGGGTCACACATCAATATTTCACAAGCTTCTGTTCTTGTCCCCTTTGAATGACTCTTGAGTGGTGAATATACTGTGTGTCCTTTCACCAGAAGTCCTCATAGCACAAGCTTTTTTCATGGGAGGCCGTAAAAACTAGCGCAGAAGGCCAAACATGGCCGATGGGCTGTCAGCTGACCATCCCTGAAACATCTGATTGTTTTATAGCTTATATTACAAGAACACTTGTCACAATTGTTTACACTGTTAGAAAATATAGCATCTGGCTTAAAGGAATAGTCTAGTCAAAATTTTCAACAATGAGTGCCTAGTTTTTAAAAATACTTTTAAAAACAGGGACACTTTCATTGACGAAAGTTTACATTCCACCAGATTTGTAGAAATACTTACCTTTTACTCCTCCAAAGCTGGATCGCCGATCCCAGCCTCAGTTCCTTTGTACTGACTTCAGAAATTACAATACCGGCTTTCTCCAATCACGGCTTCCCCCCAAAGCATTCATCTCGTGATTCCTGGCTGTGATTGGAGGAAGCCAGTTTCATCATTGCTGTGTTTGTACAGCAGGAAGAAGAAAGTCGGGGGATCGGCGATCCAGTTTTGCAGAAGTAAAAGGTAAGTATTTCTACAAATCCGGTGCAATGTAAACTTTCATCAATGAAAGTGCCCCTGTTTTTAAAAGTATTTTTAAAAAACAGGCACTCATTGCTGAAACTTGACATTCACTTTAAACTTTTATTATTCAGATAGAGCCTGCAATTTTAAGCATCTTTCTAATTTTGTCCTATTATCAATTTTTCTTCACTCTCTTAGTATCTTCATTTAAAAATTCAATAATGTAAGAATAGGAGCCAGCCTATTTTTGGTTCAGAAACTGGGTAGCACTTTCTGATTGCCACCAATCAGCAAGCGCTACCCAGTTTCTGAACCAAAAATAGTCCGGCTCGTAAGCTTATATAAAAATAAAAATACCAAGAGAACAAAGACAAATTGGAAATAGGAGTAAATTAGAAAGTTGCTTGATATTGCATGCTCTATCTTAATCATGAAAGTTTAATTTTTACTAGACTATTCCTTTAAGGCAGTGTTTCCCAACCGTGGTCCTCAAGTACCCCCAACAGGTCTGGTTTTCATTATAGCTGGACCAGTGCACAGGTGAAGTAATAGTAATCAGCTGATCAGTAACCAACCTGCTCTCATCCATCAGCTGATTATTTCACCTGTGCTCTAGTTCAGCTATAATGAAAACCAGGATTGTTGGGGGTACTTGAGGACTATGGTTGGTAAACACTGCTTTAAAGCATGCATAATTTGTACAGGAGCATAGTTACAATATAACAAAATATGATACAATAGGATTCTTTTTGTGGGGGCTAATTTTCAGATACTAACAATATATTTGTATGTTGTATCCGAGTAATTTAACTTTTTTATTGTATTCTTTGTTTTTCGAGTCAAACTGAAGCAAGTCCACTTCTCACACATATAAGATTTTTTTATTTTTTTTATTTTTTATGTTTTACTTTTTTGGTATGTTAGGCAATACTTTGAAAATGTTGTTTGGTCAATTTTCAATACATGCAAAGAAGCATAAAAATGTATTATTTCTTCATTTTTACCAGTACCAATAAAATAATTGTTAAATTGTAGATTGCATGGGGTACTCAAATTTAGAGAACAATAACATTTAAAATAATAATTAAAATCATAATATATAGATTAAATTATATACATCACTGTTAATTCTATCTAATGGTTACACTAGATGCATGCAATGGATAACCATTATAGATGCTAATATCTTCACCAGTATTGACCCACTTTTCTATTTGAATATAATAAAGTACAATATTTAAACATAGACATACAGTATATTGTGTGGCTTATAATCATACACAGTGTGCTTTAATGAACGTCATACCTTTCTGCATTAGTAAGTATAACTTGTTATATTATCAATATAAGAATTATATATATATACATATATATATATATATATATATATACAATATGTATATATATATATATATATATATATATATATATATATATATATATATATATATATATATATATATATATATATATATATATATATATATTGGAATGTCTGGGATTTGTCTGTTTTTGTAAACAAGGGAGAGTAAAAAAAAAAGATTATTGCATTGTTGGCAATTTAAACTTTCTATTTTATTTTAGTTGTACAACTGTATATATTATAATATGTAAAATGAAATTCTGTTATTTCTATATCACTATTTTATAATATCTGAACGATCTAATAAACCAATTTGTCTCACTTTTTTTCTTGGTACTTATTTTATATTCCTACACAGAATGCATTTGCCTCAGTCCCAGATTTGTTTCATATTTTTTTTTTAATGCATCTATTATTGGAATGGAATGTCATATTTCTTAAAGAAGGAAGGAGAATAGCTGTCAACTTTCAAACATGTTGCTTAAAGGGACATTCTCCAAGATGTGTCTGTTTCCTTTACAATCCTAACAACTTAAATATGTCTAAGATATTATTAGAATGGCATACCAGCATGGAAGATTATAATTCTTCTGCTTTCTTAAAATGGTTGTTATTAGACTTTACATTTTATGTTTAATTTGCATAACTATTTAAATGTTGACCTCCCAATCCTTACTTTTACTGTAGTGCTCCCCCACAAGCTAATAGCTTTACACACTGAGCTATCTAGCTGTTTATTTAAAGTGATGGTAAACTCTCCCCTTTTTAAAATCAGATCTGGAATGTAAGCGCTATTTTAGATGGAGTTTTATTCATCATGTGCAATGAAGATGGGCTATAACTTTGTTATTAATATAGATATGAAATTCAAATACCCCACGTTACACCACCCACTTCAAAAGTCAATTTTCCTGTCAGCTAAATGATTAAATTACTCTCCAATCAATGCTCTAGCTACAACAAAAGTGCCATATGGGGAGAGTGCTGATTTGACAACAATTCAATCTGTCAGCTCGCAGAAAATTTTACTTTTGAAGTGGGCGGAGGAGCATGCAGTATTTTAATTTCATATCTATATTAAAAGCATGTTATACTGCATCTTCATTACAGCTAATGAATTAAACTCCATCTAAAATAGCGCTTACGTTTTTGACTTCCGGGGCGGAGCTTAGAGGATACGGCAGCTTGTACGCCGTCGGAATACCCTGAGCTAGAGTTCCAGCACTGCAGCGCCAAAAGCCCTTGTTTGGAGGATACCGGTCCCAGATTGGGCATGCGAACTAGCATCTGTGGTTCGCTAGGCGCCGGAAGTTCACGGCAGGCGTTTGGCCGACTTCGCCACGGCCATTTGTTTGGAGTATCAGGAACCTTTCCGGAAGACCCAGCCGACATAATATCTGGAGGTAAAGTGGTCACAAGCCGGTTCAAGGAGAGGGCGGTCTCAGGAGTTCTCAGAGCCTGCAGGAGGGCTACGAATTTGAACAGGAAAACTCCTGACTAAGAAGCCACTAGTGAGGAGGAGAAAAGTAGCTCAACACACAGGAATACGGGACAACAGCAGTAAGAACGGCCCAGGCACCCCCAGGAGGACAGTCGGCAGTAATCACAAGTACTGGTTAAAAGTTGCTGAGGTATGCCATATGTGTTTACCCCGGGTGGGCTTGTAACTGATAACTATAAACAGTTTAAATTGCAAAAGATTTGACCACCGGGGAGTGCAATAAAGTGAAACAGGCAAGGCCAGAATCCACAGCATACTAGTCCAGCCTGGTTACAGGGGTCAGCAGTGGTAGTCTTGGCCTAAGAGGCTTTATTGGATTATATTAAACTCCAGGGGGTGCGGGATCTTCAAGTCATCTGCAAGAGATTCTATTCAAGAGGGCAGTTCGTGGAGTTGACTCATGTGTCAGTATGTGGTAAAAGGACAGGCCCTGTTAGATGGTAGCTGGTCATAGAGTTGGGAAGGAAGAGTTACCTCGTAAGCCCCAGAGTAAGCACCATTCAAGATACAGGGGACTGCCTGTTAGAACTTTTATAAGGGTTTCAAGGATCCTACAGTCTATGGAGACCAACACTAAGGTTTAGAAGCCTAGAGAAAGAAGTCACCCAAAAGAAAAGAGGGCGCCTCTCTGGAAAACAGACTTTTTTTTGTTATTTTCTTTTTTTTCTTTTCTCTGGTGCGCCTTATTGAAAGAGACATTCTGCTACATAACTATGATTTATATTGAAATATTGCAACCTATATATTGATATTATATGGTGTCTTTAGCAAGTATACGAAGAGGATATATATATATAAGATGTAAAAGCTTTTTTTCTGGTGAGCTAGTATAAAATCTCATCAGATAGCAGCCTGCAAAGGTTCAGGCTGATGTGCTTTATTGTCTATTTAATGAAGTTACTACAGAGGGGCTGTGTACATTTTAAAGTATATAATTACTGTACCCATAACAGAGGTCTGGTAAGCAAATGCTGTATGGTCTTTCTCTGCAAATTATAGCTGGGGATAAGATACCAGTGAAATAATCTAGTCATAAGGGCTAGATACTCTTTAAATTGAAAAGAATCCAGTTGACTGGAAAGCTCTTAAAATAGATAAAGCAGGGCTATAGGGCTCTGAGTTCCTGAGTTTGACCAGGTTTAAAACAAGTAAGTCCGTACAGACAAAGAATCAGACTGGTAGGGGCAAGGCAAGCTTAAGGGGTGGTCTTTTTTTGCTTTTTTTTTTTCCCTATATATCTTTTTTTTCTTTCTTTTTCTCTCCCTTTTCTTTTTTCCCTTGACAGCACTTATACACTGTTTTCTTTTTCTTACTCTAAAAAAAAAAAACAAAAAAAAAAAAACACAATTTGGCCAGCAGAGCATACTGACCAAAGGTTTGCTGACTTCACTGTTTTGCACATTTGTAAACACTGACACAATATAACTTGGACACAGACGATCCCAATTAGTAGGATCCTTATTCTCCCCAAGACATTAGTTTAGGAGAGACAGAGATATTGCACTATCCTCTACGGATATTTAACACGAAT
Source organism: Bombina bombina (assembly GCF_027579735.1). Lineage (NCBI taxonomy): Eukaryota > Metazoa > Chordata > Amphibia > Anura > Bombinatoridae > Bombina > Bombina bombina. The sequence continues at coordinate 127,117,633 of NC_069508.1, forward strand.
ACTGTTTCTTTTTTTGCATATTTTTTATATATGGACAAATATATTAAAATAAAATCTCCAGCCATGCCTCCCAAAACTAAAGATAAAAAAAATTCTAACAAAAGTACAGATGTAATGACAGAAATCAACCTAGATGACTCACATGTAAATGTAACAGATCCACAAGGGCTTCTGCAACAGATCTCAGACTTATTACTACCGCAATTTAACAACATAAAACAAGAAATTTCTACACCAGATTCCTTTAGCTAAATCTAAATTAAAATACCTAGGCATTTACTTAACCTCAGACCCTTCCGATTTATTTAAATACAATTACATCACCCTTAGGAACGCGATCTCAGCGGATCTCTCCTCTTGGAAAAGCAAATACACATCTTGGCTTGGCAGAATAGGGGTCATTAAAATGAATATCCTTCTCCGTATCCTCTATCTCCTCCAGACCCTGCCTATCACTCTTCCTAAGGGATATATTCCTCAATTACAAAAAATTATAGAACAGTACATATGGGCAGACACCAAGCCTAGAATCCCTAGACGCACTATGTACCTGCCAAGAGACAAAGGCGGGCTCGGGCTACCTGACATCTCCCTATACAAAAAAGCGATTAGTCTTCAAAAGATAGTAGAATGGGCACAAAACGAAAAGCATAAAGCCTGGATAGATCTAGACAGACAAATCCTCAAAACAAATAATGTAAGCACTTTAGCGTGGCTTTCCCCTTCCCAACGGCCTAACATAATTAAGAATTATCATCTTTTAACAGAAATATTTAACATTTGGGATTCAACCGTAGCAACCTCCACTCACATTTCCTCAAAACATTCCCCCTTAACACCAATCCTTGAAAACCCTGAAATTCCTTATCACAAAATAGGATTTTTCAGATCCGCACCATATAAACTCAGGGGGGGCACGGTTCAAGGAGTAGTCGAGAACGGGAAAATAATCCCACATGATACGCTTAGGGACGCTCACCCCAAGGTCTTCTCCTCCTGGCTACATTACAACCAGCTAGTACATTTTATATCCGGCCACAGACAGAAACAGGACCTGGGCAGGTCACTTACCCCTTTTGAGAAGCTTTGTTTAGGGGATTCCCTACCAAAACATCTAATATCTCTCCTATACAAATTAGTCTCCTCTCAGAACACAGACACGCTGCCATCCTATGTCACACAATGGAACACCGAATTGGGAATAGATAATGATGAGCAACTATGGCTAAAAGCTTTTAGCTTAACTAAAAAATTGTCTGTATCGTCAACCATTCAGGAGCTTCACATCAAGCTCTTGAGCAGATGGTACTTGACCCCAGTCAGACTTCATAAGATATTTCCAACAGCTAGCCACATGTGTTGGAGAGGGTGCGGAGGCAACGGCTCCTTGCTCCACATATGGTGGTCTTGCCCAATTATAACGCCCTTTTGGTCAGAAATTTTCGATAAAATGGCTGAAATCCTTAATATCCCTCTTCTAAAAACTCCCGAGGCTCTACTGTTTTTAGAGCTCCCTAAAACGCAAAGCAGAACACACCTCGCCTTACTGCTAATTATGCTCACTAGTGCGAAAAAATTGATTCCTAAAAAATGGAAGAAACAAAACCCTCCTACACTAGAAGAGTGGCACTCGCAAGTCGAGGAAGTCTTACTAATGGAAAGATACTTTTACCTTAAAAACCATAAGATAGATGAATATGAGTTCATGCGAGCGCTGTGGCAGGGCACTATATAATTAAATATTCCACTGTTCGCGCTTGCTAACCACAAAAGAAAAAGAATAATTTGATTAGTACTTATAAATTTTTTTATTTTTTTTTCTCTCCACTTCCCCTCCCCTCCCCACCATACCCCTCCCTTTCTATTCCTCTCTGTCCTCTCTCTCCCTCTATATATCTCTAACTGATCAAAAACAGAAAAAGCTCTCATCTGATTTCTCATGCTCCTGCTGTGTGTCAAGGAGCATGATGTTTACATTATTTTGAAGTGTACAATCTTTATGGGCATTGATTCAAATTGTATAGATTCCTTTTTGCTTTATTCTTGTATTATACATTATGCCAATTTGTTATTATACCCGACTTTGTTATTGTAACCTTTACACTTCAATAAAGCCTGTTTTAAAAAAAAAAAAAAAAAAAAAAAAAAAAACAAGAAATTTCTATTTTATCCCATGAAATAAGACAATTTGCTAGTAGGCTAAATGAAGCAGAGTTAAGGATATCCAGTGTAGAAGACCAGGTACATAATGTAGACCAGTCAGTACGTCAGCACAGTAAACAGATGCTCGCTATGCAAAACAAAATTGAAGACCTGGAAGATAGAGCCCGCAGGAATAATATCAAGATAGTGGGGCTCCCAGAGTCTAGTGAATTTAAAGATCTGATCATATTTGCTTCTAAAACTTTACCACAAAGTCTAGGGATACCTTTGGAGGAGCTACCAATAAAGATAGAAAGAGCACATAGAATAGGCAGTAGGAGAGAAGATCAGGAACATATAAAGGGTAGACCTATCATGATTAAAGTGTTGAACTTTCAAGATAAGGTTAATATATTCAGACAATACCGTAAACAACAAGAATTTAGGATAGCTAACAGTAGGATCTTCTTATTTCAAGACTTCTCAGAGGAAACAGCCAGCAAGAGGCGTGAGATGGCCCCCTACTGTACCAAGCTTATTGAAGCTAAACGGTCAGTGTGGATGACTTATCCAGCCAAAATATGTGTAGAAATGAATGGTGCAGTAAGGACTCTTCTGACAGCTACAGAGGCTAAAGAGTTCTGCCAAGAACAGGGTTTGTGACAGTATTTTAGATTAGCTGAAATACTGTAAAGGTAATGTGATGACCAAACAAGTTATGGTTTTTGATGTTTTTATTTATTATGTTAAAGTTCTGTGGAATGCTATGTGGAATACTGCTTTTGTTTTTTATTATTTGATTTTACAGTTTGTGCTTGCAGGATATGGTGGTCTGGTGTGGCGGAGGGTGGAGGTGGGATTGGATGCTAAAAGTAGAGAAGCTCATGTTTCTGATAAGAGGACTTTGGTTTAAAAAAAAGGATGACAGAGAAAATTAGTTTTTTATCCTGGAACGTAGGTGGAATTACATCACCCATAAAGAGAAAATTAATTATAAAACAATTAGGACAACTTAAACCAAGTGTAGTATTATTACAAGAGACGCATTTAAAGCCCACTGAAGCTGAGAAATTAAAGAGTAAATGGGTGGGGGAAGTAATAACATCACCATACTGCGGTAGGAAAAAAGGGGTAGCTATTCTCTTTAATAAACATAGTGAATATCAAATTATAAACCAAGAAATAGACAGCCAGGCGAGATTTATAATCTTGGAGGTACAAATTGATAATCTAAATGTGGTGATATGTAACGTTTATGGCCCAAACAAAATGGATGAGGAATTCTGGGAAGGATTGAATAACAAATTGATCAAATATATAGGGAAGAACATTATTGTAGGGGGGGATTTTAATCTGACACCTGTACCCCCAATAGATAGGCTTAAATGTAGCCAAACCAGGAACATTAAAAAAGAAGGTAGACTTTTTAAGAATTTTATGAAAGGACTTAGATTACAGGACATATGGCGGAATCAAAACCCTGATGTGCGTGCATTCTCATGTCTATCCAAAACATTCAAGACTCTCTCAAGAATCGATTTTTTTTTTATTTCAGAAAATATGTTAGGTTTGAATTTGAAAACTGACATTAAAGAGATATGTATTTCAGACCACGCAATTATAACATTAGAACTCCAGAATATAGCCCAGGCTAGGGGGGGGTGATAATAGACTCAGATACCCCAGACACTTAGTGCATAATATACATTTTAATAATTATATTATAGAAAAATGGAAGGAATATAAATATTATAATAGAGGCTCTATAGGTAAATGTGAGATATACTGGGAAGCAGCCAAAGCATACTTCAGAGGAGTTATTAAAGCTTATATGTGCAAATGGAAGAAGAAAAATAGGGAGCGTGAGTCCCAATTAAATAACCAATTTAAAAACACATATATAGCATACATAAGTAATGCTAACCCGCAGACCTGGCTTAAATATCAGAATAGTAAACAGGAGAAAGAGATATTTGCAAAACAATTGATTACACAGCAAGATAAGAAAGATAATGCTAAATATAGAGGACTATATGGAAGATCTGCCAAATACATAGCCAGATTAACTAAAATGCAGAGACAAAGAAACTATATAACAGCCATTAAATTAGGTTCACATAGAGTAAGTACGACCAATGAGGTGAAGCAAGCAATGTTTAAATATTTTAAAGAACTCTATACAAGTACCTCGGTGGATACTCAACGCAAATTAGAATTCTGGGAGCAAATAGAAACTAAGAAACTTGGAAAGACAGATAGAGATAGGCTGAATCTTCCGATATTGGAGGAGGAAGTAATGCAGACGATAAACCAGTTAAAAAGTAATAAGGCGCCGGGACCTGATATGCTACCAGCCGAATTTTATAAAATGTTATCCTCTGAGATTACGCCTACCCTCACCAACCTTTTTAATAGCTATTTTTTAAAAGGGGAAATGCATTCTAAATATTTTGCGGCATCTTCCATCACATTAATTCTGAAAAAAGGTAGAGATCCGGAAAACCCTGGATCTTACAGACCGATATCATTGTTAAACAGTGACTATAAGATTCTAACCACTATTGTAGCAAACAGACTTAAAAAAATTCTACATAAAATTATCCATATTGACCAAGTAGGTTTTATGACTGGACGTAACCCAGCTAGAAATATTCGAAAAGTACTTATTACCCTAGACCAATGCTATCAAGAGGTTAAACAAAATCTAAGTAAAGATACGCCAGACCTAGCTGTATTGGCGATAGATGCTGAAAAAGCCTTCAATGCCATAACCTGGGATCATCTATTCACAGCACTAGAGAAGTTTGGAGTGCAAGGGAATATCGAATCTTTTATAAAACTCATATATAGGAATCCGACATCTAATCTAATTATTAATAATGAAACTACACCAGATATTACGCTTAAAAAAGGCACAAGACAAGGGTGCCCACTATCACCCATGCTCTTTAATCTGTCAATAGAACCATTAGCCATCAGGTTAAGGAAAGAATTAGAAGGTATCAAAATTTTCCAACAGAAGATAGTATTATCGCTATTTGCAGACGACCTTTTATTATTTATCTCAGATACCTCAAAGAGTATTAAGCAACTCTTAGAGATTATAAGTCACTTTAGCTCATTTTCAGGGTATAAAGTGAATGTAGACAAATCAGAAATTATGTGGCTTCGAGGCGTAAATCAGAATCACAAAGGATGTCCCTTCAGAGAAGTAGATCAGATCAAATATCTAGGCCTAATCATTACTAAAAACCCGAAACATTGGTATGATAAGAATATTACCCCATGCCTGGATAAATGTATTGCAGACTGTAAAAGATGGAGAGAGCTGCCATTAATATTACAGCTAGAGTGACGCTAATTAAAACAATAATCTTCCCACGTATACTATATCTTATGCAGAATATTCCCATTATAGTTAAACAGAAAGATCGTGTTAGGTTCAATAGGATGTGTAGTAACTTTATATGGGCGGGAGGAAAAACAAGATGCTCAGCAGAAGTACTAGCTCTCCCATTTAAAGCTGGGGGATTAGCGTTACCTAACCTTCAACTATATAATTTAGCTGCTGTAGCGAAATATGCTGTAGATTGGATTATTGAGGGGGACTTTGTGACATATGGAGCATTAGAGGCAGATATATGTGCCCCATATGTGCCTAAAGCACTCTTACACTGTGAGATAAAAAATCTCCCAAAAGGAATCTTGCAGAGGCCAACGTTTAATAATGTAATAGTGGCCTGGCATAAACTAGGTAAATTAGTAGGAGTTAATATGTGCATATCCAGATATTTGCCGATCTTAGGGAATCCGAAATTCAAATTAGGATGTAGTGGATATGGAGTCTTCCATAGATGGCGCAGGAAGGGCATCACTAATTTGGCACAGCTTGAGGATAATGCAATACATACAATTAAATCTTTTGAAGAATTAAGTAGGGAATATCAGCTGCCCAAGACAGACTTTTTTGCTTATCTACAAGTTAGGCATTTTTACAATGAACAACAAGCCAGGCATGGGAAAGATTGGTCCCTAGGAGGGCTAGATAAAGTGATCAGAATCTTCGCACAGAAGAAATATGCAATTAGGATGATTTATAATTTTCAAATGGATCATAAAATAGAAATACATTTACAGACGTTGGAAAGCAAATGGGGGAGACTATACCCTCTGCAAACAAGGGCAGAACTACTAGACAGTCTCAGGATAGTAGTAAAGACAACCAAGGTTACTACTTGGAGAGAGTCACATTTTAAGATAATTAATCAATTGTACATAACTCCTAATAAAATAGCAAGGTGGTATAAAAATATGGAGATAGTTTGCTATAAATGTAGTGCCAAAGACGCAGATTTGGAACATTGCCTTTACAGTTGCCCAAAAATCTGCCAATTTTGGCAACAGATACTATATTGGCTTAATAAGTGGTTAGACCAAAAACTTCAAATAAATAGTAAAATGGTGCTCCTTTTATACAAGGGAATAGACTGGCACGAGAACCCTTATTTGATCAATACAGCACTTCTTCAAGGGAGAGCACTGATATTAGCTAATTGGAAATCACCAAAAGCACCCAGTATTAGGCAATTTGTAAAAGAGATGATGAACCAAATGATACTGGAGCAATATGAGATCTGTATCGATGCAGAGAAACCTATCAAGAGGTTCTTTCGTAAATGGCTGAAAATAATTGAAGCCCAGTCACTAAGTATTCAACTCCAAATTATTAAACCTTTAGTTAGATCTAATATAGTTAAATCCTGGATAATTAATAATGAGCTACAAAATAATTGGAGTAGGCTTTTATAAAATATCCCGTAAGATATATATTTCTGGACTCCATGAGCCTCTACCTCTACCCTCGGCCACACCAGAAACAAATACGAGGGTATGCATGAAAGGGTTCCAAGCATCCTTCTGCAAGTTCTCACTGTATTTATTTTAGTGCTTCTCTTTTTCTTTCCCCTCTTAATTTTGTATTGCTTTTTTTTTTTTTGTTTTTTTTGTTTGTTGTCCCCCAGATTGCTAAGTGGCGCAACAAAAGGGGAATTTCAAGAATGTTGGTTATAAGTGAACTTGCTAGGAAAGCCAAGGATTAAGGATTATGGAAACTGTGCAACATAAATACTGAATGTCCTTGTCCTCCTATCTATGTAATTGTAATCATATAAAATAATAAAAAGATTTAAAAAAAAATAAAAAAATAGCGCTTACATTCCAGATCTGATTTTAAAAAGGGGAGAGTTTACCATCACTTTAACCAAGCAACATTATTAGTGCTGTATCTATACCTTGTTTGATCCTGCTTTACACACCTGATGGCACAGGTGCACAGCATTACCAATTATCGCGTTATTTATACCAGCAGCCAGCAGCAATCTGTGTTCAGTTGTTACAGAGCTTTAGAGTGTGAGTGTCTAGTGCAGTTTGTTCCTGATATTTTGCTTTAAACCCTGGACTCTCTGCTGCCTGCCCTGACATTCATTATTTTCTCATCCCTCCTTATAGTGTTTTTTAAAAGGTCTATTTGGATGTGTATTTTACCATATATATCTGTTACTTCTACAGTAGATATGTATTATTCCAGGAACTTTTCTTAGCCAGTTAATATTACAAGAGTCACTAGTTGAAAACTCCAACTTAAACTATTCACCTTGTTTTTCTTAATATTCTGAATGGATTCATGTTTGGCTTAAAGGGATAAGAAAGGTAATATTAACCCTGCTATTCAGAAAGGGCGTGCCATTTTAAGATATTTTTAAATTCACTTTTTATTTTCAAATGTACTTTGTTTTCTTGGTATCCATTGTTAAAAAAGAATATATACATATCCTACTCTACAGGGAGATAACTGGTGATTGGTGCCTACACACATTTCTTTCTCGTGTTTGGCTCACTAGATGGGCTCAGCTATAGCTCTCAGTAGTGCATTGATGCTCCTTCACCAAAGACTACCAAGAGAATAAAGCAATGTGAAAATAGAAGTAAATTGGAAAGTTGTTTAAAATGGTATGTTCTATGTGAATCATGAAATAAAAGGTTTGGGTTTCTTGTCCCTATAATGTTGTCATGCATAACATTATAAGACTGTCATCTTCATTTAAAATAACCTTACATTTAGGCTCCTGAAGTTACAAATCTTCAAGAGTTTAAAACTGGATGGTAAATATTTATTTTTTGTACATTCATCCCCTTTAATGCAATGAATGACAAAGTAAGCGACAGGAGGGCCTAATTTGACTGCTACGGAGCTTACAAGAAAAGTTCTAATGAATAAAATAAAAGAGCCCACACCACTGAACCCTCATAATTTGTTATATCCGCTAACCAGTTGTAATTATTAGGTTTGTGTCTTTGTCTGCTTCAACTACCTTACTGACTTACTGGAGGAGAAAGTCACAAAGAAAACCAGCAACCTGCACCACTTGTCTGATGGAGAAAAAGGGCCGCTGAGCAGGAAATCTATCTAGACCCTATATTAAAAAATAAGAAAAATAATACAAGCATCTAAAGCAGCTTTGCTAAGAAAAAGTCACAATAAGAAATATGAATGTACACCCTGGTTTATACAATCTTACATTATAATAAATCTTGGTACTAATAGTTAAGGATATGAAGGTATTCTGGAAGTTTATCATTAAAGGGACACTGAACCCACATTTTTTTCTATTGTGATTCAGATAGAGCATGCAATTTTAAGTAACTTTGTAATTTACTTCTATTATCAATTTTTCTTTGTTCTCTTGCTCTCTTTATTTGAAAAAGAAGGCATCTAAGCTATTTTTTTTGGTTCAGACCATGGAAAGCACTTGTTTATTGGTGGGTGAATTTAGCCACCAATCAGCAACAACAACCCAGGTTGTTCACCAAAAATGGGCCGGCATCTAAACTTTTCAAATAAAGATACCAAGAGAATGAAGAAAATTTGACAATAGGAGTAAAGTTGCTTAAAATTGCATGCTCTATCTAAATCACAAAAGAAAAAATTTGGTTTCAGTGTCCCATTAATAATTATATTGGAAGGAATTGAGATCACACTCTGTCTTGGATTCGGCATTTGACTGTGTAGTGTTTATCAAAAATTCTTAAAACTTTATACCTGGAGATGAATAAAACCATACTAAGCATTTTATGCCCCTTAGTTTTGTGTAAAGTGGTAGTAAAATTAGAATGATTGTTTTATACATAAAGATTGTTTTGTAAAATGTACTACCTATTGTGTCTCTCTTTCTCTCTCTCTCTCTGTCTTGTTTTGTCTGACTAGAGTGACACACATGCATTAGCTGTCAAATGCATTATCTTCTAAGTACAAAGCAGATTTTACTCCTTGTACGTCAATATGCTGCAGAAAATAACATGGAAGGGGCTGGAGGAAATTGTTAGTAACTTGACAACAAAAAACATTATTTATTCTAAAACTTAAGAAAAAAAAAATGTGTTGAAGAAGGTTAATTGAATCAACAGGCATTTTATACTTTGCTTTCAATTACCATCATTTTAATCTTAGCCTCTGATTTATATTATCACCTGCTGCAGTGCTATGTGCAAATGAAAAATGTGTCACAAATGACTGTGATTAACTAAGGAAAAGTGAAAAAAATATAAAATATTAACAAAAATTGTGATTATACACCTTGCACAAAAATCAATATGATCATTAAATTGGGTTATATTTTAACTCCTGAGTCTTTTAATTGAGGTAAAGTTTCCTTTAAAGAGACACTGTACCCAAAGTTTTTCTTTCGTGATTCAGATTGAGCATGACATTTTAAGCAACTTTCTAATTTACTCCTATTATCAAATTTTCTTCATTCTCTTGGTATCTTTATTTGAAATGCAAGAAAGTTTAGATGCCGGCCCATTTTTGGTGAACAAACTGGGTTGTCCTTGCTGATTGGTGGATAAATTCATCCACCAATAAAAAAGTGCTGTCCAGAGTACTGAACCCAAAAAAAGCTTAGATGCCTTCTTTTTCAAATAAAGATAGCAAGAGAACGAAGAAAAATTGATAATAGGAGTAAATTAGAAAGTTGCTTAAAATTGCATGCTCTATCTGAATCACAAAAGAAAAATTTTGGGTTCAGTGTCCCTTTAACAGTTCCTTAAAAAGAAACTAAGAATAACATTCCCCTAGTGTTATACTGTATCAAAGGAAAACTGTAATATTGTTTAAACAATACTCACATTTCTCAGCTCTGAGTACATCCCACCAGGCCACTGGAGCTTGTTTTTTCTCAAAATGTATTAAAATTAAAAAAAATCATATAAAAGCAAACTGGAGTATTTATCATACACTCTGGGATATTAAAGCCTTAGAGCAAACCCTTTTGAGGTTACATATAGTTTACAAACAAATCCAGAGAACTAAAGTCTTTGCTGTATTATGGCTTTTATTGTTTGTGTTGCTCAATCTCACTGGCTTTCTCTATTTCTTGTGATCAACACGCGTTTCACTGTCAACTACAGCTTTTTCAATGATGTCACTTTTAGTTACTATCCGTGTTTTAAAGGCTTCCCTCCATTCCTATTAGTCATATTTTTTTCTTTTCTATTGGTCTACAGCTTTAACACCTTGTAGTCCAAAATTCCTCTTGAATGCAATCTGTGTTATATCATTAAAATACAGGGGAACAAAATAGTACATGAAATACATTAATAGTTAGACACAACTTTTTCATTTTCATACAAAAATTCAGTTTTAAAATCGTTCACATATATTTTATCTATTGGCCAACTTTTAGATGTGCGGTGGTAATGAGTTTATATTATTTAGCAATTTATCATCATTTACATTGTTTAAAAATATCTTAAAAATTAACCTTAGTACAAACCATTTTTATAACAATTTTCCCTAAATAAACAATATTTTACAAACTAAAAAAATTAAAATAATGCTTTCTACCAAGGTTAGTCTAAAACCTACACTTGTCCTTTCTGTCTGAATCTAATTCTAATACCACTCAGCAATCAGTGTTTGCTCTAAGGCTCTAATAGTCCTAAGTGTATAATACATTCTTGTTTATTTTGAAATTATTTTATTGTAATTTAAATAAATTATAAGAAGAAACAAGCTTCCAGTGGCCTGATGGGATTACCTGTGGGGAATATTTTAAATATTTTAATATTCTAAATGTGAGTATTGTATCAATAATATCGCAAAGTCGCCCTATGATACAGTTTTACGCTATGGAAATGTTCTTTTTTTTTTTTTTTTGAGGAACTGTTTAAGGAAACCTTACCTCAATAAAAGGACACAGGAGTTGAAATATAACTAATTTTGGTGATCATATTGATTTCTGTGCATTGTGTATAATCGCAATCTTTGTCACTATGCAGGGAACTTTAGTTTCCAGCCGCAAGGCTGGTCAGTTGTTTAAAGGGACACTGAACCCAAATGATTCAGATAGAGCAGGGGTCAGCAACCTTGGCTCTCTTGATGTTTTGGAACTACATTTCCCATGATGCTCAGACAGCCTAAAGAATGTCTTAGCATCATGGGAAATGTAGTTCCAAAACATCAGGAGAGCCAAGGTTGCTGACCCCTGAGATAGAGCATGCAATTTTAAGTAACTTTCAAATTTACTCCTATTATCAAATTTTTTTTATTCTCTTGGTATCTTTATTTGAAATGCAAGAATGTAAGTTTAGATGCCGGCCCATTTTTGGTGAACAACCTGGGTTCTTCTTGCTGATTGGTGGATTTAAATTCATCCACCAATAAAAAAAAGTGCTGTCCAAAGTCCTGAACCAATAACAAAAAGTGTAGATGCCTTCTTTTTCAAATAAAGATAGCAAGAGAATGAAGAAAAATTAATGATAGGAGTAAATTAGAAAGTTGCTTAAAATTGCATGCTCTATCTGAATCACGAAAGAAAAAAATTGGATTCAGTGTCCCTTTAAGCACAAGATTGAGTGCAATGCAGTTATTCTACAGCACCTACCAATAGCCACACCCTGTAAACACAAATTACTACATTCAATTAAAATAAAAAAAAAAACACATTTAACTGCTTCCCATAAAGTTCCTGAGGAAAACATGACTTTTCCATGAAAAAAAGAAAATATAGGTGCCTATTTATTTATGTGCTATATTGCGGATCATGTCCGCTGCACATCGATAAATGCTGACAGCATACGCCAATCAGCTGCTAGCAGGGGGTGTCAATCAACCCGATCACATTCGACCGGGTTGATTTCTGTCCCCGACCTCAGCGTAGGCAGACATGTTATGGAGCAGCGGTCTTTAAATGTATATTTAAAATAAAAAATTTGCAATGTTGTGTAACTGTATCTTTAAATCTTTAAATCATATAAGCATTACCGCATATGAAAATACATGTACATTATATACTGTATGTATATATATATATATATATATATATATATATATATATATATATACATATATATATATATATATATGTGTATATATATATAAAATCTTAATATAAGATGTTTTCACAAGATTAAAGCTTTTATTCAACGAAATATGCTCTGAAGCTACTGATTTGATTCTTGTTGTCAGAAGGAATTTTCACCTGGCAGCCACAGAGAATCTTGAATAACCCCTTGGGAGGTTCATATTTCTATTGTGTATTCTGCCATTTTCAGTATGCAGTCATTATTATTGTTGTAAGCCTATTCAACAATTAATTTGGGGGTTTATATATATATAAAAAAAGAAAGAAAAGAAAAAGAAAAAAATCTTTTCAATTTCATTTTAGTCTATTAATGTTATAGCAATTTTAAAGTCACTCAAGTGATTCTAATAACTTCTTTTGCAATTTAATCTCATCTAGGTACATTTCATACAGTCTGTTCATTCCAGTGTGATTCATTTGATCAGAATCAATCCGACACACATTTGATACAATGTAACAATGTACAAATCTGCTGTATAGCTGTCTGCCTGGTTTCCATCTTTATCTTTTGAGAACAGTTTCATTTTTCTTTAATATACATTGGGCCCCATTGAATCTATGACTGATAAGGCTTTATTCATTCCATTTGGATATTTAATATATTATTTAGCTAACAAAAATTCACTGTACATGTGCAAATGTGAAACTGCGGGAAATAACAAAATGTCTGAGAAGGAAAATTGGAAAAATCTTGGCAGATACATATTTTTTTTTTAAACTCTTAACAAGAAAATATACGTGTTAAATTTTTGATGACTTTTTTGTTAAAAGTTCTTTTTTTTCCAGAGATTTGCTGGCAAAGATTTAATTGCAAGAAATTATTCTTTCTAAAAACATGACCACACAAAAGACCACAGCAGGATTCTAGTTAATGAATAGAGTTTTTCTAATACTATTATTGGGAAAATATGAATTATAAATGTATCTGTAAATGGAAAAATCTGACAACTGCTTGTATTTTCTATCTTGTTTAAATAGTTAAAAAGAACATTTAAAACTCTTTTTAGTACTTTGCAGATACACTGTAGTCTTTCTGGAGGTCAGCTACACATTGGATTTTGTAAGCAGTTAGTTTAAATCTGTAGACAAGACTCCCTACAAAGCTTACCTGCTGAGAAGATACAACCCTGCTGTTTCAGCAAATACCATTAGAGAATTATTAAAAGTACTTTCCATTTTATCAATTCCTCAGTTTTCTTCTGAAAGGCAATTTGCTAAACTGACAATTAATCCTTTCTATTAAACACTAGTTATCATGAGAATTACAGCAGAATTATATGCATTGTTTTACATGAAGTGCTATGTTCCATGTTCCCTAACAGTAATGATTAATCCTCTTTTTTGCAGAAGACATGCGTAGTTTAAAGGTACAGTATACTGTAATTTTTTCCCCTTAATGTATTTTTAATGACTTGTTATATACCAGCTGCAGAGTATAACATGTGTGAGTAATTGCATTTTCAGGTTTATTTGTGTATATGAGCAAATTAGAAAAAAGAACAAAAATAGTACTTATAGTTAGCAATCTTGCCTCAGAAAAAAAGAATTTTATGTGTATAGACACAAAATAGTGGCTATAACTAAATATAGCCACCTCCACTGATAAATATACAACAGGCAGCTATATAGTCTATACTCTTACTATACTGTAATTTAAATGCCAAGGATCAAACATATTCATATTAAACAAAGTCCCCATAATCCAATCAAACAATAAAGTCTAAGTGTTGAGGAAAATTCCTGTTGATTACAAAGTCCTCTAAAAACACTGCTGCCACATCCATACTGTGATATGATAGAGAGTAAAATGACATGCCATATCAGAGTGCAATACATGTCGTTATATAGACTAACACATCAGGGGCTATAAACAAACCTCGCCAAACCACTGCTAGCTCCGAATAGTGCAAAACAGTGTGAGTTATTTTCATAGTACTGTCATGGTAGTGGAATAGACCGCCTAGTCCACAACAACAGAGAAGCTGGAGTGCTTCCAGTGTGCTCTACCATAAAAGTACTCCGAGCTATTATTTCAAACGGGGTATTAAGGTTAGGCAGGTAGAAAACAACCGATTATGCACCTAGTGATGTCGCGAACATAAAATTTTCCGTTCGTGAACGGCGAACGCGAATTTCCGCAAATGTTCGCGAACGGGCGAACCGGGCGAACCGCAATAGACTTCAATAGGCAGATGAATTTTAAAACCCACAGGGACTCTTTCTGGCCACAATAGTGTTGGAAAAGTGGTTTGAAGGGGACTAACAACTGGACTGTGGCATGCCGGAGGGGGATCCATGGCAAAACTCCCATGGAAAATTACATAGTAGATGCAGAGTCTGGTTTTAATCCATAAAGGGCATAAATCACCTAACATTCCTAAATTGTTTGGAATAACGTGCTTTAAAACATCAGGTATGATGTTGTATCGATCAGGTAGTGTAAGGGTTACAGATATGCCTTTCTGTCGATAAAGTTTCCAAAAATCCCACTTTTCTATTGTCTACCCAAGATACACAAATGTCTCATTTCTCCTCCAGGCTGCCCAATAATATCAGGGATTGGCTCACTTACGGCCAACTTATCGCAATATGTAGATCAATACCTACAAAAATATGTAGTAAGCCTCCCCTCATATTTAAAAGACTCTACAGAAGTTTTAAATATATTACAAAATTTAGAATGGGAAAGCGATTATATTCTGGCCACATGCGATGTGTCGGCACTTTATACATGTATAGAACATCATAAAGGTTTAGAAGCAGTCGAATTCTATCTAAACAAAGATCTCTCTCTACCCAAAGAGCAAAAAGAATTCATTATAGAGAGTATTAAATTTATCCTTAATCACAACTTTTTTGTTTTCGAGGATAAATTTTTCGTTCAGCACTGTGGTACAGCCATGGGAACCAGGTTTGCTCCCAGCTATGCCAATTTGTTTATGGGTCTCTGGGAATACATTTTTCTAGACTCCATAGATCTGGGAGCAAACCTGGTTCTTTACAAAAGGTATATAGATGATATTCTTTACAAAAGGTATATAGATGATATTCTGATAGTGTGGAAAGGGGAAATAGAAGATCTAGACTGGTTTATATCTCGCATGAATAACAACATAAACAATTTAAAATTCACTTATACTAGTAGCCACTCAAATATCCAATTTCTAGATTTAGATATCAGAATAGAAGCAAATAAAGTCTTCACTAAAACCTATTTCAAACCTGTCGACACAAACAATTATATACATGCGACCAGTTGCCATCTAGAAAGATGGAAGGATAATATTCCCAAAAGTCAATTTACTAGGATTCGTAAGAACTGTAATAACGAGGAAGATTATCTACAACAGTCAAACATTTTAATGAATAGGTTTGAAGAGAGGGGATACAAAAAAGAAATGATAGAAGCAGATATGCTCATGTGTAAAGATAAACCAAGAGAACAACTGCTTAATACACACAAAAAAGATAGGTTGCAAAATGGAGAAATTTTTCTTCCCTTTATAACACAGTATAATTGCAATAAAGAGATCATAGAAAGAATAATGAAAAAGCACTGGCCCATCTTGAAAAAAGATACAGTTTTGGGTTCATCTCTACCTGAATATCCAAAAATAATATATAAGAAATCTAGAAATCTAAAGAATATGTTAGTACCTACAGACCTAAAAAAGAAATCAAATATAAAAGACCAAAAAGACCTATGGGGAAGGGATGTGCAAGGATTCTTTCCATGCTGTACTTGCAAGGCCTGTAAATATGCCACAAAAAGAAAGTCTATTAGATCCACAACAACCGGTAAGGAGTTTCACATAAAAGGGACCTATAGATGTACGGACAAACATATTATATATCTACTAGAATGCAGCTGTGGGACCCAATATGTGGGTGAGTCGGACAGAGCAGCTCGGGATCGTATTAGGGAACACATCTCATCCATTGAACACATGAATGATGATAGAAATAGAGAACTCCCAGTACCAAAACATTTAAAAAAATGCAATAATGGTAATCTAAAACATTTCAGCTATACTATCATAGACAAACTGAGAAGAAATTGGAGAGGAGGGAATCCAACTCATGCCCTCCTTAGATTAGAGGCCAAATGGATCTTTGATCTAGACACCCTAACCCCTAAAGGCATGAATTTAGAGTTCAATCTAGGGAGTTTTTTGCAGGAATAATGTATTTATATATTTATTTTTTATATAGTAAATAAGACTTATGTTGAACTTTTAGTCCTCTGATGGACGTCTAGGGATTGAATATGTTCTACACTAACTGTCATTTGAAGACAATATATAATACATTTCAGTATATTAAGACTATAAAATTTGAATTTTAAATCACAGGTTTTTAGTATATATATATAGGCTCAATGAACTGACTTTTTAATGATTTTTAACGATTTCTAATGAGACCCATAAATTTATACATACAAGAATACCCCCTCTATAAAACTATTATGTAAAACCACCTGTTTTTTATATACACATCAATATAATAGCAGAATGTAACGATTTCCATCATTATTTATGAAAAAGTTTTTTAAATTTTCTAGTCTAACGTAAAAAGCCAAGATTATAATTGGCTTACAAGCAGTTTCGCTCTCAAAACAGCGAAAACTTCTAAGGCAAAAAGAATACTCTTCTATGTGTGACTTTCCCCCACCCGTAAAATATAACGCACATGTCTATGTAAACAAATATACACACTCAGTTTTGTTATTTTATTTTAAACTCAGTTTTTAAATATTCGTTTTCTGTGTGGTATACCATATAGGATATAGGGAGGATAGATATGAACGAAATTTGTCAATTTCCTACAGATGCAGTGATTCAACAGCGAATTAAGTAAGGAGGTGCTTACAAGTTTGAGGCCACAAGCTCTGCTATAAAAAGAGCAAGACGAACAATGAGCAAATCAGAAGTTTGAGAAAGGTCCACGACCGAAACGCGTTATTTGTTTATATATAATATTTACTGTCTAGAGTGATTATTTCCATTTATTCCGTTCCACCTCAATAGTTTTAGCTTTAGAACCACTAACACTGGCCTTTAGCGCAGGAAGATAATTAACATAGAGTGTAAGGGTTACGCCCGCTTCACAGTGACAGACCAAACTCCCCGTTTAACGCACCGCAAACAACCGCAAACAGTCCATTTGTACAACCGCAAGCTCCCAAATTTGCACAAGGTTGGATACCATGCTAGCCATGTCCTGTTCCTTGTCCTCACTGATGTCATTGAAGGTCTCTTCCTCCACCCAGCCACGTACAACACCAAGGGCCCCCGAAAGGTGACAACAAGCCCCCTGGGATGCCTGCTGTGTTTGGTCTTCCTCCTCCTCCTCAAAGCCACATTCCTCCTCTGACTCCTCTTCCTCACAATCCTCTTCCAGCATTGCTGCAGGTCCAGCAAGCAATGCTGATAAGGCTGTTTCTGGTGGTGATGGTGACCACAACTCTTCCACTTCACGCTCATCTACAGCCTGATCCAGCACTCTTCGCAGGGCACGCTCCAGGAAGAAAACAAATGGTATGATGTCGCTGATGGTGCCTTTGGTGCGACTGACTAGGTTTGTCACCTCCTCAAAAGGATGCATGAGCCTACAGGCATTGCGCATGAGCGTCCAGTAACGTGGCAAAAAAATTCCCAGCTCCGCAGAGGCTGTCCTAGCACCCCGGTCATACAAATAGTAGTTAATGGCTTTTTCTTGTTGGAGCAGGCGGTCGAACATTAGGAGTGTTGAATTCCAACGTGTCGGGCTGTCGCAAATCAAGCGCCTCACTGGCATGTTGTTTCGCAGCTGGATATCTGAAAAGTGCGCCATGGCCATGTAGGAACGCCTAAAATGGCCACACACTTTCCTGGCCTGCTTAAGGATGTCCTGTAAGCCTGGGTACTTATGCACAAAGCATTGTACAATCAGAATACACACATGTGCCATGCACGGCACATGTGTCAACTTGCCCAAATGCAATGCCGCCACCAAATTTCTTCTGTTGTCACAAACCACTTTGCCGATCTCCAGTTGGTGCGGAGTCAGCCAGTGATCCACCTGAGCATTCAGGGCAGACAGGAGTGCTGGTCCAGTGTGACTCTCTGCTTTCAGGCAAGTCAACCCCAATACGGCATGACAATGCCGTATCTGGGATGTGGAATAGTACCTGGGGAGCTGGGGGGGTGCCGTTGATGTGGAGCAAGACACAGCAGCAGAAGAGGACTCAGCCGAGGAGGTTATGGAAGAGGATGGAGTAGGAGGAGTAGAGGAGGTGGCAGCAGGCCTGCCTGCAAGTCGTGGCGGTGTCACCAACTCCTCTGAAGAGCCACGCATTCCATGCTTGTCAGCCGTCAGCAGGTTTACCCAATGCACAGTGTAGGTGATATACCTGCCCTGACCATGCTTTGCAGACCAGGTATCAGTGGTCAGATGGACCCTTGCCCCAACACTGTGTGCCAGACATGTCATTACTTCCTTTTGCACAATCGAATACAGGTTGGGGATTGCCTTTTGTGCAAAGAAATTTCGGCCGGGTACCTTCCACTGCGGTGTCCCAATAGCTACAAATTTTTGGAACGCCTCAGACTCCACCAGCTTGTATGGTAAAAGCGTGCGGGCTAAGAGTTCAGACAAGCCAGTTGTCAGATGCCGGGCAAGGGGGTGACTTTGTGACATTGGCTTCTTACGCTCAAACATGTCCTTGACAGACACCTGACTGTGGGCAGATGAGCAGGAACTGCTCAAGGCGAGAGACGGAGTGGCGGATGGTTGAGAGGGGGCAAGGAGGACAGCAGTGGTTGACGTGGCTGAAGATGCTGGACCAGGAGGAGGATGGCAGCTTTGAGTTTGTGTGCTGCTTGTACTCATGTGTTGATCCCATAGGTGTTTGTGATGTGCGATCATGTGCCTTCACAAAGCAGTTGTACCTAGGTGGGTGTTGGACTTCCCACGACTCAGTTTCTTTTGGCACAGGTTGCAAATGGCATCGCTGTTGTCAGAGGCAGACACACAATAAAAATGCCACACTGCTGAGCTCTGCAATGACGGCATTCTGGTGGTGGTAACAGCATGCATTGATTGGCGTGCTGTCTGGCTGACCCCGGGTGCCGATGCATGCTGTCTGACTGTGCCACTAGCTCCTTGCGATGACCTCCCCCTGCTTCTAACTTGTCTCCTCCTCCTCTCTGTCTCCCCATCTGAACTTTCCCCCTGTTCTTCTTCTCTTCTAGCGGGCACCCACGTGACATCCACGGATGCATCGTCATCATCAACCGCTTCACTTGTATCTGACAACTCAGCAAAGGAAGCAGCAGTGGGTACAACATCAGCATCATCACACCGTACGTCCATGTGTGTAATGCTGCCTGACTGAGACATATCCCTGTTATCTACATCCTCTGGCAATAATGGTTGCACATCACTCATTTCTTCCAACTGATGTGTAAATAACTCCTCTGACAGATCAAGTGAAGCGGCTGTGGTGCTAGTGTTGGTGCTGGCGGCAGGCGGGCGAGTGGTAACTTGAGAGGTGCCCGAAGCTAAGCTGGAGGAGGATGGTGCGTCAAGGTTCCGAGCGGAAGCTGTAGAAGATTGAGTGTCCTGTGTTAGCCAGTCAACTATGTCCTCAGAACTTTTCGAGTTCAGGGTACGTGGCCTCTGAACACTGGGCATTATTCTAGGGCCAAAGGGAATCACAGCACCACGACCACGATGGCCCCTGTGGGGTGGCCTGCCTCTGCCTGTCAATTTTTTTCCGATTAGTGGTACTATGCATGCAAGCTACTGTGACAACAGATATGAGTGGCACTGTGCACTGGCAGAAGTTGGCAGAGTAGACGCTGTAGGCCTGACACGCACGCTTGCAGATAACTAACTGCTATTCAATCTATTACAGTCAAAATTGTATTTTTTTTTTAAATGTACACTACTGTTACACCAGATATGATTTGCACTGGTGTGACACTGGGCCCTGGCAGGCCCTGAAACGCACACGTGTGAAGGAAACTGACTGCTATTATTTCACAGTCAAATTTCTATTTTTTTTTTTTAATGTACACTACTGTTACACCAGATATGAGTTGCACTGGTGTGACATTGTGCCCTGGAAGGCCCTGAAACGCACACGCGTGAAGGAAACTGACTGCTATTATTTCACAGTCAAATTTCTAGTTTTTTTTTTAATGTACACTACTGTTACACCAGATATGAGTTGCACTGGTGTGACATTGTGCCCTGGCAGGCCCTGAAACGCACACGTGTGAAGGAAACTGACTGCTATTATTTCACAGTCAAATTTCTATTTTTTTTTTTAATGTACACTACTGTTACACCAGATATGAGTTGCACTGGTGTGACATTGTGCCCTGGCAGGCCCTGAAATGCACACGTGTGAAGGAAACTGACTGCTATTATTTCACAGTCAAATTTCTAGGTTTTTTTTTAATGTACACTACTGTTACACCAGATATGAGTTGCACTGGTGTTACACTGTGCCCTGGCAGGCCCAGAAACGCACACACGTGAAGGAAACTGACTGCTATTATTTCACAGTCAAATTTCTAGTTTTTTTTTTTAACCCCTTAATGACCGAGGATGTACGCCATACGTCCTCAGAAAAAATACAGTTAACGCCTGAGGACGTATGATCGCTTCCAGCTGCTTTCCGGTTATTGCAGGATGCTTTGATATCGAGGCATCCTGCAATAATAAATTTTACCCCTCCGGTGCAGAGAGAGCCACTCTGTGGCCCTCTCAGCACATGGCATCGATGGCCGCATTCGTTGGTGGGTGGAAGCTGAAGTGGGAGGCGAGTGGGCAGCTATCGATGCGGTCCTTGTCAGAGAGGGGGCGGGATCGGGGGCGGGATCGCCGGGGGCACGCACGTGTGCACGGGAGGAGGCGGGCGGGCGCGTGCACTGGGAGGGAGCAGGTGGGAACCGCTACACTACAGAAAAAAATGTTTTTATAAGTAGGAGAAAGGGGTGCAAAATATTTAGTACTTGGAAATCTAAGTGATCTGGGAGCGGGTGGGGGATTGGTCTTGGGGGGGGGGAAGCTACAGTACAGAAAAATGAAATAAAAAAAAAATAAAAAAACATTTTATTTGCATTTGGGTACTGGCAGCTCCCCCTCTGCCCCCAATAAGGCAGAGGGGGAGGGTTAGGAAGCGATTTTGGGGGCGATCAGGGAGGTTGGGGGCTAAGGGGGGATCCTACACAACAGCATCTGTAAATATGCTAAAAAATATATTAAAAAAAAAAGATACCTTTTATTTTAGTACTGGCAGACTTTCTGCCAGTACTTAAGATGGCGGGGACAATTGTGGGGTGGGGGAGGGAAGAGAGCTCTTTGGGAGGGATCAGGGGGTCTGATGTGTCAGGTGGGAAGCTGATCTCTACACTAAAGCTAAAATTAACCCTGCAAGCTCCCTACAAGCTATCTAATTAACCCCTTCACTGCTGGGCATAATTCATGTGTTGTGCGCAGTTGCATTTAGTGGCCTTCTAACTACCAAAAAGCAACGTCAAAGCCATATATGTCTGCTATTTCTGAACAAAGGGGATCCCAGAGAAGCATTTACAACCATTTGTGCCATAATTGCACAAGCTGTTTGTAAATAATTTCAGTGAGAAACCAAAAGTTTGTGAAAAAGTTGACTATTTTTTTTAATTTGATCGCATTTGGCGGTGAAATGGTGGCATGAAATATACCAAAATGGGCCTAGATCAATACTTGGGATTTTTCTACTACACTACACTAAAGCTAAAATTAACCCTACAAGCTCCCTAATTAACCCCTGCACTGCTGAGCATTATGCACGTGTGGTGCGCAGCGGCATTTAGCGGCCTTCTAATTACCAAAAAGCAATGCCAAAGCCATATATGTCTGCTATTTCTGTAAAAAGTGGATCCAAGAGAAGCATTTACAACCATTTGTGCCATAATTGCACAAAATGTTTGTAAATTATTTCAGTGAGAAACCCAAAATTTTTAAAAATGTAACGTTATTTTTATTTGATCGCATTTGGCGGTGAAATTGTGGCATGAAATATACCAAGATGGGCCTAGATCAATACTTTGGGTTGTCTACTACACCACACTAAAGCTAAAATTACCCCAAAAAGCTCCCTACATGCTCCCTAATTAACCCCTTCACTGCTGGACATAATACACGTGTGGTGCGCAGTGGCATTTAGCGGCCTTCTAATTATCAAAAAGCAATGTCAAAGCCATATATGTCTGCTATTTCTTAACAAAGAGGATCCCAGAGAAAAATATACAACCATTTATGCCATAATTGCACAAGCTATTTGTAAATAATTTCAGTGAGAAACCTAAAGTTTGTGAAAAATTTGTGAAAAAGTGAACAATTTTTTTTATTTGATCGCATTTGGTGGTTAAATGGTGGCATGAAATATACCAAAATTGTCCTAGATCAATACTTTGGGCTGTCCTCTAACAAAATATATATACATGTCAATGGATATTCAGGGATTCCTGACAGATATCAGTGTTCCAATGTAACTAGCGCTAATTTTAAAAAAAAAAGTGGTTGGGAAATAGCAAAAAGCTACTTGTATTTATGGCCCTATAACTTACAAAAAAAGCAAAGAACATGTAAACATTGGGTATTTCTAAACTCAGGACAAAATTTAGAAACTATTTAGCATGGGTGTTTTTTGGTGGTTGTAGATGAGTAACAGATTTTGGGGGTCAAAGTTAGAAAAAGTGTGTTTTTTTCCATTTTTTCCTCATATTTTATAATTTTTTTTATAGTAAATTATATGATATGATGAAAATAATGGTATCTTTAGAAAGTCTATTTAATGGCGAGAAAAACGGTATATAATATGTGTGGGTACAGTAAACGAGTAAGAGGAAAATTACAGCTAAACACAAACTAAGAAAATGTGGCTGTGAATTTAGAACATGTAGTTTCAAGGGAAAGACGGTCTATGCCGTAAGAGTTAAAATATAACTTTTATTAGAATTATTGTAAAAAAGACTACCACAAGACAAACACAAACATATATAAATAAAAACGCAAAATGTTGAAAAGGATACTGTATGCAAGGTATAGGTGCTAAGCGTGGTTGCATGCACTGAGAAATATCTCTAGACCTTATCTCTAGATTGAATGTCTCTAGATTACAGTATTCCTGGCCACAGGCATATTTCCTTATTGAAGCTGTTTAAGTGTATAATTTAATGCTTGTAAATACAATTATATATGCTTGTTCCTCACTGGGATACTTCTATCATTCGTGGTCATAAGAATATGCTTAAAGTAAGTCTGTACTAATTCTGTAGTACCTATAAATATAAATGTATGTGCTTCTTGGGCATGCACACTATAGTTCATAACATTAGTGCTACCAATAAAATGATAGCTGTGTTTCAAAGGCTGATACTATCCTTGATTCTAATGATCCAGTTTTATGGTCATTGAATTTCTCCTTTAGTTGATATAGCAGGGTTTGTAATTCAAATTGAGGGTGTAAAATAATGGCCGTTATTGACTTTGGTCACGCTCTGTTATAGAGTACACTCTCACTTCTTTATATTTTTAATATTTTTAAGTGAATTTATACCATATCGTACTTATTTCAAGTTAGATGATATAGGTATATTATTATTGATACCTGATACTTGTTATTGTTAATACTTGTAAGTCATTAGTTTCTAGACATACAGTTGATATCCTGAGCTTGTTGTTACCTTAAATTTTAACGATAAATTTAACTATGTTCTAAATAAAATAAGGTAATGAATTAGATTGCATAACTGAATGGTATGCCCCAATAGTATTGGATGTGAGAACTCCTATGTATTAACATATACGTATTGCTATTGCAGGGCTATATGCAATGTTTATGAATTGATACAAATGTTGCCGTTTAAACGTAACGGTTATGCGAGTCCACTTAGTGTGGATTTATATACAGGTTATTGGGTTGTGTTTTGCTGAGGATATTTGACACAAATCCCCAGGTACTTTGTACCAACGGTATAGAGTAATTAAATGCTATTAGTATCTTACACTGTTGTTATCCAATGCACTGTTAATAACTTATAATTCTATGTAGCTAGCCTTTGATCTTATAGTACAATCATTCGTCTTCCATTCATGCTCAAATGCCCAAGAACTGCACTAAAACAGCATTGATTAATTAAATCCTACTAGCACAGCTTGCTATTATTGTGCAGCAAACTACGGTTAGCTTTTAGTTTGTATAGCTAGTTCAATAACTTCATTTGTGTGGCGGTACACCTTACATTCATGCACTTGGCTCTTAGGCCGTTCTATATTGTATAGGTGTACTTTGGTCACTACGGTAGTTTTCAAATGAACTTTGCTATAAAGATTTTCTATCAGTTATAATACACATTACTTCCACCATTCATTCATACAGCTTGGTTATTCACCATTCGCAATTGTAACGCTATGGTTCTAATAATGTGGATAAATGCTATATCCTAATTTCAACATTGGCAATTTAAAAGTTTGGCTTAAAGCCTAACAGCAGATCAATGCCCTAACATGTTTCGCCACCAGCGTGGCTTTCTCAAAGGGTACGGCGCGGCGTTTGGCGTGGTCTCTTATAGACTCTGGTCCAACTCTTTGTGATGACAAAACGTCCTATCAGATTCTTTGTTCTTTATGGACCAATTAGAATGGTTCTAACATTTTGACCGAACTGTAACTTTTTACTGATTGGGTCAATATCGATGTTATCTGATTTTAAGGGTTTCAGAATGTTATTCTGACTTATATACAAGTTCTGTTCAGGATTTGATGACTACTTTTATATTAAAGAAAGTGTATCAAATTTATTAATTCAATTGTTTGTCTGATCATACTTAAGATATTTATTTTAACCACAAAGTGTGTCATGTATATATGTGTTACTAGTGATTTGGTGTATAATGAATAATATCCATGGTATTCCATCCTCACTGTATAAATGTCATACTCTTAGGCTCTGGTTTAAAGCCGTGTAATTGATGGATGAGGAATACTATGCAGGTTATTTTAACGTTAGATTCCTAATAAACAATGTTTTTATTAAAAAAAAGATACAAAATAATAAAAAATAATAATACATGACAATTCCATCAGAATTTGACTCAAGAGTAATTTTGAGTTCTCATTAGTTAACATTTTGTTACTGTAATTATTGTTTATATATGACATGCTATTGATTTCACTTTGTTGTCCATTTTGTAGAAGTACCCTGTGAAAAATGGTGAAAGTGTATTACTGTGAATGGAACTTTCCATTGTGAAAGTGAAAACAAATAAAATAAATTAAAAGGTGGACTAGTGAAAAAAGTAAAACTTAAGTTTAAAGTGCTTATGTATGTACTCCAAGTATAATACTGAGTTGATGAGTGAAGAGGTTATTGATGTATTAATGCATCTACTTCATACTTGTGACGCTAATTATATTTAAATTATTATTCTTAAAATCTACCCAGAGGGGAATAGGCGAAAAAGGGTGTGAGATATGCACTCATAATGCATATCATAAGTGATAGATTAGTGAGGTTATGTAAGTTTAAGGTGCAGCTCTAGGATTCTCTACATTTTTAGATGTCATTTTAATACTTTGTATTATTATTCAATACATCTAAAGTTCATTCTTAAGTTTTCCCTTTAAGAATTTCTTGCTTAGATATTCTCATATTTTAATTAACTTTTTGGCTATGTTCTCAATTGGAGTAATTTTCTGCTTCCTGGTCTCAATGAAATATCTTTATAAGTATGAGACATAGTTGTTATGCTCGTTTAATCCATTGGGTGTGATTGAATTTAATAAGTAGATCCATCTACTTTCATACTGTAGTAACGATTTTTCTTTATCTCCTCCACGTATGCCCAGGTTTATTTTCTGCACTCCATAGCATTGTAGGCAATTTGTTTTGCCTTGATGGTATTTGTAGAAGTGCTGGGCCACTGATGTAATGGTTTTTCTTTTTTGTAAATCTTTCGCTGCATTCCTTATATTCCGTATATGTTCCTGTAATCGCGTATGTAATTTGCGTGTAGTCATGCCAACGTAGTTTTTTGGACAATTGCAGCTTAGAACATATACTACTCCAGTAGTATTACAATTGATGAAGGATCTGATATTGTGTACTTTATTGAACCTATCCTTAACTGTGGTGGTCTTTTTCAGGAACTTGCAACTTGTACATGATCCACATGAGTATGAACCATTTGGTATGTTGCCTCTTTTGGTTCTTTGATTTTGTGTGAAATGACTCGGACTAATCAAGTCTTTTAAGTTCTTTGGTCTCCTGTAGCTGACCTCAATTTTGGGTCCTATTATGGGTTCCAACACCTTATCAGCTTGTAAGATATGCCAATGTTTTTTAATTATTTTAATTACTTCCTGGCTCTGTGCATTGTAAGTTAATACAAGTCTAGTCTTTCCGTCATTCTGTTTGGATTTTGGTTTTAGCAGATCTTGTCGGTTAGTTCTTTTAGCTCTATATTTGGCTTTCTTTATGGATGAACGACTGTACCCCCTCTGGGCCCTCTCAAAAAACTACCGTAGTGACCAAAGTACACTTATACAATATAGAACAGCCTAAGAGCCAAGTGCATGAATGTAAGGTCTACCGCCACACAAATGAAGTTATTGAACTAGCTATACAAACTAAAAGCTAACCGTAGTTTGCTGCACAATAATAGCAAGCTGTGCTAGTAGGATTTAATTAATCGATGATGTTTTAGTGCAGTTCTTGGGCATTTGAGCATGAATGGAAGACGAATGATTGTACTATAAGATCAAAGGCTAGCTACATAGAATTATAAGTTATTAACAGTGCATTGGATAACAACAGTGTAAGATACTAATAGCATTTAATTACTCTATACCGTTGGTACAAAGTACCTGGGGATTTGTGTCAAATATCCTCAGCAAAACACAACCCAATAACCTGTATATAAATCCACACTAAGTGGATTCGCATAACCGTTACGTTTAAACGGCAACATTTGCATCAATTCATGAACATTGCATATAGCCCTGCAATAGCAATACGTATATGTTAATACATAGGAGTTCTCACATCCAATACTATTGGGGCATACCATTCAGTTATGCAATCTAATTCATTACCTTATTTTATTTAGAACATAGTTAAATTTATCGTTAAAATTTAAGGTAACAACAAGCTCAGGATATCAACTGTATGTCTAGAAACTAATGACTTACAAGTATTAACAATAACAAGTATCAGGTATCAATAATAATATACCTATATCATCTAACTTGAAATAAGAACGATATGGTATAAATTCACTTAAAAATATTAAAAATATAAAGAAGTGAGAGTGTACTCTATAACAGAGCGTGACCAAAGTCAATAACGGCCATTATTTTACACCCTCAATTTGAATTACAAACCCTGCTATATCAACTAAAGGAGAAATTCAATGACCATAAAACTGGATCATTAGAATCAAGGATAGTATCAGCCTTTGAAACACAGCTATCATTTTATTGGTAGCACTAATGTTATGAACTATAGTGTGCATGCCCAAGAAGCACATACATTTATATTTATAGGTACTACAGAATTAGTACAGACTTACTTTAAGCAGATTCTTATGACCACGAATGATAGAAGTATCCCAGTGAGGAACAAGCATATATAATTGTATTTACAAGCATTAAATTATACACTTAAACAGCTTCAATAAGGAAATATCCCTGTGGCCAGGAATACTGTAATCTAGAGACATTCAATCTAGAGATAAGGTCTAGAGATACTTCTCAGTGCATGCAACCACGCTTAGCACCTATACCTTGCATACAGTATCCTTTTCAACATTTTGCGTTTTTATTTATATATGTTTGTGTTTGTCTTGTGGTAGTCTTTTTTACAATAATTCTAATAAAAGTTATATTTTAACTCTTACGGCATAGACCGTCTTTCCCTTGAAACTACATGTTCTAAATTCACAGCCACATTTTCTTAGATGTGAGTGCTAATACGTGTACACGTTTCAATCCTAGTATTGACTCAACCTTCTTTTTTAGAAACAAACAGTACTCAGCACCGAACTCGAATATTACAGTCAGATAAATTACCTGCCCCAACTATTATAGAGCATCTTAAGAATACCGGATAGTAGTGCCATTTAGTCCCTCTCTTTTTTAAGGGTAAATTACTGTAGCTACTTGTAAACTATTTAATACACTCCAGCAGGTAAAACACAATTGAAAGGGTAGAATATTTTTGGGTAAACTGTCCCTTTATGTCACCTAGGAACAATAGGACATTTCTTAGGGTAATGCATTTTGCATTGTCCAAATAAGGAATTGACTATTTAAAATGTATCAGGTAACAAAACCAATATCATCATTTCAACAAGATTATCTAATCACTAACTCTATGTAGTTTACTGAAATAACTACTAAAAAACTGTGACAAATATTTACTTCATATGTTCCTTATTCTTTTTTTGTGTTTAATTATTTTATTAAATACAAAAAAAGAAAATATTTGGGAACATACAACATTGCTGTGCTTATTCAGTTATGGCAAGAACATAAAGAGAAAGGACATTATTAACAACATGCACAATTTCTAATGATGGGATACAAAGTATAAACAATGAGAAAAGAAAGAAAAAATGTATTGAAAAGAGATAAAGAAGACAAAGAAAACAAGGCATAATACTATTATGTACTAATGCCATTATGAAAAATAAAAACAATCATATAATAAGTCTTTTTTTATATTTTTACACACTGGTTATATGTGTTTGTATTAAATGATGAAGCTGAAAATAGATTTTCCATTTGTTAAAGGGGGTACTAAGTATGTCATTAAAATCTTCTAGTGATGGCTATGGCCCAAGATGGCTTCTAAACTGGGAGCTCTCTCTGGAAAGATTGCAATCCGCCTTGTAACTATGATTTTGCATGTCCATCCAGGAAGAAATTGACCCTTTTGAAGTATATGAAACCTAGCTGGATTGGGCTATATTCAAATTGAGAGTAAAAGAGGCTTCCCAGGCCGGACTGCGGGGATCTCTTGGCGGCCTACATAGGAAGAGATCTCAGCACCCCCCCCCCCCCCCGGGGAACCGGGGTAAGCAGAGTAAAAAGGACACCTCTGCATACATTCTAATCAGATATAGGACCTGCAGTATGGGGGACGTTTTTATTGTTATAAGAGATCTGCTCCTTGATTTTGAGCATAAGTTCTGCAGCAGATTGGACCGCTTTGCAGCCCTCATGGAGCATGTGCACAATGAGACAGTAACGGTTAAGCCGGAAGAGGTGTCAGCGTTGGACCCTAACAAGCAAGGAGAGAGTTTACAGTTTACTGTGGCCCAACACACTACAGAGGGAGCCCTGCGATATACAGGATCGATAGCCCACGTGGGATCCTTACCTTATGTCTTGACCCCGGCTCGGGGGGATGCGGCCGGCCCCCTGGGGAGGGACTCAAAACTTGCTGATGTCCGAGAGGAGGCCCACGAGGAGGCAATTGCGGGGTGCTCTGCCATGGTGTCCGGTGATGGGTCGAGGGAGCCCTTGCGTTATGTGGCGATCCACCGGTGGGGGTGGAAGCGTCCCTGCTTGTCTGATGCGGGACTTTTACAGATGAAAGCAGAAGGTGGCGGGATTATGTCCTTAGTGCCCGCAGCCCAGTTGCCATGTGAAGGAGCAGCCCTCCGGATAGCCGCACATAACTGTGATATGTCAGAAAGCGGTGCCTCCCGGACTGGCATCGGGTAAATATGCAGAGCCCTTGCCAACATAGAGGGACAGTTGGTGAGCTTTATGCACTTAGTTTGGCCCTAGATGGGAACTACATCTTTGAGGCCATGGTGTCTCTTCTTTGGGGACTAATGAAGACCTTGCAGTCTAATGTGCTCCATACAGCTACTTTTAACATATTCTGTGCTTTATGTTTTTCCCTCACTTGCTCATGGATGTTACTGCCCGGCTCGGGGAGAATCTCTGGGACTAATCTAGGCATAAAGTGTGCAAATAACGTCATGATTTGTCCTGCAACTTATCCCTCACACTACACTGTGCAGTTATTATGTTGGTCTTAATGTTATTATTCCACACGGTATATTACGGTGCTCTGTTAGTATGCCTATTGCTGTATAAGCTGGCACTTGCTGTATTGAGATCAAGATAAAAATTTGGTTTGTGTACAGTAAGTGGCAAGATTTTAAAGTTCAATGGAGTAGTAGTGGGGGATTCAGATGTATATTGGTGCTCTACATACTTCTATGGCATTTAGTACTTGTTGTGCTGGAGGGGTAACAGCTAGTTCCTGCATGTTTCTTTATACAAGCACACCTGTCGTTAGGGATTTGGAGATCTTGCCCCTATAATGCATAGCACCCATAATGCTGGTCTTGATACACACAAAGTTTTACATAAAAGTTTGAATGAAACCTATAAACTTCCCAGTTTTACCTACCCCCTGTGTGCCCTACACATGTGCTTAGTTTACAATAGACCTTAGTTGCACATATAGATTTTATCCTCCATATAAATTTTTTCAAATGATAGATATATGCAGCATTGTGTATCATACATTTAATAGGCTCTCTTCTGAATTAAATGGTGGCTCATACCACTAACAGTAAGGTTTATAAGGAGTTTACTAATAGGTTGGGTCCTAGAGGGCCCCTGTAACTATTCCCCCTACGCTTCCCACAGTACTTATTTCTAAGGGTATGTCTCATTCATACTTTAGCATATTTTAGGGGAAGTGTATGACAAAATGCTGATCACCTATAGTGTTAATATTCTTGTTGAAATGTTTTAGTACTGAAATTGTATATAATAGATGTTCTGCTGAAGATATCAAGGACACGTACAAGCCTGCATAGGTTACAAATTTGTTTCTGCAGTTAGGCTTATAGTAAGCTGGGTGTTTGTTCTGTGCTATATGTCCTTTTGTTCATGTACTTTTGTAAAACGAGGTAATATCCATGGCTGGAAAATGTGCCTTTGGGTTAAGATATGCTTTGATCCTACAGCTGTGAAGACATGCTTGTTTGATTAATTATGTGAATCCTAATGTATGACAAATGGACATGTTGCCATGATGTTTCTTTCTGAAATTCTGTGTTTGTTTGCCATTTTACCTCAATAAAAAAACTATTTAAAAAAATAAAAAAAAAAAATCTTCTAGTGATATGTCATATAAAGCTTGCTGGTGTAAGTGGATTAACAGATATATAGAGAGATTCATATCACATTTAGATAATACTTAGGTAGAACTTAGGTACCACACTAATTATCTATTACATGTGCTAATTATTTGAAATATTAATGCCTTAGTAAATCAGGTAATTACTTATTTCTATACATGGGAATTTAGGTATGTCTTTTGTTTCTTTTTTGATTAAGCCACACTACTACATACATGTCGCTATTCACCCTATAATAAGAGAAAACTCCAAAGTCTTTAATAATTTCCATAATATTGTGTAGGTGTAACTATGGGTCTTAAAGGGACAGTCTACACCAGAATTTTTATTGTTTAAAAATATAGATAATCCCTTTATTACCCATACCCCAGTTTTGCATAATCAACACTGCTATATCAATATATGTTTTAAGTTGTGATTCCCTTGTATCTAAGCCTCTACAGACTGCCCCCTTATCTTGTTGCTTTTGACAGACATGCAGTTTAGCCAATCAGTGCAGACTCCTAAATAACTCCACAGGAGTGAGCCCAATGTTATCTATATGACTCACATGAACTAGTACTGTCTAACTTTGAAATAAATTCAAAATGCTGTGAGCTAAGAGGCGGTTTTCAACGGTTTAGAAATCAGTTTGAGCCTACTTAGGTTTAGCTTTTCAAAAATACCACCAAGGGAGCAAAGCAAAATGATTAAAGTTAATTGGAAAGTTGTTTAAAATTGCATGCCCTATCTGAATCATGAAAATTTAATTTTGACTAGACTGTCCCTTTAAATAAACAGTAACATGTCATTCACGTAAAGCAAAAGTTGGTAGTTTATACCATTTAAGGTGATACCTGGATATGCATGTTAAAGGTTTATGAGAGGCTCCAAAGCCAAATTAAATAGAAGCAAAGACAGGGGACAACACAGTCTTGTGCCCCTTCCTAACTTAAATATTGGAGAAATTATGCATATTGACAGAAATACAGTGAGATTTGGATTAACCCTTTGAGTGCTAAGCACTTTCCCACCTGGGTGCTAAGATGAATTTTTTTTAGGCGATTATCTTTCCAACGGTGGGTCTTGGGGGCCTGTAACTGCTTAGATGCTGGAGATAAAGACTTCTAAGTAGCATGCCCCCTTTCCCTATACTTAACATTGTCCATTTTTAATAAAGTTGTGCGGTGACATCATCATCACGTCATTGCGGGTGACATCACTGCGCAAAACGTAAAGCCCCGGTGATACCTGTCACTATACAGGCCCGATCGCCGGGGTAGGAGCGGGTGGAAGCCTCCAGATCTCCCTCAAGGTTGGAGAGTGCTAGCGACAGGTTTGAGCCGTCGTTAGCACCTGAGTGAGACAATTTGCGACGATTCAAAGCCGTCATTAGCACTCAAGAGGTTAATATAATTAATATAATTAATAAAGTTAAGAAAAGGTCCCTTGCTGTTGTAAAGAGCCAGGCAGGATATTAAGTATACATACAGAAAGATAAGCAGACACCAAGGAAAGAACAACAGCTCAGTGGCTTGTTCTATGACCTGGTTGCCCCATAGAAGTAGCTTCTTTTAGCCCATTTGTAATTTTCAGAGGAAAACATTTCTGACATATATATGTCTGATCTCGCCTAACAAGGTCAGTTCAGCCCCAAAATACCAGACAATTCTCCTCTAAACAAGGGAAATGGCAAGCTCAGATGATTGTTTCATCAGTGAGGTTCAGCCATATCCCTCAAAAGCAGATTGGGCATGGAGCCATATCTGGTTCCCCCATCACTCTTAGGGAGATTTTCCCCAGGGTCATAATACAAATCCATGCAGAAAGAGAAGCAGTCGTCTAGGAACAAACAACAAATCAGTGGCTAGTTCTATGGCCAGTTTACCATGTGGGAACAGTTTATTTTATTAAAGTTTTGGCCTCCTGGTAAATAGTGATGTCCCGAACTGTTCGCCTGCGAACGGTTCACAGAGAACATAGCTTGTTCGCGTTCGCGTTTGTGGGCGAACACATGGCGATGTTCGATCCGCCCCTATGTGTCATCATTGAGGAAACTTTGACCCTTTATGTCACAGCCGTCTGACACATTAGAGCCAATCAACATCAGACACTCCCTCACAGACCCTCCCAGCTACTCGGAATCCACCATTTTAGACTCATAACGACCTTGCTTTCTTAATGAGAGGACGTGTTGTGTTTTTGCTCCTGACATTAATAGGAAAAACATAGCTAGGCTAGTGTATTTACAGTCCAGAAGGACTCCACTCATCTCTGCTGCAAGCACAGCACCCCAAAAAGCCCTTTTAAGGGCTATATTTCGTGCCGTTTTTTTTTTTTTTTTGTCGTTTTTTTTTTTTATTAGCATTTGCCTGGCTTTCAGGCTGTGTGTTTAAGGCTCACAGCATATGCTGCTGTGATTACTGCCACCACTGATATCTCCCTAACAACATTAGTTTAAATTTAACTAACCAAAAAATTTAATTATTTTGCTAGTGTAATTTTTTTTCATTTTCTATCAGGCCTGTGTCACACAGCATATACTCTGGTTCATTGCTCTGTGCCAGCCACCAGTGTTAATATCCGTTTATAACATTATTTTAAATTTAAAAAAAAATAAAAAAATATTTTGCTAGTGTAATCTAATTACATTTACTATCAGGCCTGTCAGGCTCACTCAGGATTAATATACCTCATTTTTTTTCAGTCTTTTGGTTAATTGGTCTGTGCCAGGCATCCACCCAGCACTCATATCTTCTTCACCTTAATTTAAATTTAAAAAAATAAATTTTTAAATTAGTTTGATAGTGTAATCTAATATAATTTTCTATCAGGCCTGTGTGTTTTGCTGACATACAGAGCCTACTGTGTTTACTTGCTGCCCTCCCTAGTCTATGAGCCACGACTCATATGTGTTTAACCTTTTTTTAATTTCCCCCTCAAAAAAAATAATTTAAATCATTTTTCTAGTGTAATCTAATAGTATTTTCTATCAGGCGTGTGTGTATCTGACTTACAGAGCCTACTGTTTTTAATAGCTGCCCTTCCAAGGCTAGACAGCCACGACTCATATTTATGTGCTTAACCTTTTTCTTTAAATTGCCAAAAAAAAGTCTTTAAATCATTATGCTAGTGTAATCTAATTTTATTTTCTATCAGGCCTGTGTCTAACTGTCTATCTGACTTACAAAGCATACTGTTGTTAATTGCTGCCCTACGTAGCAGCCAGCCAGTGCGACCACTCATATGTTCATTGCACTTCTTAACATTATTTTAATATTAAAATCTAAAATTTTAAAATATTTTGCAAGTGTAATCTAACTTAATTTTCTATCAGGCCTTTGTTTTTGTCACTTACACAGCATACTGTGTTAAATTGCTGCCCTACCTACCATCCACGACTCATATCTGCCAGCCTGTGTCAGGCCCAACTAGCCAATTAGTGGCACCAATCATAATTCTTGTAACAGTAATTATTGTAACAATAGTAGAACTTGAAACAACAGAGTTAGCCATGGGTGTTAGTGCAAAACCGCTTGGCTTTTTTTTGGCTTTGGGTGCGGCTATTCATGCAGGCCATATAGAGCTGCCACCATTCGGTGGCGTATCAGCTATTAAACTAATAAGAACAGTACTACCAAAATACAGCCAATGAAGGGCCTTAGGAAGACTGAGCCAAGGTTGGATTGTAGTATTTGGTTAGGCTAATCATGATGGCCATGTAGACCACCACCGAGAGTCCTGGAAGTAACAGGGATGATGAGATGAAAGTGCTAAGAATAGTACTACTTGAAACAACAGAGTTAGCCATGGGTGTTAATCCAAGACCGCTTGGATTTATTTTTGTATTGGGTGCGGCTAATCTTGCAGGTCATATAGAGCTGCCACCATTCGGTGTTGTATCAGCTATAAAAATAATAAGAACTGTACTATCAAAATATAGCCAATGAAGGGCCTATGAAGACTGAGCAAAGGTTGGATTGTAGTATTTTGTTCGGCTAATCATGATGGCCATGTAGACCACCCATAACAGGGATGAAAGTGCTAAGAATAGTACTAATTGAAACAACCGAGTTAGCCATGGGTGTTAGTCTAAGACCACTCAGCTTTTTTTTGGGTTTGGGTGCAGCTAATCATGAAGGCCAGATAGACCTGCCACCATTTGGTGTTGTAACAGGTATTAAACTGCAAAGAACAGTACTACTTAACACAACCTACTTACCATGGGTCCCAGAGCATATGTTTGGTTATTATATTTTGTAAGGGTAATCTTGCAGGCCATATAGACCTCCACCGATAGGGTGAGTATGAGTAACAGCTATTAAAATGTGAAGGACATTACTAATTAACACAACATAGTTACCATGGGTCGCAGACCAAGAGCAGATGTCTTATTATTATATTTTGTATGGGTAATCATCCAGGCCGTATAGACCTTACCAAATAGGGGGAGTTACAGAGATTAAAGTGCTAAGCATGGTAGTACTTAAAACACAACCTAGTTAAAATAGGTACCAGACCGCATGTCTTATTATTATATTTTTTCAGGGTAATCAGGCAGGCCATATAGAACACCCCCGATAGGGGGGGGGAACAGGGATTAAAGTGCTAAGAAAAGTACTAATTAACACAAGCTAGTTGGGTCCAAGAACGCATGTTTAATTATTAGACTTTATTAGGGTAATTATATATCTAACAAATCTATCTATTTCTCTTCTATAGATTCTATCTAACTATCAATCTATGTATATCTATCTATCCTATCTATCAATCTATCTTCTGTCCGGGATGTTTTGAGACAGCCACTTTGGGAATGTTAGTTGATTTAGGCCCATTATGGCTTAAAAGCAGACTCTGCATAAACTATGTAATTTTCCATGGGAGTTTTGCCAGGGATCCCCCTGCAGCATGCGACAGTCCAGGTGTTAGTACCCTTGAAACAACTTTTCCATCACTATTGTGGCCAGAAAGAGTCCTTGTAGGTTTTAAAGTTCGCCTGCCTGCCAATACCGGAAGTTTGAGTCCGCCGTTCGCGAACCGAAAATTTTAGGTTCGCGACATCACTACTGGTAAATAGAAATTCTCCTATCCATAAACTGAAGTTTCTCAATTTGTCTATAGGCACTCAAAATTTGTATTTCAGACCTAAAGCTTGTAAATCTTATAATGATTTGTCTGGGAAAAATGTTTTCCAAAGTAGCTGTTTCTCATAGTATTAATCCTATGGACTTTTTCAGTAGCAAAGGTGCCCTGGTTCTCAGTTTGCTCTCCTGGTTTTATCAATTCTGAGAGCCGTAGAATTCCAAAAAGTTTCCACCTTGAGCGGTTTTCAATATCTTCTAATTTTGAAAGCAAAAATGTATTATACTTCTCTAATTCTGATATCCTTCAAGCCATATTAGACTGAACATCCTCTAATTCTGAAATTCACTGCTTTGAATCTTCTAGTCTAGAAAAAAAGTTTTAATTTATTAAGAGATAAGAGAAATATCTTTTTTTTTTTGTAATTTCTGGAAATCTAAAAGATAATATTTGTGTGACCCATCAAGAGATGGTTTAGCTGCCTTATCCTCATGCTTATTTTTAAGAGGCATTATATTGTTTGCACTGAATTTTTCCATATACTTACAGTAAAAAAATAAAAATAAAATTAACCAAATTTTTCCTTCAGCTAATGTACAATAAAGCCGGGGCTTACACCCAAAAGTTGTATACGGTATATCAATTTTCCCGATTTGTATTTTCTTTTTCCCTTTTCTTTGTTTAACAAGCAATTTTTCAAGCCAAATTACAAAGAGTTAAATAATTCATAAAACAGATCAGCAGTTAGTGAGTCCATTTTATGTTTCAAGTAGTTAACAGAACATGTCCCAATTAGATTTCCACACTAAGAAGAGTAATAAGGGTAAAAACCTTCACATGTCCAGTATAGTCCCAGCCAATTGTAACAAGGACTCTGCAATTACGTGAATATCCACTAATCTTATTGGTAGTAGACGTCTTCACTGGGGTAGCATGGATCTAATGTGATCATACCTCAGGATACCTCCCTTAATGACACTGCACACCAAGGTATACAACCTAATCAGATGAATACAGCCAAACAGTTCATAGGCTCTTAATAAGAATTAAATAAAGGACAGAGGAGATCACACCAGGAACTTCACATTAGAAGGAACTTTTAGGAAAAAAAGTCCAATATACTCTTAACCAGATACTAGAAGAACTACATAAACAGCCACTAGTTTTGCTAACCACAAAATAAATCGTAAGGGTTTAAATCAGGGCTTAGGGGTATTCTTCATAACAGATATTTCCTCAATATTGCTTTCAGCATAATACAACCAATAATGTAGCCATCTTAACAGGCGTAGATAAAAAAAAAGGGGTCCAATGTCACTACTGTGACGTTACAGGGAATATAATTACTAATAATAGTTATTAATAATAACTCAGAGGAGATTAACATATATATTCCTCCTGATATTATATAGTATAAATGTTGGTGCTGTGTACTTGACAATAGGAAAACAAAAGAAGATCAGAGTCTT
This sequence comes from Bombina bombina, assembly GCF_027579735.1. Lineage (NCBI taxonomy): Eukaryota > Metazoa > Chordata > Amphibia > Anura > Bombinatoridae > Bombina > Bombina bombina. The sequence goes on from NC_069508.1 coordinate 127,155,928, forward strand.
CAGAAAATGTACACATGAATAGCACTCAGATTCCCTGAATATAGAATTAGACTTGGTTGCGAATGGCGGATATACTAGAAAATTAAAATATAACTTTTATTAAGACTTTAAAATAATGGTAGAACAATACACATTAAAAACACAGGAATTGTACTAGCTCAAAAGGTGAGTGGCAAGTAGGGATTAAATAACCAGATTCCCAGAGAAATATCCTTGCGGATTTAAGTTAGTCAGATGGTCTTAATAAAGATTTAGAATGCACTTATAGGTCCACAATCATAAGATTGATCCTTGTTTATGAATCACAAGGGTCAAGTACAACAAATACAGGGAGTGCAGAATTATTAGGCAAGTTGTATTTTTGAGGATTAATTTTATTATTGAACAACAACCATGTTCTCAATGAACCCAAAAAACTCATTAATATCAAAGCTGAATAGTTTTGGAAGTAGTTTTTAGTTTGTTTTTAGTTATAGCTATTTTAGGGGGATATCTGTGTGTGCAGGTGACTATTACTGTGCATAATTATTAGGCAACTTAACAAAAAACAAATATATACCCATTTCAATTATTTATTTTTACTAGTGAAACCAATATAACATCTCAACATTCAAAAATATACATTTCTGACATTCAAAAACAAAACAAAAACAAATCAGTGACCAATATAGCCACCTTTCTTTGCAAGGACACTCAAAAGCCTGCCATCCATGGATTCTGTCAGTGTTTTGATCTGTTCACCATCAACATTGCGTGCAGCAGCAACCACAGCCTCCCAGACACTGTTCAGAGAGGTGTACTGTTTTCCCTCCTTGTAAATCTCACATTTGATGATGGACCACAGGTTCTCAATGGGGTTCAGATCAGGTGAACAAGGAGGCCATGTCATTAGATTTTCTTCTTTTATATCCTTTCTTGCCAGCCACGCTGTGGAGTACTTGGACGCGTGTGATGGAGCATTGTCCTGCATGAAAATCATGTTTTTCTTGAAGGATGCAGACTTCTTCCTGTACCACTGCTTGAAGAAGGTGTCTTCCAGAAACTGGCAGTAGGACTGGGAGTTGAGCTTGACTCCATCCTCAACCCGAAAAGGCCCCACAAGCTCATCTTTGATGATACCAGCCCAAACCAGTACTCCACCTCCACCTTGCTGGTGTCTGAGTCGGACTGGAGCTCTCTGCCCTTTACCAATCCAGTTACGGGCCCATCCATCTGGCCCATCAAGACTCACTCTCATTTCATCAGTCCATAAAACCTTAGAAAAATCAGTCTTGAGATATTTCTTGGCCCAGTCTTGACGTTTCAGCTTGTGTGTCTTGTTCAGTGGTGGTCGTCTTTCAGCCTTTCTTACCTTGGCCATGTCTCTGAGTATTGCACACCTTGTGCTTTTGGGCACTCCAGTGATGTTGCAGCTCTGAAATATGGCCAAACTGGTGGCAAGTGGCATCTTGGCAGCTGCACGCTTGACTTTTCTCAGTTCATGGGCAGTTATTTTGCGCCTTGGTTTTTCCACACGCTTCTTGCGACCCTGTTGACTATTTTGAATGAAACGCTTGATTGTTCGATGATCACGCTTCAGAAGCTTTGCAATTTTAAGAGTGCTGCATCCCTCTGCAAGATATCTCACTATTTTTTACTTTTCTGAGCCTGTCAAGTCCTTCTTTTGACCCATTTTGCCAAAGGAAAGGAAGTTGCCTAATAATTATGCACACCTGATATAGGGTGTTGATGTCATTAGACCACACCCCTTCTCATTACAGAGATGCACATCACCTAATATGCTTAATTGGTAGTAGGCTTTCAAGCCTATACAGCTTGGAGTAAGACAACATGCATAAAGAGGATGATGTGGTCAAAATACTCATTTGCTTAATAATTCTGCACTCCCTGTAGATCAGGCACTGTGGTTTAATACTGGGTGGTTTTACGTGAGAGAAAATGCATGAATTATTGGTTTGATACAACACATATAGTAATGAAAGTGATTATGGTATATTTGTGATATACTATGTACATTTGCAAATTAACAGTAAATTTAGGGGGTTTGAAATAGCATATTACATCAATAAATATTGGATCCAGAATTCCCAATTTCCAAATCAATAACAGTTAAAATTGTTACTCAAAGTTGTACTATCGGTAATAAATATCTAGGATGGTAATTACCGGATTTAACAAATCTCGTTCAGGATTGATATATTAACTTGTTAGCCTAGAGTTTTGTTTCTCTTGATATTAGTCTATGTAGGCTATCACTGTGGTTGTAAATATTTATATATAAATACAATTCCTGAAACTTGTCCAGGACATTGAATAAATAATAAGTTAAATCACAGTTTAGTTCTAATAGGTATTTAGGTCAATTGTGCTCTGTTCAACTAGTACATTATGAATAAATTATCCTGCAGGTATATACCGTATGTTGTAACACTTTTATTGTTATATATTATTTGCTACGAGTATCATTTGTCACATATTATTAAATAATTGTGAAAACAATCACAGATAGATCCGGCTCACTATAGAGAGAGCCCGATGATAATTAAAACAACAAATACGGAGTCCACTATCCCCCAACCTCCCCTGACATGTTTCGCCGAGATACTCGGCTTTCTCAAAAGGTTTTTTTTTTTTTTTTGAGAAAGCTGAGTATCTCGGCGAAACATGTCAGGGGAGGTTGAGGGATAATGGGCTCCGTATTTGTTGTTTTAATTAGCAGGAATTAGCTCAAAATCTTTATGACACTTAATACTTATGTAACATAGTCTGCTTACTAGATGTCACATTAGTGACTATGTACTGACCGATTCATTTTAGCAGCCTAATACAATGCTATGGAATAAACCTTTGAGAGGCTAATAGGGGAAACTTAATAACCGATAAAGCAGCACGTAGTGCCAAACGGACAAATTAGAATGTTACTGACTCGCACCTTGGGTTCAATAGAGCTAGCAATTTATATTAGAATATAATTTGGCAACTGTGCCTACAGTAAGGCAGTAGCAATTTACATATTTGTAAGTATTCTTAGTATATTGCTAAGCAAGTCTACTAACGATAACTTTATTAATGATCAGGAACACTGGGTGTCTGTAACGGATATGGGCTCTCTCTATAGTGAGCCGGATCTATCTGTGATTGTTGTCACAATTATTTAATAATATGTGACAAATGATACTCGTAGCAAATAATATATAACAATAAAAGTGTTACAACATACGGTATATATACCTGCAGGATAATTTATTCATAATGTACTAGTTGAACAGAGCACAATTGACCTAAATACCTATTAGAACTAAACTGTGATTTAACGTATTATTTATTCAATGTCCTTGACAAGTTTCAGGAATTGTATTTATATATAAATATTTACAACCACAGTGATAGCCTACATAGACTAGTATCAAGAGAAACAAAACTCTAGGCTAACAAGTGAATATATCAATCCTGAAGGGGATTTGTTAAATCCGGTAATTACTATCCTAGATATTTATTACTGATAGTACAACTTTGAGTAACAATTTTAACTGTTATTGATTTGGAAATTGGGAATTCCGGATCCAATATTTATTTATGTAATATGCTATTTCAAACCCCTAAATTTACTGTTAATTTGCAAATGTACATGGTATATCACAAATATACCATAATCACTTTCATTACTATATGTGTTGTATCAAACCAACAATTCATGCATTTTCTCTTACGTAAAACCACCCAGTATTGAACCACAGTGCCTGATCTATTTGTTGTACTTGACCTGTGTGATTCATAAACAAGGATCAACCTTATGATTGTGGACCTATAAGTGCATTCTAAATCTTTATTAAGACCATCTGACTAACTTAAATCCGCAAGGATATTTCTCTGGGAATCTGGTTATTTAATCCCTACTTGCCACTCACCTTTTGAGCTAGTACAATTCCTGTGTTTTTAATGTGTATTGTTCTACCATTATTTTAAAGTCTTAATAAAAGTTATATTTTAATTTTCTAGTATATCCGCCATTCGCAACCAAGTCTAATTCTATATTCAGGGAATCTGAGTGCTATTCATGTGTACATTTTCTGAAGACTCAGATCTTCTTTTGTTTTCCCATCTTAACAGGCCTAACCTATGCCAAACAGTTCCTATCACATGCTATCTAACTTAATTGCCCTATAAGCCATGGCAGTGTTTCCCAACTGTGGTCCTCAGTACCACCAACAGTCCTGGTGTACATTATAGCTGAACTAGAGCACAGGTGAAATAATCAGCTGATGGATGAGAGCAGGTCAGTTACTGATCAGCTGATTACTTCACCTGTGCACTGGTTCAGCTATAATGAAAACCAGGCCTGATGGGGGTACTTGAGGACCGTGGTTGGGAAACACTGAGTCAGGGGATGGGACCTCAACAAAATATGTACAATAATAAAAACTACAAGAGAAGGCAGAGAAGTACTCACTGATCACCTCCATTGCTGTTCTCAATCCCTATGTTTCTGGCTACTGTGTGTGTCTTCCTTGTACAATCCACAAATGGAGTTTGAAGAAAAGAGGGAGGTCACATTTATCACAACCTATAGTGCAGGAGCCAGTGCTATCAAATCTATTCTATCTAAACACTGAGAAGTGCTAAAACTTGATCCTGTCCTAGGGAAAGGATTGAGTGATAAACCAGATGTAATTTGTAAGCGCAACCAAAACCTTGAAAACATTCCGGCCCCATCTCAATTGAGATCTTATACTACTAATAATCCTTCAATTTGAAAAGATGGGACTTTGTCCCAATGGCTCAACATCAGCAATGGTCTTTACAAATGTGGTTGCCTCAATTGTTGCTTTTGTCCCAAAATAAAATCAGAGGATCTGGTACGAAATTGGGATAATTTGCCACAATTAACAATTAAATGTAGGGTCACATGTAATACAACTTATGCTGTTTATGTACTTACATGCAGCTGTTGTAGGATGTATGTAGGATAACCAAAGAGAAAGGTTAAAAGAAGAATATATGAACATATAGACAATATTGAAAAGGGATTCACTAAACATAGCGTCTCTGATTACTTTTATAATTACCATAATCAAAATTTGAACAGTTTAAAAGTAATGATAGTTGATGTTATACCACCTACCAATAATTCACAACAAAGATTGCTGAATTTACATGTGTGAAACCAAATGGATACATTTTTTGGATAGTTTATTCCCAAAAGGGCTCAATATAGACCTTGACCTACTAGTGTTTATGGGCTAATACATACCAAAGTGAATATCACTTTCTGTAAATTAGTTCCATGGTTAGGTTGTGTTTCATTTTATCCCAAGGTTATGTCTATTTTATATTATTTAATCTAATAATTTTTATATTAGTGAATATATGAATTTGATTATCAGTGTGAAGTCTTTGAATTACAAAGTTGTTCGATAGCACTAGCATTTTTATATTTGCACCTCGTATTTCAGTTTGTATCATCATGCATCTTTATAGTACTATACAGAATGAATTTATGTATTTTTTTTAATGTTTCTTTTTAAGTTATTTTGATTTTAGCCACATTGTAATCAATGACGAACGTATTGATATACTATTGGGTGTGTCTAGAATAGTCATCTCTCTGCAGGTAGTACATGTGTGGAGCACTATGTGTGTTCTTACCCATCAATTGTTTGACAATACGTGTACCATCTGTTATCTTACTGAGACTATGTATCAATTTGTCATACTGAGTTTATGACTGACATCTTAACTGGACATGCACGCTACTACCTGAGAGAAACACCTCCCTTTTGGGAAGGGATGTCAGAGGGTCTCACCAATCAGCATTCGAGGAGGGTGTGATTTGAAGCACAGGTTAAAAGACCCATTGCGGAAAAGGTAATCAATACTTCAACTTAATCTCTTGATACAGTCTGTTAAGTAGACAGACAAAACGAGTAATGAGTAATGGTTGAAGACGCGGCAACTGTTGAAAATATACAGCTGCGGCAATCATTGACTACAGAGGGAGACGGCTGGGACTGGTTAATGTATTGAGCTGTGATATGTTTGATAAAATATTTCTTTTAGTAAGTGCATTTGTATGTGCATACTGTATGTCTTTTAATACATTTTTAAATAAGCCACTATGAATCGAAGTTGCGCTTCTGTTTTTCTTCTAGTCCTATACTTCCATATTTATTTCATTATAGCGTGTGACTAATGAGAGTTCATGTAGTCCTGCACTTTACAATAAAAGTTTTATTGTTATTTCCTGCTTTTCTGCAAAAGGAATGTATACATTATATACATCTAAATACAGTGTGTGTGTATTAAACAACATTAATTATGAGGGGGTAGAAATCTTTGTGTCTTGGTTGTGGTGGTAATCGGTACCAGAATATTAAAACAAAAAGGGTAGTCCACTTTTTTAAAATGATTTATAAGAAGACAAACAATATAGGCATGAAAAATTAACAATTGCCTTCAAGCTGCAAAAGTATTAAACAATCTTAAAGAAAATACCAGAAGCTACAACATCCAGTCCAAATTATACAGGGATGCTCTATCTTAAATAAACGCAGGTTAAGCAATACTACTAACTAAACATAGTAAACCAGAGAATCTATCCCAAGAAGAATGCACAATAATTATAATATACTCCGCCAGTTCAGTCCTCCAGTGTGCACTCTCTCTCTCTCTAAGATCAGTTGCTTCCAGGAGGTTAGGAAGGAAAAAAATGTGTATGGTAACTGTTGACCATCATTGTATACCTAATTTACTTAAAGGGACAGTCTACTCCAGAATTTTTATTGTTTTAAAAGATATATAATCCCTTTATTACCCATTCCCCAGTTTTACATAACCAGCACAGTTACATTAATAGACTTTTTACCTCTGTGATAACCTTGTATCTAGGCCTCGGCAGACTGCCCCCTTATTTCAGTTCTTGTGCGTGAGTACAATTTTATCTATATGGCACACATGAAATAATGCCCACTAGCTGTGAAAAACTGTCAAAATGCTCTGAGATAAAAGGTGGCCTTCAAGGGCTTAGAAATTAGCATATGAGCCTACCTAGGTTAAGCTTTCAACAAAGAATACCAAGAGAACAAAGGAAATTTGATGATAAAAGTAAATTGGAAGGTTGTTTAAAGATGCATGACCCTATCTCAATCATGAAAGTTTAATTTTGATTAAGCTGTGTCCTACCATACACCAATCAAAGGCTACATGGGAGTGTCATTCTTAGACAAAGACTAGGCCAAATCCTATTCTATAGTTTTTGCATATGTTTGTATAATACTCAATCAGCTAGATTACGAGTTATGCGTGCTATAGGGAAATTAACGAACGCAACAGTTGCGTTATTTAACCCACTATAGCGCAGCCATTAAAGTTTTGAAAAACCAGGCTTGTGCATGCAATATGGTGCTTTTAAGCTCCATACTGCACAAAAAACAAGCAATGTTTTGGCGTGCTCATGCACGCTTTTCCCAAAGACATCAATGGGGAGAGCGGGTCAGAAAAAAGAAAAAACACCTGCGATTGCGGAAAGAAAAGCTCTGTAACGCAGCCCCAATGATGTCTATGGGGAAAAAAACATAACGTTTAAACCTAACACCCTAACATAAAACCCAAGTCTTAACACCCCTAATCTGCTGCACCCGACATCGCCGGCACCTACATAATGTTATTAACCCCTAATCTGCCACTCCCAATATCACCGTCACTATATTAAAGTTATTCACCCCTATTCTGCTGTATCCCAACATCGCCACCACTATATTAAAGTTATTAACCCCTATTCCAGGGCACCCCAACATCGCCGCCACTAAATAAAGGTATTAACCCCTAAATCTCTGGCCTCCCACATCACTACCACTAAATAAACATATTAACCCCCAAACCACCAGCACCCCACATTGCAACAACCTAAATTAAACTATATTAACCCCTAAACCTAACACCCCCTAACTTTAACATAAATAAAATAGAGCTAAACTAAAGTTACAATTATTAACTAAATAATACCTATTTAAAACTAAATACTTACCTATGAAATAAAACCTAAGCTAGCTACAATATAACTAATAGTTATATTGGAGATAGTCTAGGTTTTATTTTTATTTCACTGTAAGGCAGCTTAGGTTTTATTTGACAGGTAATTTTGTATTTATTTTAACTAGGTAGACTAGTTAGCAAATAGTTATTAACTATTTAATAACTACCTAGTTAAAATAAATACAAAATTACCTGTCAAATAAAACCTAAGCTGCCTTGCACTAAAACCTAACATTACAAAAAATAAAAAACCTACCATTACAAAAATTAAAAAACCTACCATTACAAAAAATAAAAAAACTACCATTACAAAAAAAAACTACCATTACAAAAAATAACAAACGAAATTATCCAAAAAAATAAAAATTATTCCTATTCTAATAACCTTTTTTTTTAAAAAAGGGCCTTTTGTAGGGCATTGCCCTAAACTTAACAGCTCTTTTGCTACAAAAGAAAACAAACACCACCTAACAGTATACAGACCCCCACCCCCAAACCCACAAAATAAAAATAAAGTAAAACCTAATCTACCCATTGCCCTGAAAAGGGCATTTGTATGGACATTGCCCTTAAAAGGGCATTTAGCTATTTTACTGCCCAAGCCCTAATCTAAAAATAAAAACCCACCCCAAAAAGAAAAAAATACATTACACAAAATAACAAACAAATTCTCAAAAATAATAAAAATATTCTTATTCTAATACCTATTTAAAAAAACACCCCAAAATAAAAAAAAAAAATAATCTGGAATAAACTACCAATAGCCCTTAAAAGGGCCTTTGTAGGGCATTGCCTTAAGTTAAACAGCTCTTTTACCTGAAATTTGCTATTGGATTCGTCATCCAATAGAATGAGAGCTGCTTAAATCCTATTGGCTGATTTGAACAGCAAATAAGATTTTAGCAGCTCTAATTCCTATTCGCTGATTCCAATTTTTCAGCCAATAGGAATGCAAGGGACGCCATCTTGAATCACGTACCTTGAATTGAAGATTCAGTGTACAGCGGCAACCATATGAAGAGGATGCTCCGTGCCGGATGTCTTCAGGAGGGAGCCGCTCCTCTCCGCCTGGATCAAGAAGATGCCGCATGGATGAAGATTGAAGAGGCTGCCTGGATGAAGACTTCTTGCCGCCTGGATGAGGACTTCGCCGCCTGGATGAAGATAGAAGAAGCCGCCTGTATGAAGACTTCTCGCTGCCTGGATGAGGACTTCATGCCTGGATGAAGATCGTTCAAGCAGGACTTCAAAAACTGTAAGTGGATAGTCGGGGGTTAGTGTTAGGTTTTTTAAGGTTTTTTTGGGTGTTTTTTTTAGATTAGGGTTTGGGCTATTTCTAAACCAGCTAAATGCCCTTTTAAGGGCAATGCCCATACGAATGCTCTTTTCAGGGCAATGGGTAGCTTAGGTTTTTCTTAGAGTTAGGTTTTTTATTTTGGGGGGTTGGTTGGGTGGTGGTTTTCACTGTTGGGGTGTCTTTTTATTTTTTTCTACAGGTAAAAGAGCTGTTTAACTTAGGGCAATGCCCTACAAAAGGCCCTTTTAAAGGCCATTGGTAGTTTCTTGTAGGCTAGGTTTTTTTATTTTGGGTGTTTTTTTTATTTTGATACGGATAATAGATTAGGTGTAATTCTTTTTTATTTTTGATAATTTAATTTGTTATTTTTAATTTAGTCTTTTTTATTTTTTGTAATTAGATAGTTTTTAATCTTTATAGTAGTGTTAGGATTTTTTATTGTGTAGTTTAGTTTCATTTAATTGCTAGTAAGTTTAATTTTAGTTTATTAATTATATTAGTTTAATTTTTAATTTATCCAAAATGAAGAGTATGACAAAGACTGATTCTAATAAAAGTTCTATTTATTGAATACAAAATTAAAAATAAAAATGGAAGGCCGTCTCCACAAGAGCAAGTTAGCACCACAATCCCAAAAGGAAAGCTAACATGTTTTAGCTCATCAAGACATCACAGCTAAAGGTTACAGAAAATCTACAGCCTTTAAAAAGGGAACACCCTGATGTTTAATGGGTTAATAAAAAACAGGGGGAGTGTCCCATGGTTAACCATTTGTTAATCCACACAATACTTGCAATAAAGTAATACATTGTATATGCCCATTTAAAAAAAAGAAAAAGGTTAATATCAGCATAAAACCTAATATTGTGGAGGATAAACATAAATGCATACAATTATTCATAAATATGCTATTTCAAATAAATACACTTAAGATGCAGTAGGAATACATTCCAAGACACAAACATATTTCTATATGTATATATGTGTACGTAAATACGAAATAATGTATTGATACACAATGGTGCATAAATAAGTGGGTGAAAATATACCACGCAATTATATTGCAAATGAGCATTTAGAAGAAAAACCTCTCATTAGTGTATTGGTATATGATGTATCAAAGCAATATAGGTTATAATATAAAATATATACATGTTATATTGCCAGGAGAATACAAAGAAAGTTGAAATCACTCCCAATAATTGATCAGATCATACTCTGAGTTAAAGCCCAATGAAGTTCTGGTTTGGAGAGTAAATATCCAGAACATCTCTCTTTTTTTGTAAAAGTTTAGTTCTGTAACCCCCTCATTTTGGGGAAAATACCCTCTCAACTGCTTGCCATCTCAGAGTATGATCTAATCTCTCATGGACCTGAACAAAGTGTTGAACTAAAGCTGTCTTTGATCTGCCAACACTAATGGTAGATAGGTGTTCACATATGCGAGAATTGACATCTCGCGTTGTTAACCCTACGTATTGAAGTTTACACTGGGTGAAAGATAATAAATAAATAACAAAAGTTGAAGTGCAGTTCAGGCATGATTAAATATGATATTGTGTGCCAGTGGTTTCAGACCTAAATGTGTCAGATATCAAAGCTGAATCACAGGAGCGACATCTGTTGCTGCCGCATCTAAACATACCCTTATGGGATAATCAAGATCCCATTACTCTGTTGGAATCCGGTAATTGTGAGGGTGAAAGTAAATTATCTAAAGTTTTAGTTTTCCTGTATGAGCATCTCACACCTTTACTGATGCATCCAATTAAACCATCATCAGCAGCTAACATTTGAAAAAATGTTTTTTTTTTATTATGTTGCAAATGGATGAATACTGTTCACTGTATTTAGTAACAAAAGTGACTCCCTCATGCTTTTCAGTATGTTTAATTCTATCTGCTAAAAGATATTTCCTATTAAGCATTTTTGTTTCTCTCTCTCTGCTCTAGAAAGCCTCTCTGTTGTAAACAATTTCTTAGATAAAGGGACTCTTTCACAAAAGTTTTATCAGATGTACAATTAGGTTTTAATCTGATGAATTGTCCCTTAGCAACAGCATAAGGGACATGTCGAGGATGGCAACTTTTTGCATGTAAGAGAGTATTACCCGCAATTGGTTTTCTCCAAACCTCAGTAATAACTCTTCCATTGCTACCCCCAATTATTGTCAAATCCAAAAAACACATTTTAAATTTGTTCATCTCAAAAGTGAACACAAGTCCACAATTGTTATTATTGAGATACTGCAAAAATGCTGTTCTGCGTGTCCCATGTGAGATTCTCTACCAGGGTAAGGACATGTTTAGTGTCTATGAGTTGGCTGGGCAGACTAACAACAAATTGATTAAGGATACCATCTAACCAGTCCGACAGGTGCTCAAACAGGGACCCAATACCACTCACTATGGGACGTCCCTTAACATTAATTAGCGATTTGTGCACCTTCAGAAGGTGGTGAAAGATGGGAACCACAGGATGCGACACAAACAGATATTCAAAAGTGTCCCTGTCAAAAAAGCCTTTATCTAGGCCTTCATCAAGAAGATGTGACAACTCTCTTTTGTATTTAGGGGTGGGGTCCATAGATAGCTTTTCATAGTTATTGGAATCACCCAACTGTCCATAAGCCTCATCTAAGTATTGTTGTTTATTTAGAACAACAACAGAGCCCCCTTGTCTGCCCCCTTTATCACAATGTCTGAGTTTGAGTTTAATTCTCGTGTAGCTTGTCTCTGTTTAGAAGTGATGTTACCTGGAGTCCTATCAGTTTTATAAAATAGATTATGAAGATCCTGTTCGACTCTTTTTTATAAAAGGTCTCCAAGGTAACACCTCTACTGTGTATGGAGTAAATGGATGAAGCATTTTTAAATCCCTTAACACTAGCTATTTCAGTCAGATCAATGGGGTTGTCATTAATCTCATGTGACAGATCCTCCATAGAGGTAATGTCACATAATTCATCAAAAGCTAAAGCACATTTTGAAAATTAATTTTCGTGTGGTGTAATGTCATCAGTTTGATTGTCAATCCTGGGTGTCTCAGCTGAGGAGAAATGTTTCTGTAAAGTAATGTTGTGTATGAATATATTAACATCTAATATAGTAGAGAAAAGATTGAATGTGGAAGAAGGTGCAAAGCTTAGCCCTAAGGCCAAAACTTCTGTTTGTACGGGAGTAAGTGTATGATTGGACAGATTAATTACATTGTGTGGTTGTACTTTGTGTGGGATCTGTTCCCCCTCAATGGATATCTGTCCTGTTGAGCAGCATTTATTCCCCCCACTCCCTTTTTCTCCAGGGGCATGGAAAAAATCTGTTCCAATAAATTACATTCAACCCCTGGGCCAGTTGACTGAGAGATAGTACTAGCCACATATTTGGAACCCTCTCCTGGTCTTGCTGATGTATGTTTGTCCTTGGGTTTTACATCAGTAGATGCTACAGTATTTTTAACAGGTAAAGGAATATTTTGTGTGGTTATAACAGAGTGTATGGCAGGGTTGGAAAATATAACCTGTTGTGGAATAATCGTATTATTCTTAAGTATGCCATTTAAATCTGGTTGGTGCACTATTTCACCTGAGGACTGATAATCCTCACCTGACTCAGCATCAGTATCTGAAAGGGTCACTGCTTTAGAGGTGTTAGACTGGTTAAAATAATTATCCCCCCCCCGCCTCTGCCCCTGTTCCTATTCCTGGACCTATTCCTGCCTCTGCGTTGTTGCATTCTTCTAGTTTGAGATCTCTCTCTCCTATTCCACACTAAAGGTGTGTTTGTGTCATAATCAGTTTGGTCTCAAATGTATTTGAGATGTTTGTTATCAATTTAGAGTTTCTAGCTTCTACTACAGTTTTTTTTGTAAAACAGCATCACATTTTGGATAGTCTAATTCATTTAATCTACTATTAAGCTCACTCTGCAGTGAATTAATGTCCTCCCTGGTAGCTATTAACAAAATATTTTTATAACTAACCAATAACAACATTATTTTAGCTGAACATTCACTTAAAATATCATTCCAGGAATCCACAAAGTTTTTATCATTCACATCAAAAGTGGGGAATTTGTGGATTCTCAGACCCCTGGGTACAATCTTGAGTGTTAGATAGCGTTCCATGGTCCAAATGTCCCATTGTAGCTTATGTTCTCTGATAAGCAACTTTTCCATGCTAGTATAGGTGAGGGTGTGGGTGGCACCTCTAGGCTATCTGTACTGCAAATGGACTTCCAAAGAGAAAAGGCAAGTCCGGGGTCAGAGATTAAAACAATTCCTTTATTTGTCAAAAAGTTAAAATTCCAACATGGGGACAGAAGAAAGTATCCAAAACACCTAAAGCAGTGGCTTACGTGTTTCGGCCGTAGCCTTACTCATAGCCAATATAACACTCACTAAGCTATTGACTTTAAAAAGGCCCCCCTGGGCTGTGATTGGTGTAAAACCAATAGGTGTGTTCGAATGTTTGCTCAGTTTCCTGTTAAACTCTCAATTAACTACTAAACATGAATCCAGCATTCTCAGGCCTAGATTTGGAGTTCGGCGGTAAAAGGGCTGTTAACGCTCCGCGGGCTTTTTTCTGGCCGCACCATAAAATTAACTCTGGTATCGAGAGTTTAATCAAATGCTGCGTTAGGCTCCAAAAAAGGAGCGTAGAGCATTTTTACCGCAAATGCAACTCTCGATACCAGAGTTGCTTACGGACGCGGCCGGCCTCAAAAACGTGCTCGTGCACGATTCTCCCATAGGAAACAATGGGACTGTTTGAGCTGAAAAAAACCTAACACCTGCAAAAAAGCAGCGTTCAGCTCCTAACGCAGCCCCATTGTTTCCTATGGGGAAACACTTCCTACGTCTGCACCTAACACCCTAACATGTACCCCGAGTCTAAACACCCCTACCCTTACACTTATTAACCCCTAATCTGCCGCCCCCGCTATCGCTGACCCCTGCATATTTTGTTTAACCCCTAATCTGCCGCTCCGTAAACCGCCGCAACCTACGTTCTCCCTATGTACCCCTAATCTGCTACCCCTAACACCGCCGACCCCTATATTATATTTATTAACCCCTAATCTGCCCCCCACAACGTCGCCGACACCTGCCTACACTTATTAACCCCTAATCTGCCGAGCGGACCTGAGCGCTACTATAATAAATGTATTAACCCCTAATCCGCCTCACTAACCCTATCATAAATAGTATTAACCCCTAATCTGCCCTCCCTAACATCGCCGACACCTACCTTCAATTATTAACCCCTAATCTTCCGATCGGAGCTCACCGCTATTCTAATAAATGGATTAACCCCTAAAGCTAAGTCTAACCCTAACACTAACACCCCCCTAAGTTAAATATAATTTTTATCTAACGAAATAAATTAACTCTTATTAAATAAATGATTCCTATTTAAAGCTAAATACTTACCTGTAAAATACATCCTAATATAGCTACAATATAAATTATAATTATATTATAGCTATTTTAGGATTAATATTTATTTTACAGGTAACTTTGTAATTATTTTAACCAGGTACAATAGCTATTAAATAGTTAAGAACTATTTAATACTTACCTAGTTAAAATAATAACAAAATTACCTGTAAAATAAGTCCTAACCTAAGATATAATTAAACCTAACACTACCCTATCAATAAATTAATTAAATAAACTACCTACAATTACCTACAATTAACCTAACACTACACTATCAATAAATTAATTAAATACAATTCCTACAAATAAATACAATTAAATAAACTAGCTAAAGTACAAAAAATAAAAAAGATCTAAGTTACAGAAAATAAAAAATTTTTTACAAACATAATAAAAATATTACAACAATTTTAAACTAATTACACCTACTCTAAGCCCCCTAATAAAATAACAAAGCCCCCCAAAATAAAAAATTCCCTACCCTATTCTAAATTAAAAAAAGTTACAAGCTCTTTTACCTTACCAGCCCTGAACAGGGCCCTTTGCGGGGCATGCCCCAAGAATTTCAGCTCTTTTGCCTGTAAAAGAATAAATACAATACCCCCCCCCAACATTACAACCCACCACCCACATACCCCTAATCTAACCCAAACCCCCCTTAAATAAACCTAACACTAAGCCCCTGAAGATCTTCCTACCTTGTCTTCACCATACCAGGTTCACCGATCCGTCCTGAAGAGCTCCTCCGATGTCCTGATCCAAGCCCAAGCGGGGGCTGAAGAGGTCCATGATCCGGTCAAAGTCTTCATCCAAGCGGGGCAGAAGAGGATCTTCCATCCGATTGAAGTCATCATCCAGGCGGCATCTTCGATCTTCTTCCATCCGGAGCGAAGCGGCAGGATCCTGAAGACATCCAGCGCGGAACATCCATCCGGACCGACGACTGAACGACGAATGACTGTTCCTTTAAGGGACGTCATCCAAGATGGCGTCCCTCGAATTCTGATTGGCTGATAGGATTCTATCAGCCAATCGGAATTAAGGTAGGAATTTTCTGATTGGCTGATGGAATCAGCCAATCAGAATCTAGTTCAATCCGATTGGCCGATCCAATCAGCCAATCAGATTGAGCTCGCATTCTATTGGCTGATCGGAACAGCCAATAGAATGCGAGCTCAATCTGATTGGCTGATTGGATCAGCCAATCGGATTGAACTTGATTCTGATTGGCTGATTCCATCAGCCAATCAGAAAATTCCTACCTTAATTCCGATTGGCTGATAGAATCCTATCAGCCAATCGGAATTCGAGGGACGCCATCTTGGATGACGTCCCTTAAAGGAACAGTCATTCGTCGTTCAGTCGTCGGTCCGGATGGATGTTCCGCGCTGGATGTCTTCAGGATCCTGCCGCTTCGCTCCGGATGGAAGAAGATCGAAGATGCCGCCTGGATGATGACTTCAATCGGATGGAAGATCCTCTTCTGCCCCGCTTGGATGAAGACTTTGACCGGATCATGGACCTCTTCAGCCCCCGCTTGGGCTTGGATCAGGACATCGGAGGAGCTCTTCAGGACGGATCGGTGAACCTGGTATGGTGAAGACAAGGTAGGAAGATCTTCAGGGGCTTAGTGTTAGGTTTATTTAAGGGGGGTTTGGGTTAGATTAGGGGTATGTGGGTGGTGGGTTGTAATGTTGGGGGGGGGGTATTGTATTTATTCTTTTACAGGCAAAAGAGCTGAAATTCTTGGGGCATGCCCCGCAAAGGGCCCTGTTCAGGGCTGGTAAGGTAAAAGAGCTTGTAACTTTTTTTAATTTAGAATAGGGTAGGGAATTTTTTATTTTGGGGGGCTTTGTTATTTTATTAGGGGGCTTAGAGTAGGTGTAATTAGTTTAAAATTGTTGTAATATTTTTATTATGTTTGTAAATATTTTTTTATTTTCTGTAACTTAGATCTTTTTTATTTTTTGTACTTTAGCTAGTTTATTTAATTGTATTTATTTGTAGGAATTGTATTTAATTAATTTATTGATAGTGTAGTGTTAGGTTAATTGTAGGTAATTGTAGGTAGTTTATTTAATTAATTTATTGATAGGGTAGTGTTAGGTTTAATTATATCTTAGGTTAGGACTTATTTTACAGGTAATTTTGTTATTATTTTAACTAGGTAACTATTAAATAGTTCTTAACTATTTAATAGCTATTGTACCTGGTTAAAATAATTACAAAGTTACCTGTAAAATAAATATTAATCCTAAAATAGCTATAATATAATTATATTTTATATTGTAGCTATATTAGGATGTATTTTACAGGTAAGTATTTAGCTTTAAATAGGAATAATTTATTTAATAAGAGTTAATTTATTTCGTTAGATAAAAATTATATTTAACTTAGGGGGGTGTTAGTGTTAGGGTTAGACTTAGCTTTAGGGGTTAATCCATTTATTAGAATAGCGGTGAGCTCCGGTCGGCAGATTAGGGGTTAATAATTGAAGTTAGGTGTCGGCGATGTTAGGGAGGGCAGATTAGGGGTTAATACTATTTATGATAGGGTTAGTGAGGCGGATTAGGGGTTAATAACTTTATTATAGTAGCGCTCAGTTCCGCTCGGCAGATTAGGGGTTAATAAGTGTAGGCAGGTGTCGGCGACGTTGAGGGGGGCAGATTAGGGGTTAATAAATATAATATAGGGGTCGGCGATGTTAGGGGTAGCAGATTAGGGGTACATAGGGATAACGTAGGTGGCGGCGATTTGCGGTCGGAAGATTAGGGGTTAATTATTTTAAGTAGCTTGCGGCGACGTTGTGGGGGGCAAGTTAGGGGTTAAGAAATATAATATAGGGGTCGGCGGGGTTAGGGGCAGCAGATTAGGGGTACATAAGTATAACGTAGGTGGCGGTCGGCAGATTAGGGGTTAAAAATTTTAATCGAGTGGCAGCGATGTGGGGGGAGCTCGGTTTAGGGGTACATAGGTAGTTTATGGGTGTTAGTGTACTTTAGGGTACAGTAGTTAAGAGCTTTATAAACCGGCGTTAGCCAGAAAGCTCTTAACTCCTGCTATTTTCAGGCGGCTGGAATCTTGTCGTTAGAGCTCTAACGCTCACTTCAGAAACGACTCTAAATACCAGCGTTAGAAAGATCCCATTGAAAAGATAGGCTACGCAAATGGCGTAGGGGGATCTGCGGTATGGAAAAGTCGCGGCTGAAAAGTGAGCGTTAGACCCTTTAATCACTGACTCCAAATACCAGCGGGCGGCCAAAACCAGCGTTAGGAGCCTCTAACGCTGGTTTTGACGGCTACCGCCGAACTCCAAATCTAGGCCTAAGACTTCTAAGGAATAGAAAACACGTAAATATATGTATATACTCAGCAGATTCTGAATACCGGCTTATTTAACATAGAACTGAGCTGTAAGGACTATCGTGCAAAGTCACATCATTGTATCAGATTTTTGAAATATTGACCTTGCTGTAAATAAATTTACCAATCTCTAAATATAGTCATTGTGAACGGTCCCTATTATTCCAGAAGAACTGAAAGTTGTCATATAATCTACAGCTGATCAAGTCTATAAATACATATATGTGTATTGCATGCATGTCAAATATATAACTCACACTGTATATTGAAAAAAACAAATAAAATAAAAATAAATATAAAGATAATGATATATAAACTGAAAATTAAAACATTTGTAATTCAAAGAACAATATGAATAATGATGGTCAAAAAATTGTGTGTTAAGTCAGTGATAAATTTTATTTGTTATTCCCAATAATTAATTAGATCATATTGGGAATTTAGACCTCTGGGGTGTCTGGTTTCCAACTCGAAAATCCAGAACATTTCTCTCTTCCCTAGTAATTTTTCTCTGTCACCCCCCCTCTGAGGAGTTGTCACTTGTTCAATAGCCTTCCATTTTAAAGTAGCAATGCTATTATTGTGTTTTGTAACAAAATGTTGCACAGTTGGAGTTGTTGCCTTACCCACTTTGATAGAACTGAAATGTTCCCTCATACGGGATCTTACATCCCTAGTCGTAAGTCCTATATACTGGACCTGACACTGTGAGCACTCCAACATATAAATAACATTGCTTGATGAGCAATTGAGACATCTTTCAATGTCATATGTTTTTCCGGAAAAAGTTCACACGGTTTACACCTATTGTGACCACACCTGAACATGCCCCTATGTGTTAACCATGAATTGGTGGACTTTTCCACAGGTTTTAGTTTAGAGGGGGAAAGTATATTGCCAAGTGTTAAAGATCTTCTGTATGAACATCTTAAACCATTGTCAACAGTATTAACAAGTTTATCGTCAGCTCTTAAAATGCCATAGTGTTTCCGAACTATGCCACATATCTGTTGATATTGGGCACTAAATGTGGTTACAAATGTAACTCCCTTGTGTTCAGAGGTAGACATATTATATTATTACCCCTTTTATTTGTTAGCAAAGATCTTCTGTCTATGTGTTTAACCTCATCTAAAGCCTTGGTTATATCAGAATTTTTATAACCCCTTTCTTTGAAGCGCGTCACTAGATCCTTTGACTGTTTTTCATATGTTTGTGTGTCAGCACAGTTTCGTTTGAGTCGAATCAACTGTCCCTTAGCTATCGCGTAAGGGACATGTTTAGGATGGCAGCTCCGGCCATGCAACAAGGTGTTGCCAGAAATTGGTTTCCTGTAACTGCTAGTCACAATCTTACCATCAGCCATGCCCCTCATCGTGATGTCAAAGAAATTTATCTCATTTGGTTCAACCTCAAAGGTGAACACGAGATTGAGGTCGTTGTCATTGATCCAAGTTATAAAACCTTGGATCTGGTTAGTCTCCCCTTTCCAGATTAATAAGAGGTCATCAATGAAGCGCTTATAAAAAGCAATTTCATTGATGTATGGATTAGTCTGTGCATAGACGTGAGACAGCTCCCACCAACCTAAATATAGGTTGGCGTATGAAGGTGCAAATTTGGCACCCATAGCTGTCCCACGTCTCTGCAAAAAATAATCACCCTCAAATTCAAAATAATTGTGGGTCAACAAAAATAGAGTGACCCTCAATATGAAATCCTGATATTGTGTTGAAAAATTAGTTTTCTCTTCCAAAAAATATCTCAAGGCCTGTATCCCTTTATTATGAGGAATGGTAGAATATAAGGATGTTACATCCACAGTGACCCATGTGTAATCAGTGCTCCATTTCTAAGATTCAAGTAACTGTAGAACATGTGTGGTATCTTTTAAATGGCTTGGTAGCTGGGTCACCAGTGGCTGCAATATTGCATCCAACCATTGGGATACATTTTCTGTGTATGACCCTATCCCACTGACGATAGGCCTACCCTTCACCCCCTCCAAAGATTTATGAACCTTTGGGAGGTGGTGAAAGATAGGAGTGACAGGGTGGTCAACCAAAAGATAGTCGTAAGTGTTTCTGTCTAGAAAGCCACTTTCCAGGCCATCATCCAAAAGATCTTTCAGATCCCTTTGGAAAAACCATATGGGGTTATGGTCAAGTTTTGTATAACTCTCTGTGTCCAGCAATTGCCTGTTGGCTTCTTTTATGTAATCAGACCTATTTAAAACAACCACCGAGCCACCTTTATCGGCCACCAACGCCTTATTGTTTTGAATGGATTTTAATGCTGTTCTCTCCTGTTTGGTCAAATTATTGGTTATACAGGTGTTGGTAGTTTTCAAATTCACAAGATCTTGTTCCACCCTTTTATAAAAGGTTTCTAGGACATTACCTCGTGAGTGGATGGGGTAAAATTTAGACTTGTTCTTGAATTTGACAAGTTTATCCACAGATTAACTAGTGGACAAAGGGCCCTCATTCAAAAGACTGTTAAGACTGACCACATCACATTGTTCTGAGAAAGACAAAGGTTGGCCCTGGTCATCCTCTCCCCTATCAAATTGTGGAGTGGAAGTCTCAGAGTCATAGAAATGTTTACGTAAGGTTAAATTCCTTATCAGTCTATTAAGATCTATAATAGTGCTGAAAAGATTAAAGTCACAAGTGGGTGCAAAACCTAGGCCGTAGCTCAGGACTTTCCTTTGTATGTGGGTTAATTCAATATCAGATAAATTAATAACCTGAAAAGTTAACGTCTCTGCTTGGACCTGTTCATTCTCTGAGGGTACCTGGGTTCTGTTGTGCCTGTTGCCCCTGTTCCCCTCCCTAGGTCTTGTGGAGGGATTGAAAAAACCTGTTCTATAGCTCTAGAGTCTTGTAAAGTCCTGTTGTCAGTACTCATAATGCCCATACCCATATGTGTATTGGCTATGGGGGGAGGAAGATGATAGTTCTGATATGATTGGCCACTATGATATACTCTTGGTGCCATAGTCTGTTGTGCATAATCATACTGTGATTGTCTTTGCTGTTGAAAGGATTTAGCCACTGGGGGCATTGGCATATGTGCTTGTTCATCATAAGGTCTTGGCCTGTTGTAATTGTCATTAGGCATCTCAGTGATAGATCTATGTGAGGGTACTTGTGTATTACTTGATTGTTTCAAAATATCTTGGGGAGTCATGGCTTGTGTATAGTGGATAAAATCTCTATTATGTGCCTAAGGATCATCCCCTCCTGATTCTGCCTTACTGTCACTGAATGTAACTTGTTTACTGTTTCTCAAGCGTCTATTACGCCTAGTCCTGCTATTACTCCATTGCCTGTTCTGTTGCTTTCTGGCCACAAATCTCTGCTGCTTATTCCAAATGTAAACAGTGTTAGCTTGATAATCACTATTGTCCCTGATGAATTTAGAATGTTTGTGTTCCATTATCTGTAACTTAGTGTCTGCTACCACCTTTTGGAGCTGTTCATCAAACCCCTTAAATTGACTCTCCTGACTTATTTTATTAAGCTCATTCTGGATTTCTGCAATATCTATTCTAAGCATTTTAAGCAGATGAATTTTATATCCAATAAGCAACATCATCAATTTTAGAGAACAGTCAGTTAGAGTCTGATTCCAATCATCAATAAAAGACTTGTCATTTGTCTCAAAGGATGGAAACTTTTGTATTCTCATACCCCTTGGTACCATCTGTTGGGAGTAATATCTTTCAAGAGTCCAGATGTCCCATTGTAATGTGTGTTCTTTGATTAAATTAGCTTCCATTTCCATAAACAGAGTATTCAAAGTCATAATAGTCCTGTCTGTAGAAAAAACCTTGTCAATGTCCTCCTGCAGACAATCCCTCTCAGTCACTGGAATGAGGGAGTAATAAATTTGATTCTGTTCCTCCATGTTTTAATAAGGAGCACAAGTATAGAAAGAACTTGAATATATGACTTGGGTGCTGTCCACTAAAACACAGCCGATTTGTGTCTAATGAATTCCAAAAAGAGAGAACAATGTAGTGGACAGAAACACCTAATCATATCATCCCCATAAATTTATATACTATGTGGGGATAAAGTGTGCTGATGCGTGGGGAGTGTTAAACACAAACAATTGTCCGTTAAACAATATTCAAAGGCATACATAAATAATCCGCCTTGAAAAGTCCAGCCTGTGTGTCTGAAGCGAAAATGTCAATAAGTATAGTCTCATGCGGTACAGTCAGTGCAGAGATACTAGAAATCTGGGCTCAAACCTCGTTGGTACAATACAGTGTAGTTGCAATCACATATATAGCCCACCAACGTATTATACTTATTACTCACTGTAGTGTCTGAGGGAAACCAGCGACTCCGGTGATCCTGGGCTGCCTCGCAAACCCTTCCTTTGGGGCTAACTGCGGGTATGCCTAACACCGCTCGCTGTAAACTCCTCTCTCCGGTGCAGTTCCGACAACACACAGGCCTTAGCGTGACTCACTCCTGATGTTGCTGGTCGTGAGTGGCTGACAGTTACACACCCTCCAGCCAACCATTGGATAATGCGTTGCAGCACACGCTCCTGCAGTCTGATCCCCGTATTGAACGGCAATTATAATCCAAAGAGAAAAGGCAAGTCCGGAGTCAGAGATTAAAACAATTCCTTTATTTGTCAAAAAGTTAAAATTCCAACATGGGGACAGAAGAAAGTATCCAAAACACCTAAAGCAATGGCTTACGCGTTTCGGCCGTAGCCTTACTCATAGCCAATATAACACTCACTAAGCTATTGACTTTAAAAAGGCCCCCCTGGGCTGTGATTGGTGTAAAACCAATAGGTGTGTTTGAATGTTTGCTCAGTTTCCTGTGAAACTCTCAATTAACTACTAAACATGAATCCAGCATTCTAAGACTTCTAAGGAATAGAAAACACGTAAATATATGTATATACTCAGCAGATTCTGAATACCGGCTTACTTAACATAGAACTGAGCCGTAAGGACTATCGTGCAAAGTCACATCATTGTATCAGATTTTTGAAATATTGACCTTGCTGTAAATAAATTTACCAATCTCTAAATATAGTCATTGTGAACGGTCCCTATTATTCCAGAAGAACTGAAAGTTGTCATATAATCTACAGCTGATTAAGTCTATAAATACATATATGTGTATTGCATGCATGTCAAATATATAACTCACACTGTATATTGAAAAAAACAAATAAAATAAAAATAAATATAAAGATACTTTATCCCCACATAGTATATAAATTTATGGGGATGATATGATTAGGTGTTTCTGTCCACTACATTGTTCTCTCTTTCTGCAAATGGACTTGCCCAACAAATATACTAATCACTTCTCTATTAAAAATAATTAAGATGCATTCATTGCTGGTCTATGTATACACATTCAATTAGCATTGAGAACTCTAATGATCCTCACACACTGGCTACGCAATCTGATATTCAATTAAAACACTTTCTAGTAAGTAAAAAATATATATTAAAATTTATTAACACGGGAGGCGGAGCTAACCGCCATAGCTATAGGACGCATTAAACAGGAGCTCCTGACCTCAAACCTCAAAAACTGCAGTTTATCCCTGTCAAAACTTAAATTCTTCAGCCTG
This sequence comes from Bombina bombina, assembly GCF_027579735.1. Taxonomy (NCBI): domain Eukaryota; kingdom Metazoa; phylum Chordata; class Amphibia; order Anura; family Bombinatoridae; genus Bombina; species Bombina bombina. Next base: position 127,179,677 of record NC_069508.1, read on the forward strand.
CTCCTAAAGGGCATCAACTTGAGAAGAAGCCTAGGATATGGGGATGAAAAACTAGTTGGTGTATCTATTCTACAGAGCTGAAATCCTACTACGGATCTCCCTACCACACTTTGCAGCGCCATCTTGGGAGATGAGATACTGCTACCCGCAATGGAGGCCCAGACGCTATTCTCCGGCATCAGAGATCTATTGGAGGAGTATGGGAGGAAGATAGATGAGAGGCTTGATGCCTTTAATACTACAATCCAAGAGGCTCGAATACGCTGCAACGCAACAACTGGAAAGCAGATAATAGCCCCAGAGTCGCAGGGCATCGCAGCGCTTCCGGATCCCCAGACACACTACCAATTATTGACACCGGTGAGTGCGGACCCCAAGCCGGAGCTCCGCTCTCTCTCTCCTACCGGAGGAAACATGCGACCAGGGAAGGTAGTGCAGCCCGTATGCTTGTACAGGAGAGAGGGCTCTGTGGGGCGCTGCGGTTTTAGTGCACTGATGTGCGCGCCTCACTTTATATTTTTGTGCCCCTCTTGGGATCTCCGGGCTGTTTGGCCTTGTTTGGGGGCTGACGACTTTACTTGCATAGCCCCTGTTGCTGTCATAGGGAGTTCTCTCCTCTTCTGGCCCGTGATTCTAAGGATGGCTGAAAACAACCTGACTGCTGGCCGAGTAGCCTTCTCTCTAACTTGTAGGCAAGGAGTAGGGTGAGAAGTGAGACTATGGACGTAGAGTTCAACCTACAGGACATTAAGGCTATGCTAAAGGCAATATCTGGTGATCTACCCTCACAGTATATCTCAGTCAGGTTTCTGAACGCTATGCAATGTTTTAATGAAGCATACAGGCTGATCTAATATTGCATCCTCAGTTCTAGACACCACGCCAAGGATACGCCTATTAGTAATTATACTTCTGTTTATAGTCTCAGCTCATTGTCACTGCTTCAAGATCCCGGATTAATGATGAATAGCATTTAAAATTGCATAGAATGTGTAACTGACTTCTCCTTATATACAATAAGGTACAACAGCACTCATATAGATTAACTACTTTGCAGCACAGTCCTGTTTTATTAAGAGTAGCTAAAATGGGGTCTTAATGTTAATAGTTCTGAATGTTAAGAATTTTCCAGTATTTTTGCCTCATATATATATCACTTACACATTGGGGTATTTCTCACAACTGTATGCTATCATTCTCCTTTATTTATGCACATTGCCAGAGTGAATAAGGACCCCACAGGTTTACACCTCTGCTTTCATGTTTTCATAGTATCCCTAGATATCTACATACATTAAGTTTAGGCAGATAATACTGTATCTTTAGTATAAGGATGATGGGATATGTTGTAACGTCTGTACAAGATAATGTAACCCTATGTGAGCTTCTAGAGTAAGATTAGCATAGAACAATGAGAATTGTACTACATCCTCAAAGTGTTTGCATGTAATCTCGCTCAGATCACTTCTGTGTTTCACCCTGGATACTATAACACATTAATCTCTACGTAACCCTTGCGCAGTATATTTATTACTATGGGATGTTGATTATATTATATGTATAAGCTATCTATCCTATGTAAGAAAGTTTTAAAATGTCAGTGCATCAACTGAGTCAGCGATTGGAGTAGTGTACGCGCTAAAGGTTATTCTAGTACATATTGTTTTACAAGATATTGTTATCTGGTTATCTAGATCTATGCACACATACTAAACACTGCTAATATTTAATCCTGAGTCCCTATCAGTAAATGTAGAAGACATTTCCCCCACTATGGTGCCCTATATCAGACAATAAGTAAATTCTAACATCTCCCTTTAGATTTGGCTGTACATGAAACCTATCTACAATCCTATCCACAATACTAGTACTTATATAACTGTTGAGTATGCTAACCAGCAAAGTTAGAGTAACTTATTACTGGAATATCTCCCGCCCCCCACCATTCTTGTGCGGTAGGCACGAATACTTTCTCCTCCGCACTCTCTTCTGGTAGAGTTGAGCAGTCTCTACCCAATCCGTAGACCTTAGTCTATGTTTTCCCCTGCATACATTTGAAAAGGTTCTTCGGGCCTCAATATAGGAAACTATATTGAGGCCCGAAGAACTGTATTCTGGTTTATCAAAGAGTTCTGGAACTATAGTTTCATTATAGTTTCATTAATGCTTTAAGTTCCTATTAATGTCCAGTCAATCTATCCTTATAGTGGCAACTGTGATCGTTTCTGGTACATCACTGATACTATCTAGTAGAGTAATTTTGATAGCGTTGTTTTGTACTTTATTTGTATGTCTATATATTTCATTCAGAGTTTGCCTATAATTTATACACAATGAAACTGTTTTTATTATTGATCTCATCATCTTGTCCCTAATGGTAGCAATGGTTCAGTGCAATTACTGGTCCCTTGAGTGGACCTGCCTGGTTAGGGACATTATGAATTCATGCCGAAAAACAAGCTAACATATTATGAGGACTCTTTGAATTTCTATAGATGTCTTCAGATTGATCCCTGCCACCAGATCCCATGAGCAGATCTCTAATATAATGAAGACGCCAGAGTGTTTAAATATTGAGAATCTTTATCCCTGTGAGTTTTGTCTTCAGACAAGTACTAATTTCCAGATCCTATCAGTGGATCTATTTTACTTTGTTGACACATGTTTGTCCTGCTATTAAGTTATAAAATGGGGCTCCATTAGGGTCAATACCGTGCTCCTACCATTGTCTATTGTATTTATGTTTGAATGATGGAACTGCTGTCATGTAATTTTGTTTGAGATATTGCCCTACCCACTATGTCTGTACTTTGATGTATTTTATTGCCTCAATAAAAACATTTTTCAAAAAAAAAATAAAAAAATTATTAACACAATTTAGTGCATATATATAACTTTAAAATCAATAGTGCTGACACCAGTGTCTGGGTTTTAACACTTGATATGCATAGTTTGTTTCAATAATACATTTGAAAAAGCATTTATAGCATATGCTACAGCATATAAATTCCAATGGATATAAAAAACTAATTTAATTAAGCTGGATGTTATATACTAGTCAGGAATATCTAAATGGCCACATCTAAACTCAAATTAGGAGCGGTCATTGAAATTGTTCATTTAGGCTTCTCAAGCTTATTAAGCCTAATCCTTGCTTGTACTTAAAGAAAGTTCCTTTGTTTTTTCAAAAGACACATTCTCATGTGATATAGCTTGTATAATATAGAAAGTTCTTATACAAAGATCTTCAATATATGAATGAATCCTTTATTGTGCAGTTTGCAAGAAGCAATATAGAAGATGCAATTCAGCAAATATAGCTACAATGTCAGTTTGACGTGATATTAGATATGTTAAGCCACAAAATGTTGCTATATTTTTGCAGCAACTGTTTCACCTTTTAGGTCAATAGCGTTTGCAGTGATTTGGGTGTACTCACTGTTTCTTCGGCATCCTCCGCCAGTCTACACGCTTCTGTGCTCAGATGATGCATGTTTGTTGTAACCAATCGTTGGTGATTTCTAAGAGCGCACACTCTTTTCAAATATACTTGTTTTCTTCAAACTCCTACCGCTTCGTTCTTAAGTAAATTTTTAATGCTGTGATTATGGGAGTTAATCCAGAATCTTGGTCCGGTGAATCAGGAGCTGTGAAATGGAACGTCTACGCATTTCAGCTGCTCAGAGCCCTTGTCAAGATGATCCTTCTTTCATGCTCCTCCTTTATGTAGGGCTAGATGTTAACCCTTCATTCGCTTTGATTGTGGCTATATTCTTCTTTCAAGATAATTTGGGATATTTATCACCTAGATTTAGAGTTCTGCGTTAGCCTTAAAAAGCAGCGTTAAGGGATCCTAACACTGCTTTTTAATGCCCACTGGTATTTAGAGTCAGACAGGAAAGGGTCTACCGCTCACTTTCTTTCCGCGACTCGAGGCTACCGCAGATCCCCTTACGTCAATTGCGTATCCTATATTTTCTATGGGATTTGCCTAACGCCGGTATTACGAGTCTTGGAAGAAGTGAGCGGTACAGCCTCTACCGCCAAGACTCCAACCGCAAAAAAAAGTTAGTAGTTAAGAGTTTTATGGGCTAATGCCGGAACATAAAGCTCTTAACTACAGTGCTATAAAGTACACTAACACCAATAAACTACCTATGAACCCCTAAACCGAGGCCCCCCCACATCGCAAACCCTATAATAAAATTATTTAACCCCTAATGTGCCGACCGGACACCGCCGCCACCTACATTATAGCTATGAACCCCTAATCTGCTGTCCCTAACATCACCGACACCTACATTATAATTATTAACCCCTAATCTGCCCCCCAACATCGCCGCCACCTTCCTACACTTATTAACCCCTAATCTGCCGACCGGACATCGCCGCCACTATAATAAATGTATTAACCCCTAAACCGCCGCACTCCAGCCTCGCAAACACTATAATAAATTTTATTAACCCCTAATCTGCCCTCCCTAACATCGCCGCCACCTACCTACAATTATTAACCCCTAATCTGCCGCCCCCAACTTCGCCGCTACTATAATAAAGTTATTAACCCCTAAACCTAAGTCTAACCCTAACCCTAACACCCCCCTAAGTTAAATATAATTTAAATAAAACAAACTAAAATTACTATTATTAAATAAATTAATCCTATTTAAAACTAAATACTTACCTATAAAATAAACCCTAATATAGCTATAATATAACTAATAGTTACATTGTAGCTATTTTAGGATTAATATTTATTTTACAGCAACTTTGTATTTATTTTAACTACGTACAATAGCAATTAAATAGTTAATAACTATTTAATAGCTACCTAGTTAAAATAATTACAAAATTACCAGTAAAATAAATCCTAACCTAAGTTACAAATACACCTAACACTACACTATCAATAAATAAATTAAATAAATTACCTACAATTATCTAAACTAAAATACAATTCAATAAACTAAACTATAGTACAAAAAGAACAAACACTAAATTACAAAAAATAAAAAAATATTACAAGAATTTTAAGCTAATTACACCTAATCTAAGTCCCCTAATAAAATAAAAAAGCCCCCCAAAATAATAAAATTCCCTACCCTAAACTAAATTACAAAGAAATCAGCTCTTTTACCAGCCCTTAAAAGGGCTTTTTGCGGGGCATTGCCCCAAAGTAATCAGCTCTTTTACCTGTAAAATAAAATACAAGACCCCCCCCAACATTACAAACCACCACCCACACACCCCTACTCTAAAACCCACCCGATCCTTCCTTAAAAAAACCTAACACTACCCCCCTGAAGATCACCCTACCTTGAGTCGTCTTCAGCCAGCCGGCCACCGATGGGACAGAAGAGGATATCCGGAGCGGCAGAAGTCTTCATCCGATCAGGGCAGAAGAGGTCCTCCAAGCGGCAGATGTCTTCATCCAAGCGGCATCTTCTATCTTCAATCAACCGGAGCGGAGCGGAGCCATCTTGAATCCAATCCTACGCAGAGCCATCCTCTTCTTCCGATGTCCTAAGGCCGAATGAAGGTTCCTTTAAATGATGTTATCCAAGATGGCGTCCCTCAAATTCTGATTGGCTGATAGGATTCTATCAGCCAATCGGAATTAAGGTAGGAAAAATCAAATTGGTTGATTTAATCAGCCAATCGGATTGAAGTTCAATCCGATTGGCTGATTGGATCAGCCAATAGAATTGACCTCGCATTCTAATCAGCCAATCGGATTGAACTTTAATCCGATTGGCTGATTAAATCAACCAATCAAATTGTTCCTACCTTAATTCCGATTGGCTGATAGAATCCTATCAGCCAATCGGAATTCGAGGGACGCCATCTTGGATAATGTAATTTAAAGGAACCTTCATTCGGCCTTATGACATCGGAAGAAGAGGATGGCTCCGCATCGGATGGATTCAAGATGGCTCCGCTCTGGTTGATTGAAGATAGAAGATGCCGCTTGGATGAAGACATCTGCCGCTTGGAGGACCTCTTCTGCCCCGATCGGATGAAGACTTCTGCCGCTCCGGATATCCTCTTCTGTCCCATCGGTGGCCGGCTGGCTGAAGACGACTCAAGGTAGGGTGATCTTCAGGGGGGTAATGTTAGGTTTTTTTAAGGGGGGATCGGGTGGGTTTTAGCGTAGGGGTGTGTGGGTGGTGGGTTGTAATGTTGGGGGGGTCTTGTATTTGTTTTTTTTACAGGTAAAAGAGCTGATTACTTTGGGGCAATGCCCCGCAAAAAGCCCTTTTAAGGGCTGGCAAAAGAGCTGATTACTTTGTAATTTAGTTTAGGGTAGGAATTTTATTATTTTGGGGGGCTTTTTTATTTTATTAGGGGGCTTAGATTAGGTGTAATTAGATTAAAATTCTTGTAATATTTTTTTATTTTTTGTAATTTAGTGTTTGTTTTTTTGTACTATAGTTTAGTTTATTGAATTGTATTTTAGTTTAGATACTTGTAGGTAATTTATTTAATTTATTTATTGATAGTGTAGTGTTAGGTGTATTTGTAATTTAGGTTAGGATTTATTTTATAGGTAATTTTGTAATTATTTTAACTAAGTAGCTATTAAATAGTTATTAACTATTTAATAGATATTGTACCTAGTTAAAATAAATAAAAAGTTGCCTGTAAAATAAATATTAATCCTAAAATAGCTACAATGTAACTATTAGTTATATTGTAGCTATATTAGGGTTTATTTTATAGGTAAGTTTTTAGTTTTAAATAGGATTAATTTATTTAATGATAGTAATTTTAGTTTGTTTTATTTAAATTATATTTAATTTAGGGGGGTGTTAGGGTTAGGGTTAGACAGGTTTAGGGGTTAATAAATTTATTATAGTAGCGGCGACATTGGGGAGGCAGATTAGGGGTTAATAATTGTAGGTAGGTGGCGGCGATGTTAGGGAGAGCAGATTAGGGGTTAATAAAATTTATGATAGTGTTTGCGAGGCGAGAGTGCAGTGATTTAGGGGTTAATACATTTATTATAATGGCGGCGATGTCCGGTCGGCAGATTAGGGGTTAATAAGTGTAGGTAGGTGGCGGCGACGTTAGGGGGGGACAGATTAGGGGTTAATAAATATAATATAGGTGTCGGCGATGTTAGAGACAGCAGATTAGGGGTTCATAGGGATAATGTAGGTTGCGGCGGTGTCCGGATCGGCAGATTAGGGCTTAATAGTATAATGCAGGGGTCAGCGATAGTGGGGGCAGCAGATTAGGGGTTAATAAGTGTAAGGTTAGGGGTGTTCATGTTAGGGTGTTAGGTGTAGACTTAGAAAGTGTTTCCCCATAGGAAACAATGGGGCTGCGTTAGGAGCTGAATGCTGCTTTTTTGCAGGTGTTAAGTTTTTTTCAGCCAGCTCAGCCCCATTGTTTCCTTATGGGGAAATCGTGCACGAGCACGTTTTTCCAGCTTACCTCTACCGTAAGCAATGCTGGTATTGAGGGTTGAAGTGGAGCTAAATTTGGCTCAACGTTCACTTTTCTGAGGCTAACGCAGTCATTCAGACAACTCGTAATATCAGCGTTGTCTTAAGGGTGCACTGGAAAAAAAGGCTTGTTAGCATCGCAGGTCTTTACCGACAAAACTCTAAATCTAGCGGATTATCACCAGGATAATGGCATAAGATTAATAATTTTCAGCTTTGTTCATAGCCGCTCTTTGTAATTCTCTTATGTATTAGTCAACAAACCGTTCCTTTATTTTGCAAACCATTATTCAGATATCTATACTACACATACATATAATTACATATCTAATATATAATGATTTAGTTTCGTTGTCTTATCAGACTACTATTCAGATTTTTTACCAAGTATGCGTAAACATTTAATAATATACAAATACACCATTGTGTTAGGTTTTTCATAATATTTACATATCCTTTCTTAATAGTAGTAAATGTATCAAATATGATCAGAAGACTTTTGATGATTTCTTATAAGCCACATATTGGGAAATCTAAATGAGCTCTTATATCTTTTAAAATATCTATTTTTTAAAGATTTTTTTTTCCATAGAACGTTCTAAAAATTTTTTTTTCAAGATTTTTTGAAAGAAATGCTCACTGAAAAAGGTTCTTTTGGGGGAATATATGTTATTGTTTCCTTTTTTTTTTTTTTTTTACTTTTCCATGCTGTCAAACAGCTTAGGGAATAGTCAGCTTTAGCTGTTGAAAACACTCTGTCCAAAACCCCACCATGGCAATCCCTAGAAGATGCGGGCATTAATAAGTAAAATCGGGTGCCTTCCATTTTTTAAAACTCCAAACAGAGCTAGTTCAAATGAAAAATCTAGTGCTGCCAGAGCACTTAATTGACATTAGAAAGAAAGGGAAGCGGAAAAAAACACTTGAAAACGATGCTCTGGTTGTCAATCCATTGGTGTGTTAGCACCTTTTGCCAGTATAATAAAGTGATTAATATATAATTGTGCACCTTCCAAAGTCCACTGGTATATGTGAGCTGAAGAGCCAAAGCACGGAAAGGGTTGATACGTTCCCAAAAAATGCCTTCAAGGGCCCTCTTACCTTAAGAGCGTAGACCCAATAACTTGTACTTCTACGTTAAAGGGACACTCAGGTCAAATTCAATTTTCATGATTCAGATACAGCATGTAATTTTAAACAACTTTCCAGTTTACTTCCATTAAAAAAAAATGTGCAGTCTTTTATATTTACACTTTTTGAGTCATCAGCTCCTACTGAGCATGTGCAAGAATTCACAGACTATACGTATATGTATTTGTGATTGGCTGATTGCTATCACATGGTACAGGGGGAGTGGAAATATACATAACTTTAAAATTTGTTAGAAAAAATCTACTTCTATTTTGAAATTCAGAGTAAATGCTATTGTATTGTCTTGTTATCTTGCATTTATTGATTATGCAAATCTACTATGTTTACTGGTCCTTTAAATGCCAGTAAAGTCCATCCAGGAAAAGAGAGGGGTATCCAGATAGAGGGCATTCCAGCCGGTATAGGTGCTTCGGCGTCACTCCTCTGTATTAGAGCAGCCCAACCGGTCACTCTATGTGAGGAATCCACGTTTCCAAGTGGCAGCAATCCTCCTTGTATTGCGCCAAGTAGTTCCGGATTCTGACGTAGTCCTCCTTCCTGACGTTGCACACATCAACCAATCAGGGAAAATGAAGCAGATGCAGCTGTAGGGATCTGTTTTCTGTTCAGGCTGTTACGGCTCTATTACGGCTCAGTGGCGGCTCAGTAGTTTGGCAAACACCTGGAGAGTTATCAGTCTTTGTCAGTCTGGCAATGTATATCCAAAATGAAGAGTATGACAAAGACTGATTCTAATAAAAGTTCTATTTATTGAATACAAAATTAAAAATGAAAATGGAAGGCCATCTCCACAAGAGCAAGTTAGGACCACAATCCCAAAAGGAAAGCTAACATGTTTCAGCTCATCAAGCCTTAATCATAGCTAAAGGTTACAGAAAATCTACAACCTTTAAAAAGGGAACACTCTGATGTTTAATAGGTTAAGAACAAACAGGGGGAGTGTCCCGTGGTTAACCATTTGTTAACCCACACAATACTTGCAATAAAGTAATATATTGTATATGCCCATGTAAAAAAAAAAAAAAAGGTTAATATCAGCATAAAACCTAATATTGTGGAGGATAAACATAAATGCATACAATTATACATAAATATGCTATTTCAAATAAATACACTTAAGATGCAATAGGAATACATTCCAAGACACAAACATATTTTTATATGTATATATGTGTACGTAATTGTTAGTTTAAACTTAATTTTTTTTAATTTGACAGGTAAGTTTTAATTTAATTTAAGATAGGGAAATTGTAATTTTAATATACAGTTAAGGGGGTGTTAGGTTTAGGGGTTTACTAGTTTAATTTAGTTTATTGCTATGTGGGGGGCTTTCGGTTTAGGGGTTAATAGTTTACATTAGTATATTTCGTTGTGGGGGCTTGCGGTTTAGGGGTTAATAGTTTACTTTAGTATATTTTGTTGTGGGGGGCTTGCCGTTTAGGGGTTAATAGGTTTATTATAGTGGTGGTGGTGTTAGGCTTAATAACTTTAGTATAGTGGGGGCGATGTGGGCGGACGGCAGATTAGGGGTTAATTATATTTAAATAGTGTTTGTAATGTGTGAGGGCCTCGGTTTAGGGGTTAATAGGTAGTTTATGGGTGTTTAGTGCACTTTGTAGCAGTTTAGTTATGAGTTTTATGTAATAGATTTGTAGCGTAAAACTCATAACTACTGCTTTTAGATGGCGTTACGGATCTTGTCGTTTTAGGCTGTAATGCAGATTTTTAGCGTCACAGCAAAACTCATAATGGCAGCGCTATGTGAATCCCATGAAAAAACATAATTTTTACGAGTGGGGGACTGACGTTGCATTACAGGCTAAAAGTCTTGCGGTACAGCTACCGACAAGACTCGTAATGGCTGCAGTGCTGTTTTAACGCTGAAATTACCATTTTTTTAGCGTTAAAGCGCAAACGCACAACTCTTAATCTAGGTGAATGTTTTTAACAGTATAGTTTAAAAATTAAATATCATCTAGATTAGGAGTTTTGAGTTACGGTGCGGTATGACTTTTAACGTTGAAAAATTGGCCATTACGCTGGAATGGTCAGGAACGCATATTATGAGTCGTGTTGGTATAGCTGTAACACAAGCAGTTTAGCCTGTTTTTGTGTAGGATTTTCATAGCGCCGGCATTACAGGTTTTGTGTTCAGGTTAAAAAGCTTGCGTTATGCTCTATACTGACAAGAGCCATACCGCCATCTAAGAGCAGTAGTTATAGATTTTGTGTAACAAAAATGTTTCACAAAACTCATAACTAAAGTGTTACAAAGTACACTAACAACCACAAACTACCTATTAACCCCAAAACCGCCACCCTCCTGAATCCCAAACACTATATTAAACCTATTAACCCCTAATCTGCCACCCAACAACATCACAAATATTAAATAAAGTTATTAACCCCCAATTCACCACCCACCCATATCGCCAACACTATTTAAATATATTAACCCTAAACCGCCGCTTCCCGACATCGCCAACACTAATAAAAGTTATTAACCCCTAATCCACCGCTCCCTGACATCATCGACACCTAAATAAACCTATTAACCCCTAAACCGCCGACCCCGCACATCGCCAACGCTATAATAAAGTATTAACCCCTAATTCTCCAGCCCCACACATAGTAACTATTAAACTAAACCTATTAATGCCTAGACTGCTGGCCCCCCCACATAGCAAAACACTAAATTAAACTATTAACCCCTAAACCTAACACAACCTAACTTTAAATTAAAATTACAATATAACTATTAAATAAATGAAAACGTACCTGTGAAATAAAAATAAGCCTAACATTAAACTATAAATTAACCTAATATTCAAATAAAATAAAAAAAATGCTACCAATTAAAAATCTAAATTACAGATTTAAAGAACCTACCACTTAGAAAAAAAAAAAAAAAATAATAACATTACAAAAAATAATAAACACTAAATTATGAAAAATAAAAAAACACTAAGCTTACAAAAAATAATAAACAAAATGATCAAAAATAAAAAACAATTACACCTAATCTAATAGCCCTATAAAAAAAAGCTCCCCAAAATACCCCCCCCCCCAACCTACAATAAATTACCAATATTTGAACAGCCAATAGGATTTCAGTAGCTCTCATCCTATTGGCTATTTTGAACAGCCAATAGGATTTCAGAAGCTCTCATCCTATTGGCTGATATGATTTTGAAGAATCAAATCAGCCAATAGGAATGCAAGGTATGCCATGTTGAAACGGCAACCTTGCATTCAACTTCAGTGTAAGGCGGTGACCGTATGAAGAGGATGCTCCGTGAAGGATGGGATTCACTTCCAGGATAGCTCTGCGCCACTGGGATGAAGATAGAAGACATCCCCAAGATGGATGAAGGTGCCCCCACCTGGATGAAGACTTCTCGCCGCCTGGATGAAGATGGATGTCCGGACTTCAGGTCCATGAGTAGATATTCTGGGATTAGTATTAGTTTTTTTTGGGTGGTTTTTTTTTTAGATTAGGGATGGGCACTTGGAAAAGAGCTGAATGCCCTTTTAAAGGCAGTGAAAAAGAGTTCAATGCCCTTTTAAGGACAATGCCCATACAAATGCCCCTTTAGGGGCAATGGGTAGTTTAGGATTTTTTAGAGTTTATTTTTTTTATTTTGGGGGTTGGTTGGGTGGTGGGTTTTACTATTGGGGGGACTTTGTATTTTACAGGTAAAAGAGCTATTTAACTTAGGGCAATGCCCTATAAAAGACCATTTTAAGGGCTATTTGTAGTTTATTGTAGGTTAGGGGGTGTTTTTATTTTGGGGTTTTTTAATTTTTATAGGGCTATTAGATTAGGTGTAATTGTTTTTGTTTTTCATAATTCCGTTTATTATTTTTTGTAAGCTTAGTGTTTTTTAATTTTCGTAATTTAGTGTTTATTATTTTTTGTAATTTTAGATTTTTGTGTTAGGTTTTTTAAATTTGTAATTTAGGTTTTTGATTGGTAGTTTTTTTATTTTATTAGAATAAGGTTAGGTTAATTTATAGTTTAATGTTAGGTTTATTTTTTATGTCACAAGTAAGTTTTTATTTATTTTTAGATAGTTATGGTGTAATTTTAATTTAAAGTTAGGGGTGTTAGGTTTAGGGGTTAATAGTTTAATTTAGTGTTTTGCGATGTGGGGGGACTGGCAGTTTAGAGGATAATTGGTTTATTTAGTGGCGGCGATGTAAAGGGCCGGAGGTTTAGCGGTTAATATGTTTACTTAGTAGCAACGATGTGGGAGGCCGGAGGTATAGGGGTTAATAGGTTTGTTTAATGGCGGTGATGTGGGGGGGCCAGAGGTTTAGGGGTTAATAGGTTTATTTAGTAGCAGCAATATGGGAAACCAGAGGATTAGGGGTTAATCATTTAATGTAGTGTCAGTGATGTCAGGAGCGGCGGATTAAGGGTTAATAACTTTTATTAGTGTCAGCGATGTCGGGGGCAGTGGATTAGGGGTGTTTAGACTTGGGGTTTATGTTAGGGTGTTAGGTTTAAACGTATCTTTTTTTTCCCCATAGACATCAACGGGGTTGCATTACAGAGATTTTTCATTCCGTACTTCAGGCGTTAGGTTTTTTTCTGACACTCTCTCCCCATTGATGTCTATGGGGGAAAGCGCGCACCAGTTTGTCAAATCAGTGCTTGGCTTTTGTGCGGTATGGAGCTTAATGCCACCATATCGCACACACAAGGAGGATTTTCAGTAACTCATAATGGCAGCGCTATGGAGAGTAAACTTTTTTGTCATTAGTTTCACACCCTGTTTAGCGTAAAACTCATAATCTAGGCGAATGTGAATAGTCTAGGGATAAATTATCTGGTTTTATAACACCACAACCTGATGTGTGTTAAATTCAATTGCATTCAAGTGAACATGTTTACTTTCAACTAATAACATTCACGCTACCTCCAACGTACGCAAAGAGCCGTGATATACCTCTTATCAACAGTTAGCACTGCCACTCAAAATCTTGCCCTATTTCTTCATTACAGGCATTTCTAGAGCATGTTAAAAGCATAAATACAAATATACACTAGGCTCTATCTCTAAAACATTCTTAGCAATCTTTGTATAAATAACCTTCAATATAACAGTAAAACATAGAAAGTTCACAGTCAATAATATAGAACTTCTTGTAAATTATGGATTATATTATTTGGGTAATTATAAGTGAAGTCCTCCACATCTGAGACAGTTAGCCTACTCATTGTTTGCAATCTGCTGCCGGCACACAATGTCCTTTCCATGAAATAAAAATATCTACTGTACCTCTATCGTAGCTGGCAAATGGAGTAGTAAAGAAGAAAGCATGATCTCCAATACAAGGAGCAAAGTCAGCAGATTCGGTGTCACACTACTGTGATATTAAAGACTGTGTTCTTGCTTTACCCAAGCATATATTTTCTAAGATAAAGTAAATAATCGTAGCTCTCTCACTTTTCTCCCCTGAAAAAGGTAGCTTATTGTCGGTAGAAACATCTATCTTATCAGTATGGATTCCATTTACATTTCTCACCGCTATAGCTGTGCGTTCAGACTAAGGGGCCCATTTATCAAGCTCCGAACGGAGCTTGTGGGCCCGTGTGGCCCGTGTTTCTGGAGAGTCTGAAGCAGTTATGAAGCAGTTTAGATTGCTGAAGCAGTTATGAAGCAGTTTAGACCGCTGCTCCATAACCCTGTCCACCTACTCTGAGCAGGCGGACAGGAATCGCCATAAATCAACCCGATTGAGTACGATCGGGTTGATTGACACCCCCTGCTGGCGGCCCATTGGCCGCGAGTCTGCAGGGGGTGGCATTGCACCAGCAGCTCTTGTGAGCTGCTGGTGCAATGCTGAATACGGAGAGTGTATTGCTCTCTGCATTCAGCGAGGTCTTGCGGATCAGGTCTGCAAGGCCTTTGATAAATAGACCCCTAAATCTTCATTCACATTTCTCTTCACTTTGCACCAGATAGATCAAAAACATGGTTCTCCACCACCCCAAATTTTGATATATTATGTAACTCATCTTCCTCTGTAGATAAATTTGCTTTGGACAGTATCATAAGAAGCAGGTCACAATCTTTGAATTCACATGGCTGTGGGCTTGCTTCAAAACTTTGACTTTATCCATGTTTTAAATTGATTCTGTTTATAATACTGTAATAGAGGACACTATGGCCTAGATCAAATGGTTAAAAACTGTACTCAGGTGACAAAAAGATTTCACAAGGTAAACATAGAAACATTGTAACATAGTAGATGAGGTTGAAAAAAGATCAAAGTCCATCGAGTTCAACCTATACAAATCTAAAATACTTACAAAAAACTCCAGTTAAGCTTAAATAATCCCACTAAATGGTGACCCATTTAATACTAGCAATCATATCCATATATTTTGTTTCTAGACTGAAATGTATCCAAAAATTTTTTAAATGTATCTAGGGTATTGGCATTCACTACCTCCTTTGGTAATGAGTTCCACAATTTTATTGTTCTTACAGTGAAAAAAACGTAAAATCTTAAAATCTCCTTTACCTGTCATGCTTCTTGCATTTGTTGCCATACATTTAATTTTCATGTGCTTTCTTTTGCTACTTGGTGTGCTTTCCTCCATAATGTCTAATGTGACATTTCTTAACTCATCCGTTCCTTGAGATATTATAGAAGTGACATATTGACAGACTGATCTCTCTGTTCTATTGTGTTCTAACTTACCCTCCCCCCTTTGCCTAGTTTAATAGGTTCTCTAAACGTGCTACCATCCTTTCCCCCAACAAACCTGCACCCATGTCATTCAGGTGCAATCCTCCTTACTGTACAAATTGTACCCAAGTGAAAAGTCAGCACAGTGGTCTAAAAAGTCAAAACCCTCATTTTTACACCATGTTTTTAACCATGAATTAACAGACCTTAGCTCCTTCTGCCTTACTGAGTTAGCACACAGCACTGGTAATATCTCTGGATATATTACTTTGGAGGTCCTTGCTTTAAGCTTGCTACCTAACTCCCTGAAGTCATTTTTTAGGACTCTCCATCTCCTGCTGATTCCTTCATTATTATCAATATTTACCATGACTGCAGGATCAGACCCACATCCCTCTAACAATCTATCAATATGCTCCACAATATGCCTAACATGAGCCCCTGGAAGACAGCAAGCTGTTCTTTTTAAAGGTCATATTTAAAAAAGTCTGTCATGTAAGTTGATTTCCTGATACGGATCCCTTGATATCAGTTTCTAACCTAATCATACTAGATTGGGGATCCACAATTAAATTGAAAATTAGTTATGTTATAATGTGTACTATTAAAGATGTATTGTTTTGCTTTATTACAGTAATTTAATCTGCTATATCACTTCAAAAACCAAGCCATTAGTGATATCACATATCAAGTAATTTTCAATTTTTGACACCCCTTATAATGTAAAATACAATCGGCTAGATTACGAGTTTTTGTCGGTAAGGCTGTGCGGTGCTAACAAGCCTTTTTTTCTTACCGCTCACTTAAGCCAACGCTGGTATTACAAGTTTTCTTCAAGCCGGTGTTAGCCTCAGAAAAGTGAGCGTTGAGCAAAATTTAGCTCCACATCTCACTGTAATACCAGCGTTGCTTACGGTAGCAGTAAGATGGCAAAACCTGCTCGTGCATGATTTCCCCATAGGAAACAATGGGGCTGAGCTGGGTGATAAGAAAACAAACACCTGCAAAAAGCAGCGTTCAGCTCCTAATGCAGCCCCATTGTTTCCTATGGGGAAATTAATTGTATGTCTGCACCTAACACCCTAACATGAACCCTGAGTCTAAACACCCCTAATCTTACACTTATTAACCCCTAATCTGCCACCCCCGACATCGTCGCCACCTACATTATATTATTAACCCCTAATCTGCCGCTTCGGACACCGCCGCCACCTGCATTATACTTATGAACCCCTAATCTACTGCCCCCAACATCGCCGACACCTACATTATAGTTATTAACCCCTAATCTGCCCCTCCAATGTCGCCGCAACTATATTAAATTTATTAACTCCTAATCTGCCGCCGCCAACATCGCTGCCGCTATAATAAATTTATTAACCCCTAAACCTAAGTCTAACCCTAACACCCTCCTAACTTAAATATAATTTAAATACATCTAAATAAATTTACTACAATTAAATTAATTATTCCTATTTAAAACGAAATACTTACCTATAAAATAAACCCTAAGATAGCTACAACATAACTAATAGTTACATTGTAGCTATCTTAGGATTTATATTTATTTTACAGTCAACGTTGTATTTATTTTAACTAGGTACAATAGTTATTAAAAAGTTATTAACTATTTAATAACTTCCTAGTTAAAATAAATACAAATTTACCTGTAAAATAAATCCTAACCTAAATTACAATTGCACCTAACTCTACACTATCATTAAATTAATTACATATATTACCTGCAATTAACTACAATTAAATTAAATAAACTAAAGTACAAAAAAACAAACACTAAAGTACAGAAAATGAAAAAAGAATTACAATTTTTTTTAAACTAATTACACCTAATCGAATCCCCCTAATAAAATAAAAAAGCCCCCCAAAATAATAAAATTCCCTACCCTATACTAAATTACAAATAGCCCTTAAAAGGGCCTTTTGTGGGACATTGCCCCAAAGTAATCAGCTCTTTTACCTGTAAAAAAAAAAAATACCCCCCTTACATTAAAACCCACCACCCACACACCCAATCCTACTCTAAAACCCACCCAATCCCCCCTTAAAAAAACCTAACACTACCCCCTTGAAGATCACCCTTCCTTGAGCTGTTTTTACCCAGCCAGGCACAAGTGGACGTCCAGAGAGGCAGAAGTCTTCATTCGATCCGGCCAGAAGAGGTCCTCCAAGCGGCAGAAGTCTTCATCCAGATGTCATCTTCTATCTTCTTCCATCTGGAGCGGAGCGGGACCATCTTGAAGACATTCGACGCGGAGCATCCTCTTCTATCCGACGGCGACTGAAGGATGAAGGTTCCTTTAAGTGACTTCATCCAAGATGGCGTCCCTTCAATTCCAATTGGCTGATAGAATCCTATCAGCTAATCGGAATTAAGGTAGGAAAAATCCTATTGGCTGATGCAATAAGCCAATATGATTGATCTTGCATTCTTTTGGCTGTTCCAATGTCAATAGAATGTGAGCTCAATCCTATTGGCTGATTAGATCAGCCAATAGGATTGAACTTCAATCCTATTCGCTGATTGCATCAGCCAATAGGATTCTTCCTACCTTAATTCCGATTGGCTGATAGGATTCTATCAGCCAATCGGAATTGAAGAGACGCCATCTTGGATGACGTCACTTAAAGGAACCTTCATTCTTCAGTCGCCGTTGGATGGAAGAGGATGCTCCGCGTCGGATGTCTTCAAGATGGACCCACTCCGCTCTGGTTGGAAGAAGATAGAAGATGCCGCCTGGATGAAGCCTTCTGCCAGTCTGAATGTCCTCTTCTGGCCGGATCGCATGAAGTCTTCTGCCCCTTTGGAGGTCCACTTGTGCCCGGCTGGGTGAAAACGGCTCAAGGTAGGGTGATCTTCAAGGGGTAGTGTTAGGGTGTTTTTTAAGGGGGGATTGGGTGGGTTTTAGAGTAGGGTTGGGTGTGTGGGTGGTGGGTTTTAATGTTGGGGGGTATTGTATTTTTTTTTACAGGTAAAAGAGCTGATTACTTTGGGGCAATGCCCTGCAAAAGGCCCTTTTAAGGGCTATTTGTAATTTAGTATAGAGTAGGGAATTTTATTATTTTGGGGGGCTTTTTTATTTTATTAGGGGGATTAGATTAGGTGTAATTAGTTTAAAAAAATTGTACTTCTTTTTATTTTATGTAATTTAGTGTTTGTTAATTTTGTACTTTAGTTTATTTAATTGTAGTTAATTGTAAGTAATTTAATTAATTTAATGATAGTGTAGTGTTAGGTGTAATTGTAATTTAGGTTAGGATTTATTTTACAGGTAAATTTGTACTTATTTTAACTAGGAAGTTATTAAATAGTTAATAACTATTTAATAACTAATGTACCTAGTTAAAATAAATACAAAGTTGCCTGTAAAATAAAAATAAATCCTAAGCTAGCTACAATGTAACTATTAGTTATATTGTAGCTAGCTTAGGGTTTATTTTATCGATAAGTATTTAGTTTTAAATAGGATTAATTTATTTAATAGTAGTAAATTTATTTTGTTTTATTTAAATTATATTTAAGTTAGGGGGTGTAAGGGTTAGGGTTAGACTTAGGTTTAGGGGTTAATAAATTTAATATAGTAGCGGCAATGTTGGGGACGGCAGATTAGGGGTTAATACATGTAGGTAGGTGTCGGCGATGTTAGGGACGGCAGATTAGGGGTTAATAAAATGTAACTAGTGTTTGCGAGGCGGGAGTGCGGTTGTTTAGGGGTTAATACATTTATTAAAGTTGCGTTGATGTCCGGTCGGCAGATTAGGGGTTAAACATTTTAGTTAAGGGTTTCCGATGTGGGGGGGCCTCGGTTTAGGGGTTAATAGGTAGTTTATGGGTGTTAGTGTACTTTTTAGCACTTTAGTTAATAGCTTTATGTTCCGGCGTTAGCCCATAAAACTCTTAACTACTGACTTTTAAATGCGGTAGGAGTCTTGCCAGGAGAGGGTCTACCACTCACTTTTTCAGGTGATCGTAATACCGGCGTTAGGAAAATCCCATTAAAAAGATAGGATATGCAATTGACGTAAAGTGATTTTCTGTATGCTAAAAGTGAGCGGTAGACCCTCTCCTGCCTGACTTGTAATACCAGCGGGCGTTAAAAAGCAGCGTTGGGACCCCTTAACGCTGCTTTTTAAGGCTAACGCAAGACTCGTAATCTAGCCGAATGTTATTAAGTTCATGTAAACCATAGAATATTCTGGCTTTAATCACTTTGAGTGGACATGTAAACTATAGTGTTCTATGTATGATATAGAATATGATCACAAGTATAGTACTTTTAAGGGATATGTTTAAAATATTTTTCCTTCTACATATCTAACTGTTAATATATACAATTCCAGATGGAATATTTATAAATAACTATTTATAAAAGTCTATTTTAATGTCTATTAGGATTTTTTGTAAATAAATTTGATGCTAAACTTTGCAAGTGGAGCATAATTTCACCATTTTAAATGCCTAGAGTAAACATATCTGTTATATTTTAAAATATATATTGAGATTGTGTTGAAAAAAATGTATCCTGCCTGAGGACTGCAATTGCTTTCATAATTGCATTTCATCTGTTGCTGATATTACACAGTAAATCATTAAGTATAGAAATAGCAATTGGATAACCTATTAAGGTTATGGAGGAGACCATGATGAAATAAGCATTCCATTAAGCAGTAATATGCAAGACTTGTGAAGTCTTTAAGAGTGAAAGTGGATTGAAAAACACACACAACCTACTGATGTCAAGGGCATATGGAGCTAATTAAGTATGGCTGGAATGAACAAATTAAGGGGATAGCCAAGTCAAAATTAAACGTTCATGATTTAGATAGGGCATACAATTGTAAACAACTTTCTAATGTACTTTTATCATCAAGTTGCTTTGTTTCTTTAATATCCTTTGTTAAAAGATAAACCTAGGCTCATAAACTGATTTCTAAGCCCTTGAAGGTCCCCTCTTATCTCAGTGCATTTTAACATATTTTCCAGCTATACAGTGCCACTTCATGTGCGCCATATAGAAAACATTGTGCTCACTCCAGTGGAATTATTTATGACTCAGCACTGATTGGCTAAAATGCAAGTCTGTCAAAAGAACTAAGATAAGGGGGAAATCTGCAGAAGCTTAGATACAAGGTAATCACAGAGGTAAAAAGTGCATTAATATAACATTGTTGGGTAATAAAGGGATCATCTATCTTTTAAACTATACAAATGTTTAAGTAGAGTGTCCCTTGTGAAGGTATGTTCTTGAATATGATAATATATAAGTATGCATAGAGAGTAACACAGTAATTTAAGATAAAATAAGATGTACATCAATTAATTCTTGCATTATTCCTTATTTCTGTTTCAGACACATGCAAATAAACTTCTCAGTGATATAGTGTGACATTATAATGATACATAATAATAATTTAAATACAGTATATTTTGCAGTTGTGTCTCTTATGCTGAAAATAAGGCATCATTTTTGTCTAATTTAAACTAACCCTAGCCATAGCTGTTATACCTGTGCTTTCTAACAGTTTTATGACTGGCTATTCTTAACATTAAAGGGACAGTCTACTCCAGAGTTTTTATTGTTTAAAAAGATAGATATTCCCTTTATTACCCATTACCCAGTTTTGCATAATCAACAGTTATCCTAATACACTTTTTCCCTATGTGATTACCTTGCATCTAAACTTGTGCAGATTGCCCCCTTATTTCAGTTCTTTTGACAGACTTGTATTTTAGCCAATCAGTGCCCTTTCATAAGTAACTCCACTGGGTGAGCACAATAAACTAATGGTCTCTAACTGTGAAAACCTGCCAAACGCAATCAGATAAGAGGCAGCCTTCAAAGGCTAGAAATTAGCATATGACCCTACCTAGGTTTAGCTTTAAACAAAGAATACCAAGAAAATAAAGCAAATTTGGTTATAAAAGTAAATTGGAAAGTGTTTAAAATTACATGCCCAATTGGAAACATAAAAGATTAATTTTGACTAGACTGTCCCTTTAATAGAAAAATATAGTTTTATTGTTATAATTATTATTATTATTATTATTATTATTATTATTATTATTATTATTATTAGCGGATTGACTATAGTGATCTGGTTGTGGAAGGAAATAATCTAAGGAAAGTGAGGGTAAACATAGAAATATAGAATTTGATGTTAGATAAGAACCAAAAAGGCCCATCACATCATAGCCTCATGCATGTCCCAGGTATTTTTTATATCCTTTACAGTCTATGAGGCCCATTTATCATAACCCGAATGTGGCCAAATACATCTGTTTTTTTCGCTTGAGCCTTCAGGCTTGCAGGAAACAGGAGTTAAGAAGCAGCGGTCTTAAGACCACTGCTCCTTAACTCGTACACCGCCTCTGACGTGGCAAACAGCAATTCGCCCGATTGCATACGATCGGGCTGATTGACACCCCCTGCTATCGGCCGATTGGCCGCGAGTCTGCAGGGATGGTATTGCACAAGCAGTTCTACCAGAACTGCTTGTGCATTGATAAATGCTGACAGCCCTTGAAATCTCTTCCACTGTAAAATGTAAAGTACTACTCATAATTTAAAGTAACATTCCTTAATAAAATCTCACTATCTTTACCATCTGTTGTAAAGACTGAACAAAAGTAAAGGAGGGTTGATTTTAGTAAATAATATATTAACTTTAATTTACCTTTATTTTTTTACAAGACTGAAAAGGAAAATACATAAAAACACAAGTGTTTGTGAATAAATCATCCGAATAACTAAAGAGAACATTTTTTTTATTTTTAACACAGTATTGGGTATGCATAAAAAATACTATTGGGAATTGGGCATGCATGAAAATAACTATTTTAATCTGAGGTTTACAGGAAATTTACCATGAAAAAATGTGTATACAACCAAGATATGCCAGTTTCAAACGTGACAAAATGTGTTTTGATTGGTCAGAAAGATAAATAATTATGTGCTTCCCTTTTCTAAAAGTGATTTTTTTTATTAAATTGAATACTGTTGTTGAATAGTCCCTAGGCTTAGTTTTGGCTGCATTAACTACAAAGTTATTTGAAAGCCATGTGATAATAATTGAACTTTCTAACAGGTTGGGATTTTAATGAATTTTAAAACTCTGTTAAAATTGTTCTTCTGTTGCATTGTATTAAACTCTATCATAAGTTTATGGTGAAATAAGATAGAGACAGTATGCCCTACACAGAGAGAGAGAGAGAACTATTATTTCTTTAGCGGTTTCTTTATACATTACCTTAAAGGGCAACTAAACCCAAAATCTTTCTTTCATGATTCAGATAGAGAATAGAAATTTAAACAACATTACATTTACTTCCATAATTTATTTTGCTTCATTTTTTAAATATCCTTATTTGAAGAAAAAGCAATGCACATGGTGAGCCAATCACATGATGCTTCTATGTGCAGCAACCAATCAGCAGCTAGTGAGCATATCTAGATATGCTTTTCATCAAAGAATATCAAGAGAATAAAACAAATTAGATAATATAATTAAATTAGAAAGATGTTTAAAATTGCATTCTCTTTCTAAATCATAAAAGAAAAAATGTGGGTGGCATGTCCCTTTAAAATTCTTTAGTGGTATCTGTTTACTTTAATTTAAAAATGTTATAGTCTCCTTGTTTTTAGCATATGACATTCTCATAAACAATTTAAATAGTTTGGAATTCTAAGAAACATCTGCTATGCAAATCTTTTGAAAATCACAGCAATAACACAGTTTGCTTTAATATAAATAAAAATGGCACAGAATAAAAGAGATGCTTTTATGAAAGAAAGGAAAAATCATAGACTACTACAGATTTCTATGTTGTATGCTAAATTGATGATCTTAATATTTGATCATCTTCATAGCAACATGCATAGGGATACAGTTTCAGTTTTGAACTCTACTGATCAATTGTATATATATATATATATATATATATATATATATATATATATATATATATATATATATATTTATATATATATATATATAATATATTTGCATGTTATGGGTAAAGTAAGAAATCAGGTTTATCCTAGGATTACCCGGATAAAACGGACATTACACAAGCAGCTGTGTGTAATTCCCCCATCTATACTATTTATTTTGCCTTGCCTGGGGGGGTTCAAGTGAACCTTGGGGAATGAGGTTTACAAGGGGGCTTCGCCCTGGTTGACTCCGCCCAGGTGGGGGCAAAAAAGATAGTGAGGATGGGGCAATTACAGTGCATGTTATATATGTTTGATGCAGTGAATCCACACTCTGAGGGGATTTATGATCATACATTGGACTTTTTACCAGGTAAAACTAGGATTATCTAATATTGGACTTTATCCATAACATATATATATATATATATATATATATATATATATATATATATATATATATATATATATATATATATATAAACAGTATCTCACAAAAGTGAGTACACCCCTCACATTTTTGTAAATATTTTATTAAATCTTTTCATGTGACAACACTGAAGAAATGACACTTTGCTACAATGTAAACTATAGAGTGTACAGCCTTTATAACATTGTAACTTTGCTGTTCCCTTAACCTCTTAAGGACATATGACAGAATTTTTCCGTCATAAAACCATTGAGCAAACTGAAAGCTGTGTCCTTAAAGGGTTAACAATAACTCAGCACACAGCCATTAATGTCTAAACCGTTGGCAACAAAAGTGAGTACACTCCTAAGTGGAAATGTCCAAATTGGGCCCAATTAGCCTTTTTCCCTCTCCAGTGTCATGTGACTCGTTAGTGTTACAAGGTCTCAGGTGTGAATGGGGAGCATATGTGTTACATTTGGTGTTATCGCCCTCTCACACTCTCTCATACTGGTCACTGGAAGTTCACATGGCACCTCATGGCAAAGAACTCTCTGAGGATCTGAAAAAAAGAATTGTTGCGCTACATAAAGATAGCCTAGGCTATAAGAAGATTGCCAAGACCCTAAAACTGAGCTGCAGCACGGTGGGCAAGACCATACAGCGGTTTCACAGGGCAGGTTCCACTCAGAACAGGCCTCGCCATGGTCGACCAAAGAAGTTGAGTGTACATCCTCAGCATCATATCCAGAGGTTGTCTTTGGGAAATAGACCTATGAGTGCTGCCATCATTGCTGCAGAGGTTGAAATGGTGGGGGGTCAGCCTGTCAGTGCTCAGACCATACGCCACAAACTGCATCAAATTGGTCTGCATGGCTGTCGTCCCAGATGAAAGCTTCAACTAAAGATGATGCACAAGAAAGCCCACTAACAGTTTGCTGAAGACAAGCAGACTAAGGACATGGATTACTGGAACCATGTCATGTAGTCCGATGAGACCAAGATAAACTTATTTGGTTCAGATGATGTCAAGCGTGTGTGGTGGCAACCAGGTAAAGAGTACAAAGACAAGTGTGTCTTGCCTACAGTCAAGTATGGTGGTGGGAGTGTCATGGTCTGGGCCTGCATGAGTGCTGCTGGCACTGGGGAGCTACAGTTCATTGACGGAACCATGAATGCTAACATGTACTGTGACATACTGAAGCAGAGAGTGGGTCGCAGGGCAGTATTCCAACATGATAACAGCCCCAAACACACCTCCAAGATGACCACTGCCTTGCTAAAGAAGCTGAGGGTAAAGGTGATGAAGTGGCCATGCATGTCTCCAGACCTAAACCCTATTGGGCATCTATGGGGCATCATCAAATGGAAGGTGGGGGAGCACAAGGTCTCTAACTTCCACCAGCTCTGTGATGTCATCATGGAGGAGTGGAAGAGGACTCCAGTGGCAACCTGTGAAGCTCTGGTGAACTCCATGCCCAATAGGGTTAAGGCAGTGCTGAAAAACAATGGTGGCCACCCAAAATATTGACACTTTGGGCCTAATTTCGACATTTCCACTTAGGGGTGTACTCACTTTTGTTGCCAACGGTTTAGACTTTAATGGCTGTGTGTTGAGTTATTTTGAGGGGACAGCAAATTTACACTGTTATACAGGCTGTACACTACAACTACTTTACATTGTAGCAAAGTGTCACATGAAAAGTTATAATAAAATATTTACAAAAAAGTGAGGGGTTGAGGGGTGTACTCACTTTTATGAGATACTGTATATATATATATATATATATATATATATATATATATATATATATATATATATAAAACCAGCTAGTGAAGATATTAGTGGCTAGGGACAGAGCATCACTTGTATAATTAATTGTGGTGATCTTGGTGCAGGAAGTTTAAATAATTAAATTGATCAAAGAGAGCACTAACAGTAAACCTAATCCTGCAACCCCCTATTTAGCCCATCAAATACAAAAGTACAGACACCCTTTAAGAACAAATCAGTGTATACATCACACTCATATTGAGATAAATCAAATAAAAAAAAATTTAGGACAATAAAAAACAAACAAATTCATATATACACTCGCCGACCAATTTATTAGGTGCACCATTGCTAGTACTGGGTTGGACCCCCTTTTACCTTTAGAACTGCCTTAATTCTTCATGGCATAGATTCAATAAGGTGTTGGAAACATTCCTCAGATATTTTGAACCATATTGAGATGATAGCATCATGCAGTTGCTGCAGATTTGTCGGCTGCACATCCATGATGTGAATCTCCTGTTCCACTACATACCAAAGATGCTCTAGTGGTTTGAGATCTGGTGACTGTGGAGGCCATTGGAGTACAGTAAACTCATTGTCATGTTCAAGAAACCAGTTTGAGATGATTTGAGCTTTGTGACATGATGCATTATCCTGCTGGAAGTAGCCATCAAAAGATGGGTACACTGTAGTCATAAATGGATGGACATAGTAAGCAACAATACTCAGGTAGGCCGTGGCATTTAAGCGATGCTCAATTGGTACTAAAGGGCCCTAAGTGTGCCAAGAAAATATCCCCCACACCATTACATCACCAGCCTGAACCGTTTAAACAATGCAGGATGGATCCATTCTTTCAAGTTGTTTACAACAAATTCTGACCGTACTATCTGAATGTTGCAGCTGAAATCAAGACTCATCAGACCAGGCATCATTTTTTCCAATCTTCTATTGTCCAATTTTGGTGAGCCTGTGCGAATTGTAGCCTCAGTTTCCTGTTGTTAGCTGACAAGAGTGACACTCGGTGTAGTCTTCTGCTGCTGTAGCCCATCTGCTTCAAGGTTTGATGTATTGTGTGTTTAGAAATGGTATTCTGCATACTTTGGTTTTAATGAGTGGTTATTTGAGTTACTGTTGCCTTTCTATCATATCAAACCAGTCTGCCTATTCTCCTCTGACCTCTGACATCAACAAGGCATTTTTGTCCACACAACTGCTGCTCACTGGATATTTTCTCTTTTTTGGATCATTCTTTGTAAACCCTAGAGATGGTAGTCCATGAAAATCCTAGTAGATCAGCAGTTTTTTAAATACTCAGACCAGCCGTCTGGCACCACCAACACATTCAAAGTCCCTTAAATCCCCTTTTTCCCCATTCTGATGCTCCGTTTGAACTTCAGCAAGTCATCTTCACCATGTCTAGATGCCTAAATGCATTGAGTTGCTGCCACCACAAAGTCACAGACACATTTCAGGATTTTCACCAAACAAATGCCAAAACTCTATTAATAAATATACCTACAGGATCAATGAAAAATAAATTGTACATAATATGTTGTCTCTAATTGCATCCCAAAATTGAATTGACATCATAACTCATAACAAATGCTGAATAGTTTAGTTTTTGAATATCACTGGAGCCATGAAAACACATTGGGCCAGATTACAATATTTTGTGCTTCTGCTCCTGTACAAACATTACCAGAAGTAAATTTTTAATGTGTGCGGGTTATCAATAGCGCACCACTTGTAATCTAGCTCTATATATCTAAAATACAAATTTATGAATGTTTATGAATATTATATAGATCATCACACACTCTAAATCAGATTCAGCAAGAAAGTTTAGATGGTACTCAAAGATCCAAAAATCTAACACAGAGCGCTCTGTTGTTTGCTTGACGAATCTAAGCACCACCATTTGCTGTAAGGAGATCACATGAAAAAGTGGAAGAAGTCAACGAAAGACATGAGGAGAACGCCAACTTGAGTCACTACACCGCTCCAGAGAAGAAAGCTCTCACTAAATACCTAGATCACACAGGAAGGTGGGTAAGTGGTCTGTCAAATACAGATTTATACAAAAAAAAAAGAGGTATGTGATCTGTGAAGAACGGAGGGAAGGTGTACACTTGAGGATCAAATGTCTGTCGGACCAGGTCCGACAGACATTGTTGAATGCGGAAAGCAATACGCTCTCCGTATTCAGCATTGCACCAGCAGCTCACAAGAGCTGCTGGTGCAACGTTGCCCCCTGCAGACTCGCGGCCAATCAGCCACCAGCAGGGAGCTGTAAATCAACCCGATCGTACTCAATCCGGTTGAATTCCGGCGATGTCTGTCTGCCTGCTCAGATCAGGCGGACAGGGTTATGGAGCAGCGGTCTTTAGACCGCTGCTTCATAACTGCTGTTTCTGGCGAGTCTGAAGATTCGCCAGAAACACAGGCCCTCAAGCTCCATTTAGAGCTTGATAAATGGGCCTCTTCATATATTTGAGTCCTTATAACATTTTTGTGCAATTTTTATTATAATTTTTTTTTCAGATGGTGTTATTTATATTAATATATAGCGCTGCATTATCTGTTGGCGCTCTACAATTAACTGATAATAATATTAATAATAATAGAGCATCCCATAATTTCAACGTTTAGGCATGTTCCCAAAGTACATCAAATTTGTCTTTTCTTCCAGGGAGGTCAATCATCTTTGGCATTGACACCCTAGGTAAAAAACTCAGTGAATGGGTGCATTTTTTCCAGCAACCAGTGATGACTGGTCTCTCTAGATATTTAAGGGATACTAAGCACCTATTAAAGTGATGGTAAATCCTAGCATTTGTGAAATGCTAGGATTTACCATTGGAACAAATAAAGGGGACTTTCAGTCATGAAATATAAAATACTTCTTGCTGAAAGTTCCTTTATGTGTTTGAAGCGTTCACCGCACTGAGCTCCTCAAGCAGCCCACGACAGGACACTATTTTGTTGAGAGGTGACGTTTCCACCTCTCAGCTGGCGCCAATCTTGATAGCCCACACTGCTATTGGCTAAGAGGTGGAAACGTCACCTCTCAGCAAAATAGCGTTCTGCCATGGGCTGCCTGAGATGCTCAACGCTAAGATTTACCATCACTTTAAGGTTACTGGAGAGCAAAAAATAGCAAGAGGGCAAAAAATATCAAGAAATATATGCATTGCTATCAATTGATATATCATCCCTATACTGTCGCATTCCATACCAAAAAGGGTTGGAAGCACTGTACAAAATGCTAAACATTGAAACATTTTATGATGACCAGTTTGTGGGATTTATACTTCAAGCCATGCAAATTCCTCCTAACACATAATTATTTAATCTTTGAAGGACAATTTTACCTCCAAAAACAAGGAAACGCAATGGGGGCAACATTTGCCCTGCATATGCAAATATATATCTATATAATTTTGAGATGGAATACATTTTTACCCCCCGGTCAACACATTATAATCTTCACTAGATACATAGAAGATTTGTTACTGATATGGGAAGGAGAAACCAGTAGCATAGAATACTTCACTAATACCTAAATAATAATAACAATAATTTAGACTTTACACAAATGTATTCCAAAGAGGAAATAACCTTCAAGGATTGTAAAATCCAATTAGATGTGAAAAATCTGAATTGGTTACCATTGCATAGAGAAAACCAGTGTCAGGAAACACAATCTTAACCCCTTAATGACAACTGACGTACCAGGTACGTCATGCATTAACAACCAGTTAATGACAATAGACGTACCTGGTACGTCAGTTGTCTAAGAGAGTGCTGGAAGCGATCGCAATCGCTTCCAGCAGCTCTCAGGGTATTGCAGTGATGCCTCCATATGGAGGCATCCTGCAATACCTTTTCAGAAGACTCCGATGCAGAGAGAGCCACTCTGTGGCCCTCTCTGCACCGGTAGCGATGGTGCCGGTTCATTGGTGGGTGGGAGCATAACAGGGAGGCGGGTGGGCGGCCCATCGCTACCCGGCATCCGGTTCCTGTAAGTGCAATGTGCACGCCGGGTGCCGGGAGCACGCGGGGGCGCATGCGCGCGCGCGATTAGCTGGCCACTGACACCAATGAGCAGGGAAGAGGGGGGAAAAAAGAATTAAAAAAAATAAATATATAAGGATCTGGGAGGGGGAGGGGGTTGGAGTATTGTGGGGGGCTGCTACACTACAGAAAACATTAAAAAAATGCAAAAAAGATAAAAAAAAACACTTGTTTTTGGGGCAAATTGGGTACTGGCAGACAGCTGCCAGTGCCCAAGATGGCGGCAATTAGGTAGGGGAGAGGGTTAGAGAGCTGGGGGGGGGGATCATGGAGGTTGGGGCTAAGGCAGGGGTCCATCACAGCTAAAACATTTTATTTTTTTTTATTAAAAAAAAGAAAAACTCTTTTTATTTAGTACTGGCAGACTTTCTGCCAGTACTTAAGATGGCGGGGACAATTGTGGGGTGGGGGAGGGAAGAGAACTGTTTGGGAGGGATCAGGGGGTGGGATGTGTCAGGTGGGAGGCTGATCTCTACCCTAAAGCTAAAATTAACCCTGCAAGCTCCCTACAACCTACCTAATTAACCCCTTCACTGCTGGGCATAATTTACGTGTGGTGCGCAGCAGCATTTAGTGGCCTTCTAATTACCAAAAAGCAATGCCAAAGCCATATAAGTCTGCTATTTCTGAACAAAGGGGATCCCAAAGAAGCATTTACAACCATTTGTGCCTTAATTGCAGAAGCTGTTTGTAAATAATTTCAGTGGGAAACCTAAAGTTTGTGACAAAATTTGTGAAAAAGTGAACTTTTTTTTTTATTTGATGACATTTGGCGGTGAAATGGTGGCATGAAATATACCAAAATGGGCCTAGATCAATACTTTGGGTTGTCTTCTAAAAAAAAATATATACATGTCAAGGGATATTCAGGTATTCCTGACAGATATCAGGGTTCCAATGTAACTAGCGCTAATTTTGAAAAAAAGTTGTTTGGAAATAGAAAAGTGCTACTTGTATTTATGGCCCTATAACTTGCAAAAAAAGTAAAGAACATGTAAACATTGGGTATTTCTAAACTCAGGACAAAATTTAGAAACTATTTAGCATAGGTGTTTTTTGGTGATTGTAGATGTGTAACAGATTTTGGGGGTCAAAGTTAGAAAAAGTGTGTTTTTTCAATTTTTTCCTCATATTTTATATTTTTTTATAGGAAATTATAAGATATGATGAAAATAATGGTATCCTTAGAAAGTCCATTTAATGGCGAGAAAAACGGTATATAATATGTGTGGGTACAGTAAATGAGTAAGAGGGAAATTACAGCTAAACACAAACACCGCAGAAATGTAAAAATAGCCATTGTCATTAAGGGTAAGAAAATTGAAAAATGGTCCGGTCATTAAAGGGTTAAGGATGGACTCCAGTCCCCCTAAACACACAAAAAAAGACATACCAAAATGAAATATATACGATTCAAATATAACAGCAGCAACCTGACCCTGTATAACAAGTCTGCACAGGATCTTACAGAAAGACTTGTACACAGGGGATACAACAGAAGGGATATAACAAATAAATATATTGCACAAACTAATAGGGAATAATTACTTAAGGATGTAAAATGAAATGAGTTAAAAAATAAGATCACTTTTTCTACCACATGTAGTCGAAAATATAATCTTATATACAAAATCATTAAAAAAGACTACCTATTCTTAAAAAAAAGACAAAAACTTTGGACAAGCAAATAAAAATGGAATAAGATTTGTAGCTAGAAAAGCCAAGACCAAAGGAGAAGACGAAAGAAAGGATTTTACTAAAAGTAACACCATTCTTTTGTTGGCTGCAAAAATCAAAAGGATCCTATAGATGTTGTACAGTACCATGTAAAAGCTGTGAGTTCCTACAGACAGGAGACAAATTTAGATCTTGTAACACTGGAAAGATATATCAAAGCCACCATCATTTAACATGCATCAATGGGAACGACGGCTTCCTGTGAGGGCGGAGCTAGCAGAGGGAGCGCTAGCACGACGCTCTGTGGGAAAGAGCTAACCTCCATCAGACCCAGGCGAATACTTTCCTTGACCCAGAGCTAAAGGGGTTTGGAAGTGCTACATGTCGCCAGGAAGCCAATGATACCTAAATGGTCCTGTCGGTGAGGGCACGGCAGGACAGACTTGCCTAAATATACACTTTAGCCTATGGAGAAGAACTCTATCTTTATTGGGAACTAGAGTGATACTGAACAACTGGTAGTGGCTACGCATCAAGCGGGGAGTGCCGAGACACGCTAAGGAAGCTGTGCTGTGCTGGCGGAAACGAGCCGGCGTGCATGCACAGGTGCCCAACAATAATAATACTCTCTGGGAGCCTTACCTGTGGGTCGCCGACGAAACAGAGAGGTGTGGAGTGGCCGGCACAGGCTGGTGGACTGACTGGGACGGCTGAAGTTGCGTTCCTGCTGCGGAGGTCAGCGCGGACCACGCGTGATCCCGGAAGAAGAGCAGTGCAGCTGGGCGCGCCGCAGCAGAGGTAAGCCGGGTCACCCAGAGAAGCCGCAGGAGGGAGGTATAATGCCGAAGATAGACGACACGAAGAGGCATAGCCAGTTAGAGGGGCCCCCTGAGCTGATGTAAAGAGACTGATCGTGACTTGTAACAAATGACACTCTATGTTCCCTATTATTACGAGACTGATCTCTGACATTGTTTAGAGGGTTTAGACAAAACTGATGACTCAGAATAGGCTCTCTGAATAGCACCAACACACACAACATGTCGGCTTGCAATAATTACTGCCTGTTGATGCTTAAAATTACTGTGAGCATGATTGTATTCTGAGCAAGTGAAGGAGGGCTCCACGGCTGGTTTAAACGGAGTTTGGCCCAGAATTATTCACCACACTAATCTGATATCCCAAGTCACTTCTTATCCCGTATGCAATACGAAAGTTTAAAACTAAGATAACCTATCCAAGGCATACTGAAGTCTGAAATATACTTGGGACTGATCACTGATCGCTGTTAATAACCGTACTGAGGTTCATATCTTGTCTATTTCTGCCAAGGTTAAGGCAAAAGCCGGTGCTGTAACTGAAGCTCCTGTGATATATTAAGAAATAGTGTCGGGGCTGTCAATATCATATACAGACTTTATTTTCAACACATAGATCCGGAGAAAGGCAGGCTTTCTATAATCGCAGGCTGAAGATTAAGGAGGTATTTAGACAATTAAGACTTTAGCACTAACAACTTATATCGCCGCATGGTTTGGTTAAACCACGATCAGAAAACTGATTATCATCTGGAGAAGTCTTTTTTTGCCCTAACTGAGCTGTTGGGTTGTCTTTGATCAGCCCAGGCTGATACAAACGGAGGAAGGAAAAATCTGTATAGTACGGAAAAGTGGGGAGTTGCAGGTGCCACTATAATCTTGCCAGAAAGAGGGTCAGTGGTATATTTTTACATACCCAGCCTCTGGAAGAAACCATCTTGGGCATAGAGAAAGACAGTCCCCCTCCAGTGGGCTAGCAGTTGGCTAGGATCAGGGCGCGAGCCCAAGGGCTATAATCCACTGTTCCAGGCCCATTGGAGAAAGCTGAATGGACTTCACCCCCATTTCAACTGATTTTTACCCTATTTGTACAGAGTATATTGTTAGTTAATAATGTTTGGTTTAGAAGATAACCTCTTGTAGGCTTTGCAGGGGATGGAGTTTTACTGCTGGTGATTCTCATTTTGTTTGTATTTGGCCCGTGAATGTTTCATGTGAGTCCAAGCTTGTAAAGAGAAAAACCCGTATACTAGTCTGAGGATCCTTTGGGAAAAGGGGAAAAAAAAAAAAAAAAAAAGTTGTTTAACTTTAGCAGGTTGTACAGAGAATAGTATCACAGGTCTAGAGTTCAAACAACCTAATTTAGATAGGGAAATCTGATACTTAAATAAGTCTGCCATCTGTGGCTTTTCTCAGATAAATAGTCTAGTAAGACTGGGATTCGCCTAGTTGGGGAATAATTCCTGTTTGGTTGTTGTAAATCTAGGAGGTGCCAGTTTAGTAAGAGCAAATCCAAACCTACGCAAGTTTGAAGCCCACTATACCTAGGACATAGTATACTCCTATATCTAGGACCATATTGTTGAGGTGTCATCGTTAGAACCAAAAAGTAAGGTAGAGGCGACAGATAAAGTCGCTGAAGCACTCAGACCAATTGTTTCAGGTGGCCCTGGAATATAGGTCCTGATTTTGGGTGGTGTCGCGTTAAATCACACTTATTTAAGGTCACTTGGGTCGGTTTTGGGGGTTTTTTTTTGTACTTCACCCCCCCTCTTGGGTTTCCTCACCTCTCCTGGGTTGCCTCACTCCCTCTTACTTTCACTTTCCTATTTCTCACTTTTTCCTTTTTTTTTTTTTTTTTTTTGTGTTGTTCACTCCCCTGATTCTTTTCACTGCACGAAATCACTTTATCTAGTAAGATTCTTATTGATCACAATTAACTGGAACAACACCTCTTGTTCCCTTACCCATGGACAAATTTATGTCCCACTCTAAACCTAATTCACCCGCGATGCCACCTAAACATAGGGACAAAAGGACCAAACCAAGCGAGGCGGAGGCTTGCGGCGACTTAAGTCTGAGTAGTATCGATACCACAACATTGTTGAATCAAATATCTGAATTGTTAATGCCTCAATTTGATGTTTTAAAACAAGAGATAAGTAACCTATCAGCAGAAGTCAAGCAAATTTCCCCAAGACTCATAGAATTAGAAACAAGAGTCTCCGATATGGAGGATAAGCTTGCTACTCAAGAGCAGATAAATGAGACACAAGACAAGACCATACATATGTTACAAGCTAAGTTAGAGGACTTAGAGGATAGGTCGCGGCGCAATAACCTTAGGGTTATTGGGCTACCTGAAACAGCTGAATATGCCGATCTTCTAAAATTCGCCTCTACTACCCTCCCGCAATTAGTTGGTAGTCAGATAGAAAACCTAGTTATCCCTGTGGAGAGAGCGCACAGAATAGGGCCAATACGTGATAGCTCTACTCTTCTTCAGAAACCTAGACCAGTCATAATTAAATTTTTTAATTTTCAGGATAAGTTTCACATTTTAAGACTCTATCGTAAGAACAATGGAATAAAGATAGGCCAGACAAAGCTGCTATTGTTCCAAGACTTTTCAATGGAAACACAAACAAAGCGGAGGGAGATGGCGCCATACTGCTCCAGGCTAATCAATGCCAACCTGAAGGCCAGACTATTGTATCCGGCTAAAATCGTATTGGAGAGGGATGGCGCCATATCCACATTCTTGAAAGTTGAGGAGGTCAAGGCCTATTGTCATAAGAACGGGGTTCAGTGATGTTAGTGAGTACCCGAGACGAAATAGGTATAAGTGGGATGATGTTGGCTCCAATATTGAAAATATTATTCTTTATAGACTCAGACTGTTTTGATGTTTACCTCATTCTCGTTTTTTTATTTGTATGGTTTATGGTTCTAATTGTACTGAAAAATGGGCATGTGGGGGGAGCACAGACTCCCCAACAATTATTTAGACTGGTTAAAGTTATCAGATATCGGGATGTCAAGTTTAGATATTGCACTATTAATATTTGGTATGCGGGGACTCGGGACCCCTTTAAAAAAAAAAAAAATTTTTTTTTTTTTTTTTTTTTTCTCTCCCTTTCTCGTCGAGATCTAGCAAGGTCCTGATAAATAGAGATGAACAAACTTAATATTCTATCCTGGAATATAGGGGGAATTTCCTCACCTATTAAGCGAAAATTAATGATAAAGCTTCTGGGCTCCCATAAACCGGACTTAGCCTTTGTCCAAGAAACTCACCTATCACCGGTAGAAGCTGTAAAATTACAAACCAAATGGGTAGGGGAGGTCATTTTCACACCTTACAGCCAAAGGAAAAGAGGGTTAGCTATTTTGCTCAACAAGCATCTAGATTACCAGATTTTAACAACACATAACGACCTTGATGGTAGATATCAAATCCTTGAAATGACAATAAACAAAAAATTATATGTTTTTTGTAATCTTTATGGTCCAAACAAAACAGATAGAGAGTTTTGGGAAATGCTAGGGCTGAAACTTTTCCAGTTTGTTGGGAAAAATATAATAGTAGTTGGGGATTACAATATGACTTTCTCTTATACCCTAGATAGATTTAACAGTAGATCAGCCGACAGAAAAACTAGGGAAACTAAGATTCTCCACAATTTCTGTCAGAGACTGGCACTAAAAGATGTTTGGCGGATTCAACATCCAGATCAGAGGGGGTACACGTGCGAGTCCAGGTCATTCAGATCCTTTTCAAGGATAGACTTTTTTCTAGTGTCCAGCCAATTGATGAAGTCTGACATAAAATCGGATATCAAAGATATTAAGGTATCTGATCATGCTATTATTTCATTGGAGATCCAACATGGGGCCCCCACTTGCAGTAGCAATGCACGCTTCTTTTTTCCACAATATTTGGTTCAGAACATCAAATTTAGGTCATGGCTGCAAAGAGAGATGGAGAGAGTTTTTTAAACACAACAAAGATTATTTGAGCAAACCCGAAATCCTCTGGGAAACTGCAAAGGTGGTTCTCAGAGGGGAAATAAAAGCGTATTTAGTTAGGAATAAGCGACGAAGGGTTCAGAGGGAGGAACAACTAGCCAATACACTCAAAAATGCATATGTACACTATATTCAGGATAAAACTACATCCAATTGGGATAAATATAGAAAGATTAGAGGGGAACGTGATCTTTTTCTCAAACAAAAGATGGTAGAAGAGGACCAGAAGCAAAAAGCTTTTTTTGCAGGGAACCAGGGCATTTCGGCTAAAATATTAGCTAAAATAGTAAAAAATAGACAACAGAAAAACTTTATCTCATCTATCGATTATCAGAATACGAGATTTAATAAGAGCTCAGAAATAAGACAAGTTTTCCTCGAATATTATCAAAAGATATACGCTCCAAGTACAATAGATCAAGATAATAAAGAGAAATTCTGGCAGAAGATCAGAATACCCCAGATTTCAGATCAGGACTTACAAATGTTGAATGAATCTATTACAAGAGAAGAGATATCAGATGCCATAACTAATCTTAAAGGAGGCAAATCCCCGGGGCCGGACGACTTGCCAGCCGAGTTTTACAAACTCTTACAAGACCAAATTCTCCCCCTTTTACATGTATTATTTAATGATTATTATATCGAAAATAAACCTCAATCCCCTTTGTTTACAGCCTCAAACGTGGTCCTGATTCTAAAGAAGGGAAAGGATCCTAACTCTCCTTCATCTTACAGACCTATTTCCCTTCTGAATCAGGACTACAAGTTGTTGACGGCCATTATTTCCAACCGCCTCAAAAAATGTTTACATTATTTAGTACATCCAGACCAGTCAGGATTTATGACTGGTCGTAACCCAGTCAAAAATATAAGAAGAGTACAGTTGGTCCTGGACTATTTTGCAAATAAA
Organism: Bombina bombina; assembly: GCF_027579735.1. Taxonomy (NCBI): domain Eukaryota; kingdom Metazoa; phylum Chordata; class Amphibia; order Anura; family Bombinatoridae; genus Bombina; species Bombina bombina. Next base: position 127,216,628 of record NC_069508.1, read on the forward strand.
GTCTATAAGACGGCTCATTCTATACCCGACCTTGCAATCCTTACAGTCAACGCCGAAAAGGCGTTCGACTCGATCGGGTGGGACCACCTCTTTGAGTCACTAGGGAGATTTGGACTGACAGGGCCATTCCACCAATTTATACAGAGAATTTATAAAAATCCACTGTCAGCAATTATAGTAAACGGGGAAATCTCAGATAGATTTCCCTTGAGACGAGGGACAAGGCAGGGTTGCCCATTATCCCCGCTACTTTTTAATATATCCCTAGAACCCCTGGCAATCTACTTGAGACAGGAATTGAAGGGGATCAGAATAGGGTCTCAGGAGATGGTGCTTTCTCTCTTCGCGGACGATCTCTTGTTATTCTTAAGTAGTACAACCCAGTCTATACCACAAGTCTTATCGATATTTAGGATGTTCGGATCTTTCTCGGGTTACAAGACTAATAACGAAAAATCGGAATTGTTATGGATTCATAAACCGCCTCAGACAATAATTCACCCATTCCATGAAACTACATGTATACAGTATCTGGGTCTTAGCTTGAGTAGGAATCCCAGAGACTGGTACAAACTGAATTTCCCTAAATGTATTAAGGAAATACAAGACAAAACTCAAATCTGGGTTAATTTACCACTTAGTATTTCGGCTAGAATCATGCTCATAAAAACTATTATTTTTCCCAAATTGCTATATTTCCTCCAAAATTTTCCATTATTATTATACAAGGAAGACATTCGTAAGTTACAGAGGTTGTTTAATAATTTCATTTGGCGGGGGAAAAAGCCACGGATAGCCTTCGAAACTCTAACACTTCTAAAGCATAGTGGTGGCCTCGCATGCTCAAATATTAGAATCTACAACTATGCAGCTGTATGTAAATTTGCCCTAGATTGGATCACTGAGAAAGGCAATGTTACACTGTATGATCTGGAGTCGCATTTGGTTGCCCCTTTTGACCTAAAAGCAATCTTGCACATTCCAACAACAAATTTGCCGGCTAATATATTACAATATGTTACCATTAAAGATGTTGTCAGGACGTGGCAGAAAGTGTGTGTAGCAACCAAGATTAATTTTCGCAAATCGGTTTTTCTCCCACTTACAGGAAATCCAAGCTTTTCGCCAGGGTTGAACATGTCGGTCTTCTCTAGATGGGCACGAGCTGGCCTTCACTCACTAGGCCAACTATGCCAGGAGAATAGCCTGGTAGTCAGATCCTTTGAGGAGTTGAAAGGTAAATATAATTTAGAAAGGTCAGCTTTTTATGCCTACTTACAAGTATGCCATTGGATTGGAGAGTTAAGAAGTGAAACAGGGATGGCAATCGATAAGGGGGAAATTGGCAGAGTGATTCAAGCCTATATGGATGGGGCTAATAGAATCTCATTAGTATATAAAACTTTAATTGATATTCAAGGGGAATCTCATATGAATGGATTAGTTGCGAAATGGGATAAAGTGCTACCATTAGTAGAAGAAGAGCGGATCGCCGCCAGTGTTAGGTTAGCAATGAAAGCAACGACTTTAGTTACCTGGTGGGAATCTCATATTAAATTATTGAATATGGCATATCTCTCCCCTGCTCGAATATCTCAATGGAGAGGTAATACCGTATTAGGAGAATGTCCCAAATGTAGACAGGAAAGGGCAGATTTACTTCATTGCTTCTGGAAATGTCCGAAGGTGAGACAATTTTGGAATAAAGTTAATTACTGGTGTAATAAGGTTTTGGGAGTCCAGACGGAGTTCTCACAGCTTGAGATTCTTTTTCTATTTCAATATAACAATAGTAGACCTGAGATTAACCATAAATTTCTGAACGCTATGATATTAGTAGGGAGAAATGTGATTCTCTCTAATTGGAAGAGTGGAGGTGACCTCAAATTGTGTGAATTTCTCAGGAAAGCCCAGTATCAGATATTACTCGACCAGTATAATATAAAAACTACTAATAATAAACAATTACGGCAATTCTTTACTAAATGGAAATTGATGATTCTATCTCTACCTGTAATGATCCAGAGGCAAATACTGGTAACCTTTAAGAAGTCTGAGTGGTTTCAGCATCAGATACAGGTAGGACAGCTCCCAATGTCATGGTCGTTTGACTAGGTGGCTGACGAGAGAGGGAATTATTATTACCATTATTTTTTTTTTTCCCTCTCCCCTCCTCCCCCCCCTTTTTTTTTTTTTTTTTTTTTTTGTTGGTGTATTATTTACCTTATTTTAGTTTAATTTAGTTAAGTTTATATTTGGACTCCAACTTAGGTTATTAGGGGTAACTCAGCCACACACTTTTGTCACGCAAACATAGGTAGTCATATGTAGGTTGATTCGCAATTTCTTAGCGCGACAGCTACAATATTCTAACTATTGAATGAAATGTAAAGTCTACACAGCCTGCTATACCCCCACTAATATTTACTAGTGCTGTGCATGATCAGCTACATAAAGCAGTCCAACAGTTAACATAGTCATCTTGTATTTCCCCCATATAGCATAGTATAGTATAGGCTAGATTAATATTAGTCATCCTGTTACTTAGGTAGTTTAGTCAGTAAGAATAGTTTAGGTCTACAATTTAAAAAATAAAAAACCCCAACGGTGTAGATACTCAGGACACAAAGTAGGATCTCAATGAAGACTGAAAGTTCGTATGACAGTCATATGGTTATAATTGCACTGAGTTCCTAAATTATTTCAATTATCTAATATGTATCTTGAATAATGTATTCGTTTTTTTTTTGCTTGTTTTTCTACCCTGCGTGGTATGATATCATACTATGTGATTGTCTATGCTGTTGGATATAAATAAAATTAAAAAAAAAAAAAAAAAAAAAAACATGCATCACTGTGTATATAGCATATCTGCTCACATATAATTGCAATGTGTACCTGTATACTGGACCAACGACTAGATTCAGCAAAGATAAGATCAGAGAGCATCTCCTAGCTTCAGATGATTAAATCCCAAAAACCCTGGTGAGTAGCAGACCTACCTACTCAACAGAGGGCACTGGCGCAAAAATATTTTGCCCCCTGTCCCAATAGTAACTCAGTAGTAAGCAATAGCAGTAATATACATGCTGCTCTGTATAATGATTTTGAGGATAGATGGACCAGCAAACTGTGCTAATAAAAGTTTCCCTTAACCCTGGTAGCTAAACACATGTAATTTCATCCCGAAAATCAAATACGCTTTAAGTTCCAAATAATTTATCAAGCACCTAAAACATTAGAAGGGGTGACAGATTAGCAGCCCTGAACAAAAAATCAGTCTAATGGATATTTACTTTAAAGACTGGCTCGCTCTAAGATCAATGCGAGTATGCAAATTGCACTCAAATGCAAGTGCTAAATAGTGCTCTACTTTAAATCTATCCCACTGGATTTTTATATAGTATGTTTTATTTTTGCTTAAATATGGTATATATGTGAGGCTTATGAACGAAAACACTAATGGCACTACATTAACAGTTGTTCCTTATTGTATATTAGCCCATTAATATATTGAGAATTAGTGTTAATGTCTTATATAAACTCAAATGACAACACAATATCCAGAAAGTATTGTGGAAAAAAATGCAGTATAGTAAAAAACAAACAAACACAAATTTCTCTTATTATTGGGGAAATTTAATCTATTCTTGTTTATCGGATCAATCCATTATTGATCCAATAAAGTTAGAAGTTTGCAAAATCAGTCAAATAATATTTAAAATTTAAAATGTGTCAAATTATAGTCAATAAATCAGCAGATAAAAAACAAAAAACATACAAGCGCCCTGTATATAGTTATATGAAAAGGATAAATGGATAGGAGCAGACTCCTCTAAGTGTAGTAGTTAAAAACAGCAAACAGATTTATTGAAATCACAAATACACACTCACACTCTCAAACCACAAACATGTGAGGTATGTACAAACGTCAAAGTGGTGTATGTAGTCCTGCAGTAGAGTCAGCACGGAGAACCCCAGACAGGTATCTGGTCACAGTCAATGGAGATGTTCACAAAGGTTCCTAGTGCCAAATGACTGATAGTCCTCCTGTTTCTCTTTCTCAGCGGGAATACGACTTAAAAACAAACCACCACACACTTTGCAAGCCACTCCAAAGAATGCTGGCTCATGGATCAGCTGCTCACAACGGTGGGCGTGGCCTTACACATTTTGTATCGTAACGCCCTACTTCGTCAGAGACTGTCCACCATCCCTATAGGCCGTCTATAAGAGTTGTCATAGCGTACCACGTGTACTCGAAAACACCCCTTTATTAACCAATAGGATGCAACCGACTCTCTCACAGCAGAGTCAAGGAATATATCAGAGTTACCAAAGGGGCTAACAATAACAATTTACAACGTTATTTTTAAAAAATATACTTGATATAAATCAACATTAGTGTGTATTCAGTCTGTATTCACATGTGCTGGTGTATTGGATTTAGTGCTATCAAACAATACAGATATAATATCAAACATAGAAGTCAAAGAACATTTGGGTAACAGTGATAATAACATGGTCACATTTGAAATCTCCTTTCATATGCAGTGTCTTAAAGGTTTAACTAAGACTTTTAACTTCAAAAAAGCAAAATTCAACGATTTAAGGAAATCATTAAATAATATAAGTTGGGACAATGTATTCTCTAATAAAAATACAGAGGATAAATGGATAAAATTTAAACTTTGTTAAATAAATATACATATCAACAAATACCATATGGTTATTAAAAAAAAAAATCAAAGCCGTGGATAAATAAAAATGTGTTAAGAAAAATTAGGAAAAAACGTAGTGCATTTAAATCATTCAAAGAAGATAGTACAGACTCAACATACAATATTTATAAGGAATGTAAAGATGCATGCAAAAAGCAATCAAATTAGCCAAAATTGAAAATGAAAAATTAATTGCAAAGGATTCTAAGTCTAACCCTAAAAGGTTCTCTAAGTACATAAATAGCAAAAAAACTAAGAAGGATAATATAGGTACATTAAAATGCGTGGAAGGTAGCATGATAAATAATAACAGGGAGAAGGCTGAGGTACTAAACCATTTTTTTTTTCTTCAGTATACACAAGAGACGAACCATTGGATGATACTTTGGAACAAAATAGAACATGCCAGTCCATACCATTAACTGGGTTATGTTTAGAGGATATCAGGAAAAAACCTGGATAATATTAAGGTAAATAAAACTCCAGGCCCAGATGGAATACACCCAAGGGTGTTAAGGGAATTTAGCACTGTTATAGACAAACCTCTACTCTTAATTTTTCAAGACTCATTATCCTCAGGCATGGTACCCCAGGATTGGCGTAAAGCTGATGTGGTGCCACTCTTCAAAAAGGGAAGCAGGGATGATCCAGGAAGATATAGACCAGTTAGTCTGACATCAATAGTGGGGAAGATATTTGAAGGGATTATAAGGGACTATATTGATGAGCATATTCGTGTAAACAAGATTATGAGTTCTACTCAGCATGGTTTTAGGAGAAATAGATCATGTCAAACTAATCTAATTAGATTCTACGAGGAAGTAAGTAAAAATATAGATAAAAGGGAATCAGTTGATGTTATATACTTAGATTTTGCAAAGACATTTGATACAGTGCCACATGAGAGATTAATGCACAAATTAAGGGACTGGGAATAGCTGAAAAAGTTAGCTCATGGATAAATAACTGGATAAAAGATAGGGAGCAACGAGAAGTAGTAAATAGATCATACTCAGATTGTACAAAGGTAATCAGTGGAGTCCCCAGGGATCAGTACTGGGCCCCGTTCTTTTTAATATTTTTATAAATGACTTGGAGCAAGGATTAAATAGCGACATCTCTATTTTTTGCAGATGATACAAAGTTAAGTAAGGTCATTAGGTTAGAGCAGGATGAACTTTCATTACAAAGGGATCTTTTAATATGGAAAAATGAAAGGTTCTACATTTTGGAAGTAAAAATAAGCAGGCAGCGTATTTTTTAAATGGGACAAGACTTAGCCAAACAGAGGAGGAAAGGGATTTGGGAGTAGTAATAGATAACAAGCTAAAGATGGGTGCACAATGCAGGGCAGCGGCTTCAAAGGCTAATAAGATACTAGCATGTATTTAAAGAGGCATTGATTCAAGGGATGAAAGAATAATTCTGTCACTATATAAAGCCCTGGTAAGACCTCACCTTGAGTATGGAGTGCAGTTCTGGGGACCGATCGCAAAAAAAGATATTGCAGAACTAGAAAAAGTTCAGAGAAGGGCCACAAAGATTATAAGGGGATTGGAGATATTAACCTATGAGGAGAGGCTAGCCAAACTGGGTCTGTTTTCTTTAGAAAAAAGGTGCTTGAGAGGTGACATGATTACTTTATATAAATATATTCAAGGCCCATATTCAGAGATGGCAGAAACTCTGTTTATTCCAAGAAAATTGTTTCTGACAAGAGGTCACAATTTAAGGTTGGAGGAAAGGAGATTTAATCTCCTGCAACGGAAACGTTTTTTTCACTGTAAGAGCAATAAAATTGTGGAACTCATTACCAAAGGATGTAGTGAATGCCAATACCCTAGATACATTTAAAAATTTCTGGATACATTTCTGTATATAAACAAAATTCATGGATATGATTACTAGTATTAAATGATTCACCTTTTAGTGGGGTTATTTAAGCTTAACTGGAGCTTTTTCTAAGTATTTTAGATTTGTATAGGTTGAACTTGAGGGACTTCAGTCTTTTTTCAACCTTATCTACTATGTTACTATGTTATTCCTTAATCAGTTAGAGCTTCTGGGCAAGTTACTGAACATAGCAAAGTGGCACAGTATACTAGGGACAGGATTTGTTATTGTGAGTCAATGAGGCCCATTTATCAAGCTCCGGACGGAGCTTGAGGGCCCGTGTTTCTGGCGAGTCTTCAGACTCGCCAGAAACACAAGTTATGGAGCAGCAGTCTAAAGACCACTGCTCCATAACCCTGTCAACCTGCTCTGAGCATAGATATCGCCGGAATTCAACCCGATCGAGTACGATCGGGTTGATTGACACCCCCTGCTGGTGGCCGATTGGCCGCTAGTCTGCAGGGGGCGGCGTTGCTCTCCGCATTCAGCGATGTCTGTCGGACCTGATCCGCACTGTTGATCAGGTCCGACAGACATTTGATAATTCGGCCTCAATGTCATAAAAAACTAATGCCAAAATGTAAGTAGTTCATAGAGCAACTATATTATAATACATATTAAACATATAAAATTAACAAATGTAAAAATATTTAATAAATATACTCCAAATGACAATAAAATTTATAAAATATATATTAGAAATTGAATGAATACATTGAATTAAAAATTAAATACTAAAACATATAAATATTTTTTCATAAAAAGAGAGGAATGGAAGAATCAATTAATTTCTTAAGTGGGAAGAAAGGAGAGTTCATTTATAAAAGGGAGATAAATGTTATACCTAATCTTCAACTAAAAAAGACTACTAAATCAATATCACAACTCATGCCCATTGGTTTAAATGTACCCTGGTTTCTGATCCAATAGGTTTATCTATGCAGTAAAGCAGTTAATCTATTCCCCCCTCTAATAGTTTTTTTTTACTAGTTCTATGGCTTTAACTTTTAGACTACTGGTGTCTTCAAGGTGGGTAGTAGTAAAGTGGGTTTAAACACAATGAGGCCAAATTATCAAATGTCTGTCGAACCTGATCTGACAGTGCGGATCAGGTCCGACAGACATCGTTGAATGCGGAGAGCAATACGCTCTCCGTATTCAGCATTGCACCCGCAGCTCACAAGAGCTGCTGGTGCAACGCCGCCCCCTGCAGACTCTCGGCCAATCAGCCGCCAGCAGGGAGGTGTCAATCAACCCGATCGTACTCAATCGGGTTGAATTGTGGCGATTCCTGTCCGCCTCATCAGAGCAGGCAGACAGGGCTATGGAGCAGCAGTCATTTGGAGCTTGATAGATAGGCCCCCATGTGTTAAAACACCCTTCTCAATATTTGTGAGGTGTTCCCTAAATATTGTCTTCATGCTAGGCTTAGTAGACCTCATCACATGAGCAAGAGAGATGATAAACCACATATTTGCTCTTACAGTTAATGGAATCCTGAATCACAAAGGTCCTTCCTATCTTCTCTTAAGGAGGCAAACTCTGTATGTTTTGAATTATAGTGTTTGCAACTCAAACATCCTTTCCTGCCACATTTAAAATACCCCTTAGTCCTTTTCTGTAACCAATTTTGTTGGACTTTTTTATCTCTAAGTCTACTGGGGGCTAAAATATTTTCTTTTTAATGACACGATGAGTCCACGGATCATCTAATTACTATTGGGAATTATTACCCAAACTAGAGTACACAGATGAAATTTATAATAAAAATTTCCAAGTGAAAAAACGTTACTGTCTCTTTCAATTTAAAAGTGTAACTTTTTTACCGGAGGTTGCAAAAATACAAAATCTGCCGATTAATAGTAATATAAAACCTCAGCAGCTTTGCTGAGGTGCCTACCTGACTCGTTATACCAGAGCTATTCTACTTCTATTTCAGAAGATGGTCCGGAACACAGCAGGAGAAGAAAGCAACCGTTTTCCGGTCCTAGAAACGATGATCTATCATGATGTAACTCAAACTGAGACGCAATGAAAGTGGCGCGCGACTCAACTAAGATCTGCCCATCGTGGGTGTCGCCATAAGGAACAATCTCCCGGTCAGTATTTTTCTATGTTAAACCGCCGGGAGATTTTAACCACCAGACTATCTCCCAGTCCCAGTGCCTGAATCATAAGGCTGTCAAAAGTCCTCTCCAATCTAGGAGAGTTTACGTGTCCCACAAAAATAAAGAGCCCCTATTCTATTCTGAGCCTTTTATTAGGTGTAATATTGGTTGAAATGTAGTGCTAACTTCTTTCTGAGTATGTTTCTGCTGTCCCCAGAAATAATAAAGTTAGCACTTACCTCGTATATCTGCCTAAAAGCAAGGCAGCTGACCAGGATTGAGAGGTCCTCTCCCTCACATCGACCTGTGGAGAAACAAAAGGCTGAGTAATTTCACTCAGGTTTTAGGAGTTAGGGCAGCATGAAATACATGGGAGGCGCAGTGAGGATTATGTCCCACCAGTTCCCATTGCTCTAAAGCCACCACTGCTCTACTGAAGAGACTGATATGGACTATGGCTACACCCCAGGACAAAGAAGCACAATCTTGTACTACTTTAAAAATAAAAAACTCTTGATTGAAGAATCTTTTTTAACACCTAAATTTACCACACCCTTGCACTTAACGTAGGCAAAGAGAATGACTGGGTTGGGAGGGAAGGGAGGTGATATTTAAAAGCTTTGCTGTGGTGCTCTTTGCCGCCTCCTGTAGAGCAGGAGAGGTATTCCCAATAGTAATTAGATGATCCATGGACTCATTGTGTCAAAAAAGAAATAAATTTATCAGGTAAGCATAAATTTTCTTTTTCAATTTTTGGTTTATCATCTAAGATATTCTTCAGAACTGGGTCTTGCAACAGGATAGGCCAATGTTTCCAATGTGATTTCTCTATCTGGCAAGAAGCTCTGTTAAATTTGGTAATAAAAATGGATTGCTCCCTAGCTAGCGATTCTTTCTCCCTGGAACGTTTATTTCCTAGTAGACTTGATTTCTCTTGATTCCTAGCCATAGTGTATGCTTGTTGGATCAATGTTGGATCATAACCATTACTGAGAAAACGATTAGTAAAAATCTCAGATTCTTTAACAAAAGAATCCCTATCAGTACAGTTTTGTCTCACTCTTTAAAACTGCCCGAAAGGGATATTTCAAATCCACTTTTGGTGTTGACCACTAGTAGCATGAAGGTAAGCATTTGTATCTGTCTCCTTGTGATACAGACTCATAATAATTTTATTCTCTTATGCCCACCGTTGTGATCCCGCACTGAGCAGCTGATCCGCGAGCCAACATTCTTTGGAGTGGCTTGCACAGTGTGTGGCGGTTTGTTTTTAAATCTCATCCCCACTGAGAAAGAGACACAATAGGACTATCAGTCATTTGGCACTAGGAACTTTTGTGAACATCTCCATTGACTGTGACCAGGTACCTGACTGGGTTTCTCCATGTGGACTCTACTGTGGGACCACATACACAACTTTGACGTTTATACCATATCTCAAGCTGACCTTTTTTTTCCTTTGCTATTTGAAGCAATTGTATTAATTTGCTAAAATAAAAATAGTCTGATTTTTTATTCTTCTAAATTGTTTTATGTTGCAAGAGTTGAACATTGTTTAAGGTTTTTGTATCCTAGCAGCATTCCCATAACTATTCTCTTTAGATTATCTTGTTTTCCAAATAACTGTGCTTATTATAATATCTTTAGATTCTCATTACTATAACAATTTGTATCAAATATGGCCTCTAGACATGGCAAATATTTTAATACAGAGAATAGAAGCAGGATTTTTTCCAGCAGCAAGCCTAACTGTGATGCAGATGATACCTTTGACCCAGACTCAGCATTTAAGAAACTAGAGAAATTATCCAAAATGCAGATTAGACATTGGCATGACCTTGTGGCTTATGAAAATTTTAAAAGCAATAATGTCATACCAACAGGATTAAAAATGTTTAAAACCTGCATCTTTGAATTAGAAGAGGTAGAGCTACACACAGAATAGGAGGAGGCACTTGATGACTGCTCTCTTAAATTAATTGATATTGCTATTAAATATAGAGAGAAAAAAGTGAACACCCTAGGAGAACAAATTACTGAGATGGAAGGGGAACTAGAAAAATGTGGTGAAAACATGCACTGTAAGGAATTAGATGATAGAAACAGAAACACTTTAGCAGCCTTTGAACGGAAGATAGTAAAAACCAAGAAAAAAAAGCTAAACAATGCAATTGTCAAAAAAACAAAAAGAGAGGTAAATTCAGATCCAGTATCAAATGAAGCGACACCTGTAGAAATAGTGGAAAGAACAAAAAGGTTCCATATTAATGGCCAACCATAATTTATTCCTAATAATAAGAAGGGGTCTAAAATTTTGTCTAACAAGAATAAGAATAGTAACACAAATCAGAATGCAAATACAAATAACAATAATAAAAATAATAATGGGAATAAAAATACAAATAATATGAGGAATAAAATAGGAAATAATTGGAATGCTCTGACATACAACTCAACTTAAAGCAACTATAATCACACAAATAGGGACATATCTAATGACTACAGAGAACAGGACAGGTTCCATCAATCCAGCATATACCAACATCCCAATAAAAGAACCAGGGTGGGAACACCTACGAGCATTTGGGAGTGAGACCCAAGACTAATGGGAATAAAGGTTGGGACAAAGAACATACAGGAAAAATGGAGAATTACTTTAAAACCAATAGAGAATTGAGTCAGACATTTTTTTTAGAGATGGGATACTCCCCTTTGGGAAGGAACCCAAAAGGGGGGTAAGAGAAAGAGACAAGGATGTAGGGGATGGGTGGAGCTCTGACTCAAAAAGGAGAAAATGGAGAAATTGGCAGTAGTAAGAGAACATGAACAAAAGATCTTTAACATTTTATCTAGGGTTCTAAATAAGGTTGATGAAAGTATATCTTTGTAATTTGCCCCAGTGTGTGGTCCGAATGACTTTGAAACCTATATTGACCTACAAAAGTTCTCTAGAAAACTCACATTGAAGAGATTCCATGAGAAAAGGAGAACTAAAGAGAACAGGAACTAGAAAAGGTGAATCAGAATAAAAATATTTTGAGGAATCCTTTACTTTGGATAATCTGATTGAATTAGAAAATGAATGCATAGTATCACAAGCTACAGAGGATTCTCTAGATTTGGTAGGGATTTTGGAAACCCTTGAATCTGAGACTCAAGATCACCAGTGTATCATACAGGTTTGAAACTTAGATCAACCTTGTATCCCCTGCAAGCACAAGGGAACTATATCTCTATTTCTAATGGTCTAGTATTACAGGACCTAGAAAGAATATGTATGAGTAGGGGTAGTAGAAAACAGCACAATTTGAGTTTAGGAGTGAAACGAGCCCTAGACACTCTGAAGAAAGGCCACAGTTTGATAATTCAGGAGGCCGACAAAGGGGAGGGGGCATTGTGCTACAGAATCGCGTAAACTATGTTAGAGAAGCTTATCATTTATTGGGGGACGTTAATACATATGTATAAGTTTAAAGATAATGCAAGTAATGAGTTTCAATTGCATTATGACAAACTCATTGGACAAGCTAGCGAGAATGGGATTTTGGATAAATCGCAATTTGATTTCTTGAAGGTGACTGAACCTCGCATTGCGGTGTTCTATCACCTTCCAAAGATTAACAAGCAGCTCTCTAATCCCCAGAAAGGCCTATCGTGTCAGGGATAGGATCCCTGACAACGAAGTTGTCACAATATGTAGACACAATACTAAAACTCATGGTCCCATGCTTACAGCCCTACGTTAGGGACGCTACAGACATTCTAAATCAGCTTAGTAGCTGTCAGTGTAGAGAGGGGTACATGTGGGTGACTTTAGATGTTGCCTCTTTATGCACCTCAATACCCCACAATCTAGTTTTAATAACGATTAAGTACTACTTTCAGAAAACAAATTGTAAAGATCTAATTCAAAGAATGTTTATTAAGGACAGCATTGAATTTATTCTTAAGAGGAATTATTTTCTTTTTGAGGGGGAGTTCTTCCTTCAAACAACAGGAACAGCGATAGGGACAAAATTTTCCCCAATTTCGCAAACCTGTATATTGGATGGTGGGAGGAGATGAATATCTTCTCAAACAACCCTTTCTCTGAAAAGATTGTCAGGTGGTTTCATTTCATGGATGACATTTTGATTATCTGGCAGGGACCAGAGGATAAAATAACAAATCTGATGTCATATGTGAACCGAAACCTTTTGAACCTCACATTTACAGAGACACATAGTAGTGAGAAAATCACTTTTCTTGATTTAGAACTGTCCTATAGATAAAATTATTATGAGTTTGTATTGCATGGAGACATATACAAACACTTACCATCATGCTACTAGTGGTCAACATAAAAAGTGGATTCAAAATATCCCTTTCAGACAGTTTCAGAGTCCACATGGAGAAACCCAGACAGGTACCTGGTCACAGTCAATGTTCACAAAAGTTCCTAGTACCAAATGACTGATAGTCCTCTTGTGTCTCTTTCTCAGTGGGGATAAGATTTAAAAACAAACCGCTATACACTATGCAAGCCACTCCAAAGAATGCTGGCTCACGGATCAGCTGCTTAGTGTGACATCACAACGGTGGCGTGAGAAAATAAAATTATTACAAGTCTGTATCACAAGGAGACAGATACAAACGCTTACCTTCATGCTACTAGTGGTCACCATCAAAAGTGGATTCGAAATATCCCTTTTTGGACAGTTTCAAAGAGTAAGACAAAACTGTACCAATAGGGATTCCTTCGATAAAGAATCTGAGATTTAACTAATCGTTTTCTCAGTAAGGGTTATGATCCAACACTGATCCAACAAGCATACACTAGGGTTAGGAATTGAGAGAGATCAAGTCTACTAGGAAATAAATGTTCCAAGGAGAAAGAATCTCTAGATAGAGACCAACCCCTTTTAATTACCAAATTTAACAGCGCTTCTCGCCAGATAGAGAAATTACTTTGGAAACATTGGCCTATCCTGTTGCAAGAACCAGTTCTGAATAATATCTTAGATGATAAATCCCAAGTTATCTTTAAGAAAAAACTAAATTTAAAAAATATTCTAGCCCCCAGTAGACTTAGAGATAAATAAGCTTATTTTCTCTTATTTTGGAATTTGAAATATTTGATTTAGCCTGTGGTATCCCTACCTATACTGAAAGTTTCTGAACTTACTTCCAGGCTATTGACAGGCTATGTAAACACAGCCAGCAGAAGCAAGTACACTCCCAGTGGGGTGTAAAAGAGATAACTAATAAAATGATAATTTTACATTGTTCAAGTATTAAGCTTTGGTTTACAAACAAATACAAGATAAGGAAGCAAGTGTGTGTACACAAAAGTGATAACATAAGATTTTACCTGAAAGCCCAAGCCATTTCAATAGGCTGTGTTTTTAAAGTACAAACCAGCAATTTCATAGACATAAATACAATTTTAAATACAATTTATCATTCATTCTATTCAGCTGGTATAGCGAGACATTGGAAATACATTCATGTAAAAACAATTTTACAGTATACTGTCCCTTTACATGTCCACCCAATATGATGGGCTTGTCTAAGATGATAGTGCTGCATGATGTTTTAAACTGTGCTTACTATCCCATACTCTCTCATTCTGCTCATGATTCTGAAGAATCCCCCCTACAGTAACTATGCTACCATCCAGTGTTGCCTGGGAGCAATAGTTACTCTGCCCCTCCACCCTTGCTCCTGTTACATGTCATGCCTTTAAGCCTGCCTCCAGTATCAGGCTCATTAGTCCCCTAATTTCCTGTACTCTACAACTACAGCCTAAACTTCCAACCTTAAATAAGTTGCACATTTTAAGTAGCAATACACTCTGCCATAATATTGCAATAAAATACAGATCTTTCAGTTTTTGTAAAGGCCTTGTGCACTGGCTTTGAAAAGTAATGGTTCCCAATATAGGCCATGAACCCCCTTGCTATTTGTGAGATTTAGGGCTTTATGGGACTCTTATTAAACTTATTAAACTTATATCTGTATACACTGGACTAGTTTTAGTTTAATAGTGTTCAATTTTTAATGTTTACAATGGTGTTTAGTATTTCTGAGTTTCTGATACAAGGGACAGTCTGCAGAGGCTTAAATACAAGGTAATAAAAAAGGTAAAACGTGTACAGGTGGCCCTCAGTTTACAACGGTTCAATTTGCACCATTTCAGAATAACAACCTTTTTTTCAGTCATGTGACTGCTATTGAAAAGCAGTGCATTAAAATAGCCAGTAGGTGGAGCTGTCCGCTTGTGTTGCAGCAAAGATATGCAAGCCAAGCAAGCTGAAATTAATCAGTTTAACCAGACCTGAGCTATCGAGCAGCTTGCAAAGGAACAAGATCTTCATGTCTATAAATCAGTCCAGATTGGAATGCATAGAAATAACTGCAGAAAAATGCAAGCAAAGTCTGTGTTGTGTGATTATTTTATTATGTTTATAATACTGTTTAGCAAATGTTTTTGTTCATTTAACTTAGTTTAATTATATATTCTGTGTTGTGTGATTATTTTATTAGGTTTATAATGCTGTTTAGCATTTAAAGTCTTTATTTCAAAGCTTTAAAAATAATGTATTAGGTGTTACTTATGCCAATTTTGAGAGGGGCCTGGAACCTAACTGCCTCACTTCCCATTGACTTACATTATAAACTGGGTTTCAATTTACAACGGTTTCGATTTACAACCATTCCTTCTGGAACCTAACCCCGGCGTAAACTGAGGGCTACCTTAATATAACAGTGTTGGTAATGTAAAACTGGGGAGTGGAAATAGGTAATAAAGCGATTATCTATCTTTTTAAACAATAAACATTTTCAAGTATTTATTTGAGAAATTCACCAAGCGCCTGCTGAGAGTGACCCTTAGCTCAGATAAATTGACCCCTAGTGGTCAAAAAAGAAAAATCGTGGAAAATCAAAGATATATCAGAGCGTCAACAGGTGGAGGCAGAGTCCTAATAAACCAAATGTTAACTCTTCAAGGTATTTTGCGAGCAAATTTATTGAGATTTATATTTAAAATAAGAACAGCTGGTTAATTAAAACCTGATATTGTACAATAACAATATAGGACCATAAAAATAACAAATAAAATATACAATGTAAAAATTACAATGTACAAAATATGTAAAATATACAATGTAAAATAGGTAAGTCCCTCATGGATCCATGTTAACAATGCTAGTACATGCAATAAATCATTCGGATGACCTCGGTATCAGTGGGTGTTACAAAAGATTAGGCTAATACACAGTGTCCCCTAGGGCAGATAAATCTTGCTGATACAAAGACAGATGCTTGAACTTGTGCCCGCCTATGTGCTGATACTCAACTCTAATGGCCGATACAAAAACTTCAAATAAGATATGTTCTAACACCAAACTGGATAGGCTATAAAAAGAACGGGACTTGTTCCCGATAGCGACCGTGATAGCTGAGTCACAATATTTGTTTGAACACTTGAATTAATTTTCACCTCATCAATTTATTTTCATCTCATCATTGGATTATAATTTTATTTTATATATTTTATATTTTATATATTTTTTCTATACTAGCAGACCCTTTTAATTTCTCATTGGATATTAATGCACATTATTCACGTCACACCGTTGCCCACCATTGCACAATTTTTGATATTTTGAATTTCAACACAGTAGGGACATATCCCCAGCAGCACCTTACTAAAGGGAGTATATCTTATGGTCAGGGTCGCTATCGGGAACAAGTCCCGTTCTGACCTAAGTAAGATATAGATTTTTCCACTCAACATTCAGGGTCACTTTGTCTAGCCCATCAAGTTTGCATAGAACATTCTCATTTTAAATTTTAGAAAGTAGTAGCACCTTAGTTAAGGGTATATCTTACTGGTCACGGTCGCTAACGGGAATCAGTCCCGGTCTGACCTAAGTAAGATATAGATTTTCTAACTCAACATTCAGGGTTACTTTTAATAGCCTATCCAGTTTGGTGTTAGAACATATCTTATTTGAAGTTTTTTGTATCGGCCATTAGAGCTGAGTATCAGCACATAGGCGGGAACAAGTTCAAGCATCTGTCTTTGTATCAGCAAGATTTATCTGCCCTAGGGGACACTGTGTATTAGCCTAATCTTTTGTAACACCCACTGATACCGAGGTCATCCGAATGGTTTATTGCATCTACTAGCATTGTTAACATGGATCCATGAGGGACTTACCTATTTTACATTGTATATTTTACATATTTTGTACATTGTAATTTTTACATTGTATATTTTATTTGTTATTTTTATGGTCCTATATTGTTATTGTACAATATCAGGTTTTAATTAACCAGCTGTTCTTATTTTAAATATAAATCTCAATAAATTTGCTCGCAAAATACCTTGAAGAGTTAATATTTGGTTTATTAGGACCCTGTCTCCACCTGTTGGCGCTCTGATATATCTTTGATTTTCCACAAACATTTTCAAGTAGATTGTCCCTTTAACACTAATAAAAATTAGCAAATGTTTTTTTATAAACTTTTTTTATTGAAAGGCTGCAAACATGATATAAATATCTTTCAGTTGCAAACATGATACAGTATAAATATAAAGCATCTAATACAAAATGCATTTAGTTGTACGTCTCTATACACAAAAATGTTCAATAATATTGTTAGGTGACGAGAATATTTCTTCCGTGTACCAGAAGTCAGGGTATAAATATTAGCTCAAGTCTCTAAACATAAACTGCTATCTATTTTTGAGTAACCAATTTTATGACTTTTTATAGCAAAGAATGTTTCAACTAAAAAAAGCATCTTGTAAATATACTGCAGTGATTTTTTATTTTAGGTATGAGTAAAAAAAAAAGCATTTGAAACAAGCAAGATATGGGGTTTTATGATGTGTTAAATAAAAAAAACAATCTACTCAAAATGCATTTAAATATTAAATTAATGCCTATTGACACAATTTTAAACGTTCACTAATTATGTTAATTTTTTTTTTTAAAAGCATTCTTCCAAAACTGACTCCATAAAATGTTCCACACACATGCACACTACCTAAGTCTTCAACAAAGAATGCCAAGAAAAAAAATGTAGGCAGTTCACACAGCTCTTCTAATTAATTGAGGCAGACCCCACATATAGACAGACAGAAAGACAGACAGACAAATAGATAGATAGATAGATGACATAAAGATTAGACAGACAGACATACAGACAGATATACATATAGATTATACAGACAGACAGATAGACAGACAGACAGACAGACAGAAAGACAGACAGACAGATAGATAGTTAGTAGATAGATATATAGATAGATAGATAATAGATAGATAGAAAGAAAGAAAGAAAGAAAGATAGATAGATAGATAGATAGATAGATAGATAGATGACATATAAATTAGACAGACAGACATACAGACAGATATACATATAGATTAGACAGACAGACAGATAGATAGATAGATAGATAGATAGATAGATTACATATAGACATACAGACAGATAGACATAGATTAGGCAGACAGGCAGACCGACAGGCAGCCAGACAGACAGACAGACAGATAGATAGATAGATAGATAGATAGATAGATGACATATAGATTAGACAGATAGACATACAGAGAATTAGACATATAGATTAGACAGACCAATAGACAGACAGACAGAGTGACAGCTAGATAGATAGATAGATAGATAGATAGATAGATAGATATATAGATGACATATAGATTAGACAGACAGACATACAGACAGATATACATATAGATTAGACAGACAGATAGATAGATAGGTAGATAGATAGATAGATAGATAGATTACATATAGACATACAGACAGATAGACAAAGATTAGGCACACAGGCAGACCAACAGACAGGCAGCCAGCCAGAGAGACAGATAGATAGATAGATAGATAGATTGATAGATAATAGATAGATAGATAGATGACATATAGATTAGACAGACAGACATACAGAGAGATATACATATAGATTAGACAGACCAATAGACTGACAGATAGATAGATAGATAGATAGATAGATAGATAGATAGATAGATAGATAGATAGATAGATAGATAGGTAGATAGATAGATGATAGATAGATAGATAGATAGATGATAGATAGATAGATAGATAGATAGATAGATGACATATAGATTAGACATACAGACAAATAGACATATAGATTAGACAGGCAGAGAGATAGACATATAGATTAGACAGATAGATAGATATATAGATAGATAGATAGATAGATAGATAGATAGATAGATAGATGATAGATAGATAGATAGATAGATAGATAGATAGCCTTTTTGAACATTTGACAAAAACATTATAACACATAACACAAATCTCCTCATATAGTTTAGACTGACAGACAGACATACGGAGAGATAAATAGATTAGACAGACAGACAGATAGATAGATAGATAGATAGATAGATAGATAGATAGATAGATGCAATTTTGAATATTTGACAAAAATATTATAACACATAACACAAATTTCCTCTACTCAAATTCAAGCCATAAAAATCATGGCCCATATAATAAAAATGTTGCTGTTTTTTTTCACTTACATAATTAATAGTGGATTGAACTTAAAAATGCTCAA
The DNA here is from genome assembly GCF_027579735.1 of Bombina bombina. Classification (NCBI taxonomy): domain Eukaryota; kingdom Metazoa; phylum Chordata; class Amphibia; order Anura; family Bombinatoridae; genus Bombina; species Bombina bombina. The sequence continues at coordinate 127,235,956 of NC_069508.1, forward strand.
ATTGTCTTGTCACATGCTGTTGTAAAAAATAAATGGATGTACCAACAACCGTGTCTATGACAAAGAGTGAAATTAATCATAAGTCTTATAGGACACTGATTTTGCAGCAATGCGTCTATCACAGTTTGGGGAATGTGTGTCTCTACTTATAACATATAATTTAACTTCCATTTCTAGGTACAAAATAGAATGATGTGGCACTAGCGAACCATTATTCTCCGAACAGAGTACCCACTGACATGTCCAAACAGCCCTTTTTAAAGAAGGTAAATTATTATTTGGTTGACCTTTAACTCAGAATGTATTGTTTTACTGCTGTTCAAGATTCTTTGAAAACTGTTCTTTTCTAACTCTTCTCTAACTCAGGTGTCTGTTATTATAGAAATAAATAATAAAAAAAAAAAATAACCCTTAAAGCACAGAATTCTTTGTTTGGCAAAATTGTAATCAAATGCTAGGAAAATTGTTTTCTAGAAAGTTAATTGATTTAAAATAATGTTGTAATTTAGATATTTTGTATAATTCATTTTAAAGGGACATTCTAGTCAAAATTAAACTTTCATGGATCAGATAGGGCATGCAATTTTTAAACAACCTAAATTCACTTTTATCATCAGATTTGCTTTGTTCTCTTGGAATTCTTAGTTGAAAGCTAAACCTATGTAGGCTCATATGCTAATTTCTAAGCCCTTGAAGACTGCCTCTTATCTCAATGCATTTGACAGTTTTTCACAGCTAGAAAGCATTATTTCATGTGTGCCATATAGATAAGATTGTGCTCTCGCCCATGGAGTTACTTATGAGCGGGCACTGAAATAAGGGGGGCAAGCTTAGAAACAAGGTTATCACAAAGTATATTAATATAACAGTGTTGGTTATGCAAAACTGTGGAATGGGTAATAAAGGGATTATCTATCTTTTAAACAATATAAATTCTGGAGTAGACTATCCCTTTAAGTGAAAACCAAATGATCTATATCACGGAAATGTTTGATAAGTTTGCAGTGATTGAGCAAAAGTATATATATTTTTTTTTCTGTCAGTAACAATTTATTTTTAAAAACATATTCATGTTACTCTACAGATGTCAGCAATGTGACTTATTCTTGTGGGCAGTTCCTAATAAGTTGCAGAAAAATAAATATGAATATATTTTTAAAACTTAAAGGGATACAATGCTCTGTTTAATTTAAAAATCAAAGGTTAAAAGTAAATCTTGTAGCTATGGGAAGCCAAAGATCAAATACTAATAACATATTTAAATTATTAAATGATTTAAATATTTGTTTAAATATCAATTTGAGTGCATAATCTAAATTTGCATTTTGAAGCATACTTTCTTTCTTACAAATTGTAACGTATATCGCCAATGCATTTTTTAATTGGTAATTTAATTAAATTAAGCATTTTTTAATTGTAATTTCAATATTTTTTAACCCCTTTGCTTCTAAGATTTGTTCACACCCCTGTGCTAATCCAATTTGGAACAATTTGCTCTTGTGAGCGCAATGCTTCCTAGCAATGCGAACGCTAGCTCGTGTTGCGTTTAACTTGTAATACCAGCACACATTATCGCGAGCAAGTGATATTTAGTGCTCCACTTGTAATCTGGCCCTAAGTAAATAACATTGAAAACATCCAATAGACTACTTCTTGTACTGGTAACACCTTACTAAATGGTTGACAAGGGTATTTAAAGTTTCATGAGGGGTCCATATTGGTTTTTTCGGAACTTCTATTAAAAAGTATATATTTTTATGAATTAAATTTAACAGGTAAGGACTTCATGTTACATATATTCAAAAGTTTTGTAACATAAAAGGAACAGAGAGTTCAGTGACTGTCAACCACCATTGCTTTGATATCTGTGAAAAAAAGAAGAACAGGAGCGCAAAAACTCTGACTCAAGTGAAGATTTATTATAACAAACTTAAGCGCAAGATACAATATGCACTTACAAGGTTTAAAAGAAATGTGAGCATATCAATCCTATTCAGTCCTGCTGTCTGATGATGTGCTGTAATGCCACAAAGTGTCCAATTCCAGATTCGTAGCTAACCCGGTCACCTCCGGACCTCCAAGGGCTGCTTCCGCTGTCAACAGTGTAGCGGTATGTATCTTTTTCTGTAAAAATCCCCAACGCGTTTCCCCCGACGCCGGTCAGGCTTTTTCAAAAGGTTAGTATTGTCTGACTGCTATGGCTTACGCGGGCGTTTCCCCCGACGCCGGTCAGGCTTTTTCAAAAGGTTAGTATTGTCTGACTGCTATGGCTTACGCGGGCTTTTTTGTATCCTGTAGGCTCCGCCTTATTGTTCTCACGGACCAATGGGTCAGTGTTTACTTCTGACGTGGCCTTAGCTGTCAAACATTGTGCTTCAAACAGACAATATGAAGTTACACAGATTTGGATGAATAATCCATCATATGATATGCACACTGAACGTCCATAAAAACCGCTCCATATATAAACATAGTCAATAAACAGTGACATAGTAAGAACAGTAAATACAATGTATCATTAGTTAAAAATTGTTTAAAACAGAAATTAAAATACAGAATATATATGGTCTGCCCTTTTTATAATAAATAGGACATGATTAAAATAGGTAGGACATGGTTAAAACAGAATTCTATTCCTATCCTCAATATAATTAAAAGGTTTAAAATAATTAGTTTAAAAACCCTTAGAACTTTTTTTCTTTCTTTCTCTGGTTCTACATAGCTTCGTTATTTGATTATATACAAATTCTTTTAAACCTTGTAAGTGCATATTGTATTTTGCGCTTAAGTTTGTTATAATAAATCTTCACTTGAGTCGGATTTTTTGCGCTCCTGTTCTTTTTTTCACAGATATTACAGCCTCATCTCCGAAGTAGAGGAAACAACGGATAGAGGAGCTGCACCCAACAGGATTTCCCGTTCAAGATACAGATAAGCAGTCACTATACTTTGGAGCTACTAGCCGTCTTTAGGCAATTTTACCACGGACCTGCTTATCAAGGGAACATCCGTATTCAGGACTGGCCTATATTTTTTAAGGTCGTATTTATAAGCATATCTACGGAATTGACTGCTTTCTATATTCTATATTCTTTTCAAATTCACATAGATAATATTGTGATTATATACATTGATACAAATTTGATATATTAATAACGGTTACAAGATTTGATAACATATATTAAGAACTTTAATACAGTAAGATCATACCTTGCAAAGGGGAGAAATATTATATCCTTTGTACACTTCATTTACCCCTTAGGAGTTCTTAACATCATATTAACATTAGCGCCTTTATATTTTTATTAGTGCCATTGCTTTGAAATGATTGTTGTTACCATTGGATTACCTTATGATTTATAGGGGCCTATCTATCAAGCGCCGAATGGAGCTTGATGCCCGTGCAGGCTCGCCAGAAACAGCAGTTATAAAGCAGCGGTCACAAAGACCGCTGCTCCATAACCTGTCCGCCTGCTCTGAGCAGGCGGACAGACATCGCCGTAAATCAACCCGATTGAGTACGAGGGGCGGCGTTGCACCAGCAGCTCTTGTGAGCTGCTGGTGCAATGCTGAATACAGCGAGCGTATTGCTCACCGTATTCAGCGAGGTCTGGCGGACCTGATCTGCACTGTCGGATCAGGTCCGCCAGACTTTCTTAAATAGGGGCGATAGGATGTAATATGGTATTTTGCCTCAATAAAGAATAATAAAAAAATAAAATAATAATAGGTAAGGTTGCAAAGATAAATAAATGTTTTTTGTTTTTTTTTCATTTTTATAAACATCTCTTTATTAAAGGTTCATCATGTTACAGAAATTGTGTACAGAAACAGTGTATACAGTAAGCATTGTCTCAATTGGTTCTCTGTTCCAAACATGCTTGTAAAGATGTATTTTCCAAAAAATAATACAACATAAGAATAAACATGTTCTTATTTGTCACAACAAAAAACTTAAATTAATGTCTAATGCGAAGGTCTTTTCTTTGAATAAATCTTTTACTGCAGTCTCTGAGTGGTAGTAGACCGTATCTGTCTGTATCTTGTCCTTCCCTCTATCCCACACTGTCCCAGCTAACCTTCCAGCTCAAAGGTACAGCAAGCATCTAGAATCTCGGCAAACCCATGCCCAGCTTGTTGAGAGTTAGAGGTCGGAGGGTGGTCCTAGAGCTTGATGTTACAGGAGAGTTATGAGTTGTCTCCTTCGTCTACAGGTTGCAGATCCACTAAGGAGGTCTCCAAAATAAATGTTATATCTGATAAAGAGTTTAACTTCTGTCTTTTAAAGTAACCAAACTCATCTAAAGAGATCAGTTCTAATACCCTTGATTTCCAGACTCTCAATGAAGGGATGTCCGGAGTTTTCCATTTATTGGCGATAAGCGCCTTAGCTTCATTTAGACCTATCTGTAAGAGAGTTAGTCTCAATTTACAGGGGAAGGCTGGCAAGTCATTTAGTAGGGCCATTTTTGGGGTTAGACGAAAGTCTCCTGTTAATACTTTTTTAAAATGTGTTTCTATTCACATCCACAGTGGCTTCAACTTATCGCATTCCCACCACATATGAATACAATTACCCCTCGCTGCGCATCCTCTCCAACATTTATCGCTAGCTCCTGGGTATATAGAATGTAGCCTTGCGGGGGTCAGGTACCATCTTAATAATACTTTAAAGTTAAGTTCAAGCAGCTTTGGGGATGTAGAGGATTTTTTGGTACGCATTATTTTTTTTTCCAGTTATCTGAATCTATATTGTGACCTAACTCCTCTTGCCATCTGCTAGAGTAGGTGGGGAGTTGAAATACTTGATTTGCTTGTATAGTTTCCTAGAGAGTGATAATGTATGAGCTGTAGTCTCATTTCTGGCTCAGAGGTGTTCAAAAGGGGATAGAGGTCTCAAAAAATCTGCTTTGTGCGGTGAGGTAAGAATAAAGTGTGAAAGTTGATGGTACTTCAACCAATTGGAATAATTACCAAGGGCCACCTCATTAATTTCTTCTCTACTTCTGAGTTTACCCTCATTAATGAAGCTTATAAGGGGAGTAACATATCCCCATTCAGTTGATCTTTGTTGGCCTCTATCCAACCCTCCTATCAGCTCTGCTATAACAGGTATGGGGAAGAGTGGTGACCTCACTCCTGAGATATGGGGCCTGTGCAAAATGATTCCATCCCAGGACTCAAAGATCTGTTTATGTACATCTAATATATAACATCTGTACATGTTATCTTTATTAGTCCTTGTTTTACTTTGGCCCATATAAATGTATTAATCAACTTTTGCAGTCTGTCTATGAACCATCTTTGGAGGGTTAGGGGAAGCATCTGTAGAATGTACAGTATCCTAGGTAATGTGGTCATTTTAATGCATTGAATTCTCACCCACCCACGTGTAAGTCACGTTGTGTGTCTTGTAGAAGGGATGTATAGTTTTTTTTTTTTCAAATAGCGTCTTAGGGATCGGGGAGAGATGAATTCCTAAGTACTTTAAAGATCTAGTTTGTAATTTTAATAGACAGATGGAAGTCAATAACTGAAATGCTGGAGTTGGTAGGTTGATGTTTAGAATCTCCGATTTAAGGGGGTTTACCAAATAATTTGAGAATTGGCCAAATATCAAAATTTCTTTCATAATTTCTGGTACTGATTTGGAAGGGTTTGATACAGAGAAGAGGACATTGTCTGCGTATAACGCTATTTTAAATTCATGTGGTCCTACTTCAATCCCTTTTATATTTTTATTCAACCTGAACCGCACTGCAAATACCTCCATAGTTAGTATAAATAGTGTTGGGGAAAGCTGACAACCTTGTCTCGTGCCGTTATTAGTGCTGAATGCATTGGATAGTAATCAATTTACTTTAATCTGGGCTGTAGGGTGTTTATAAAGGCTAAATATTCACGCAATCATTTTTGGTCCAATTCCTATTTCCAACAATGTCTCCCTCAGAAATCTCCAATCTATCCGATCAAACGCCTCAGCGTTGGTCGCAAGGAGCATGGATGGTATTTTATAATGCTTGGCGTAACTCATCAGGGTTAGGGCTCGGATGGTTTCTCTGCGAGGCACAAAGCCTGCTTGGTCTGTATGAACTATATCTTGTATTATGTTATTGAGCCTTTTGGCTAATATCTTCCTTATGATTTTTATCTCTGTGTTCAAAAGGGAAATGGGAAGGTAACTGCCTGGGTTGGTAGGTGGCTTATTGGGCTTGGGAATAACTGAAATATGGGCCGATAGCATGTCTTTTGGTATGTCCTGAGAGTTATCAATGGTAAGGAAAAGGGATTGTAAGTGAGGTGTCAGTATTGTCCTAATTTTTTGTAGTACGCATTGGGAAAACCATCCCAGAGGGAAATTCCTTGATTGCTTTTAGGATCTCTTGCGTCAGAATCGGGCATTCTAGATTATCCTTATGGGTCTGATCTAACTTTGGGAGATTTGCCACAGTTATACTGTATATTCATTCATTTGGGCCATATGTGTGTGTGATTGGGCAGAATCCAAGTTGTAATTTTTTGCATAATATTCCCCAAAATGGTCGGATTTATCTCTGATGTCAATAAGTGGTTAGCTACTTGGTGTTATGATTTTGGTGATCTGAGATTTGCTTATTTAAGCCCTCAGCAACTTGGCTAGGTATGAGCCCAATCTATTGCACTCATAAAAATAAGTTTTTCTTAGTGAGAGCACCTTTCTCTGAGCCTTTTTAGTGAGTATGTCGTGTAAGTCTTGTCTGGTATTAGTTAGAAGCGCAAATGTGTTGCGGTCTTGTGGAGAGTTTTTATGTTGTAGTTCCAATTAATTAAGTTTTAACGTCAGAGCAGTGGTTGTGGAATTGTATATATTCCTCCCATGGGCTCTCAACTTAATACATTCCCCCCTTAATACCGCTTTGTGTGCTTCCCATCTGCAACCAGGGGAAATTTCTTTGGAGTCATTGTGCTGAAAATATTCAGTGAGTGTTTTGTATATAACTTCCGAGGTGTCTGGAAAGTGGAGTAAGGATTCGTCTAATTTCTAAAGCAACGTGGTCTGTGGCTTATCTGTCCAAGTCAGTTACATGGAGATTGCTGAGTAATCTGACCACGTCGTAGTGCGTATGTCTGTGTCTATTAATTGTGGAAGATGAGCTCTATCTAAAAAAATATAGTCTATGCGAGTATATATTGCCCAAGGGTGGGAATAAAAGGTGTAATTTCTTTGTGTCGGATGTTGTACTCTCCATGTATCTATAATGCCTAGTTGCTGTATAAATTTGTGTACTATGTCAGGTGGTCTGGTTTGAGTTTGCAGTAAGCCTGTGGATGTGTCTAGCATTTGATCTATAGTAATATGCATGTCCCCACCTACTATTAAAAGTCCTTTTTTATGTTCAGAAACTAATGCTAAAAGCCACTGGAAGAAACCATGATGTCTGCTATTAGGTGCATAGATGTTAACCAGCATAACTGGTCTATTAAATAAGAGGCCTACAAGTAATAAGATTCTCCCTTCCGAGTCAGTAATTTTATTTAAAAGCTGGAAATGTAGGTGTTTGTGAAACATTATGCCTATTTCATTTTTTTAATGCTATGTGAGTGAAAATATCCTAGTGGAAAGGCTTTAGATTTAAACTTAGGTTCCTTTTCAGCTAGAAAGTGGGTTTCCTGCACAAAGACTATTGAGTCCTTATGCTTTGCCAGGGCCCTAAGTGCTATAGAACGTTTAATGGGCGAGTTAAGGCCCTTAACGTTTTGAGAAACAATATTTACGGTGGGGTTAGCCATAAGTGATATGCAAGGTGTCAGCTTTGAGTGTGCAGTATAGGCTTATCCTGTTATAGGACAAATCCCAGTGTTCTGAATCTTGGCGCATAAGACAGGAGCAGGCAAGTTGCAGGATGGCAAGTCAAGGAGACATATTTCCTTCAGCATTTGAGAATAAGAGAGTACAAGAGAAAAAGTTAACAATTGAACACAAACAACAGCAAACAAAATAAAACAAAATTGAAAACAGTGACTGTGATGCATGGTATTTTGTGTCAGTAATTAGATGTAACATATCATTAACTCTAACCAAACATAATGTTCGGTGTGGGGGGTAATGGAATGATTTCATTACCATTTAACTCAGAGTGGGCGCATGAGAAATAATGTCAATTAACAGTGCTAAATAAAATGGCAGATTATTACTCTATGTAATTACTTCCTTCTCATAACTAGGTATATAAAAGATAACACTTAGACATTGCTTAGGGTCTAATTATGTCTCATGGAGGCTTGCTCATGGAGCCTGGAGCTCCCAGCGAGGATTGGTCAGTATTTTTCTTCTTTTTACTCACTGTCGACCATTCTTGGCGTTGAGGTTTAGGAGCTGGATTCTTTTGAGGTTCGCTGGTGGCAGTCTTCTCTGATAATCTTGTATGAGATGGAGGAGGAATGTTTAACTGGGCACAGAATTGTTCCAGATCTTCAGGGCCTCTATAAATGAAAGTCTTATCCTCCTTAACCACTCTGATGGAAAAAGTGAAGCCCCACCGATAAGGTACTTCCAAGTCTCTTAAGTGTAGTGTGAGGTATCTTGCTTCCTTCCTTTTCTCAAGGGTAATTGGCAAGGATCTGCATAGATCTGGAGTGAGTCTTCACCAAATACTAGCAGAGATTTATGTTATGCTGCTTGTGGAATTTTCTCTTTATCAGTGTATTTATGGCATCTGAGAATTATGTCCCTAGGTGGGGCTGTTGTTGCTGGTTTGGGCCTCAGTGCTCTATGTTCTCTGTCCAAACAAACACTGCCATCTCCTTATCCCCCCAGTAAAAATTTAAATAGGTTTTGTAAATAGGATAGGATTTGTGTTGCCTGAATAGTTTCTGGGACCCCGCATATTCTAAGATTTTGGCGGCGGCTCCTATTATCCAGATCCTCTACTTGTAATTGTAGTTGCACAATAGCCTCATTTTGTTGTTGTATGGCTATAGACATCGAATCTGAGCTTTGTGTATTTTCTTCCACCTGTTCTTCAAGTTGTACCAATCTAGTACCCAGCTCTGCCACATCCCTCTTAACCTCTGCCAGGCCATCTTCAATTATCTTGCTAATTTCTGATATGAATAATGTTAAGTCTGCCTAAGTTGGTAGCAATTGTAGGTCAGTTTTAGTAATGTTCTGATCTTGTGGATTATTAGGTGCTTCTGGGATATATTTATATGTTTGTAATTGATTACTGTTTATATATGAATTTTCTTATAGGAATTTCTCAATATGTATTTTTATATATATCTTTGTATGTGAATAAGAAATGCATTAATGAATCCATATGAATAGATTATTTATTAACCATTCATTAAAAAATTAGGTTCAAAGTTATGTTAAGTTTGATATAACCTTCCAATGTGTTACTTATTGTTGCCCCCAATTATGATAGTTACACATCTTGGTAGACCGTAATACTATTAACCTGACAGGTCACATAGCGTAGTATCCCTGTGACTAATCAAGAAGTGTACACTATAGATTATTATATCATTATGACATATGAAGTGGGTGGGTGTGTTTTGAGTTTAAATGTTTCCCAGTATATGTAGACACCACCTGTCTCACTAACTCTCTAGAAAAAAAGTCTGCTTGTATACAGACAAAAGGCGTAGAGAACTTTATCCAAGTGGTGGGTAGTCCTGTTCCCTTAAGTAGCATGCTGGTTTTGTGTGCACAGTATGGAACTTGGTTCCAGAAAAGTTGCTTTTATTCCAGTGTGGATGGTGGATGGTGTGGTTCTCTCAGCTGCGGGGCGGCTAGTGAGGCGATCTCTGTGAATTCCTTCAACTACACTTGGATAGTGGTGATATGCTGTAATTATTTTATATATTTTGTAAGTGCAATTTTAAGCCTTGCTTTATTTGAATAAACAACACTGTGAATAGTAGATGCACTTTTTCACATTGCTTTAGGGAAGTTGTGATAAAAACTAGAGAGACCCCTTGTGCCCTAGAAGAAATAAAAGCACATCTTTTTTTTTTTTTTTTTTCAAGGTGATCACTGGCTATAAATATTTTTTTTTTACATGTTTATTTAAAAGGAACGTCCACTATAAAATAAACTTTATTGTGATTCTTTAAACATTTCTGTTTTTTATTATATGTTACTAAAGCGCCCATTCCCATTAAAACCCTATTTTGTTACATTTATTTTTGAATTTTGAGGGGGGTTTAGTGCTTTTCAAGACAGATTCTCTTTCATATGGGGAGTCTTGATCATCTGTAGATGCTAAAGCTTTGATTCTAAACAGATTTGTGGACTGGTGAGATTCTATAAGAATGCTCACCAGCCCTTCTATTTCCATGGTGATATGATATAAAGTCACTTTCTTTCATGAAACTGGCAAGAATCCATGAGCTATTGACGTATGGGTTATACAATCCTACCAGGTGGGGCAAAGTTTCCCAAGACTCAAAATGCCTATAAATACACCCCTCACCACACCCACAATTCAGTTTTACAAACTTTGACTCATATGGAGGTGGTGAAGTAAGTTTGTGCTAATATTTCTACGTTGACATGCGCTTCTCAGCATTTTGAAGCCTGATTCCTCTCAGAGTACAGCGAATGTCAGAGGGACGTGGAGAGTATCACCTATTGAATGCAATGATTTTCCTAACGGTGGTCTTTTTCATAGGTTCTCTGTTATCGGTCGTAGAGATTCATCTCCTACCTCACTTTTCAGATCGACGATATACTCTCATATTCCATTACCTCTACTGATAACCGTTTCAGTACTGGTTTGGCTATCTGCTATATGTGGATGGGTGTGTTTCGGTAAGTATGTATCATTACCTTGAAAATAGGGTGTCTAACAACATGGCTGCCATACACTGCATTTTCGTTTGGGAAGGAAATGCATTCATTAAAAAATGCATAATAAAATTTGTAATTTTAAAATCTTACAAAACGAATACTTGAACCATTCACAGAAAAATACACACACAAAAAATGTATTGTGTAGGTGTAGAAAAATCTGTAGTGAAACTATTCACCAAAAATCATATTTTATAAAAAACATACAATTTGTAAGTAAATTAGACAGTATTAAATCATATCAACTATGCACAGCAAAAATCCTAATTTAACTGCACTGGATATGCAAAAAAAGCTAGAAATTTGTACTTAAAAGTACAAAATAAAAAGCGTAATTATTGGTTTTTCGCACTACAGTTCACTTCTCACTATTTTTCAACGAAAGTTGAAAAGTGTTGAGTTTTAGCAAAAATACTAATTATTCTGAAAGGAAAGCATATGCATGCAAAACTTATAGCAAATTTAAGGTACAGTGCACTGAAAACAGGGTAATTTGATTTGTATTTAGTGTAATATTCCTGATTTAAAACACACTGCTTTTCTTCTTTGTTTTTCGCCCTCCATTGCGTACTTTAACCTAGCATAGAGCTCTCATTATTTGTCTGGGAGACATCTCACCACATGCAGGGACAGACCCTCTTTTATAGAATTCCAATTGAATCCGCGTAACTACTTATTTTATTGAGCACTATATGTAATGCATGTACAGTACCTCTTCATTACATACAGGTATGTAGAATACTCATTTATTGAGATATAAAATTGGGTCCCTCCCCCTCTCTCTCCCACCCTCCACTGTGATGTTGATTTCTACTGATGCCTCTTGTTTACTTTTTTCTTTCAGTACTGCAGTAATTGCAACATGCAAAAACAACCATTTCAAATGACAAAGTAAAGTTAAGAAATCACTGTAATCACATTAAAGTGAGACATGTTGACAGTTCAATATTATTTTAATTATTACATAAATTACAGTTAAAGGGATTTTCAGAAAGTCTTAAATAGTGAAAAAACTATATTTTTAACAAGTCTAAGCTAATAGAATAAAAATAAAATAAAAAAATGGAAAAATACATAAATAATTTTACTGACTGATTATCATTATGAATTGTCTCTATACAAGACAAAGGTGGTGTTTACGTGAATATATTTGATAACCAGTAAATATCTGAGGGATTGGAAAATGATCAAATTCCAAACCCTTCCATGCAGTTTGAATTAGTCAAATTGCTTCAGTTAAATTACAAAAAAAATATGTTTGAAACAAGAAAAGTGTCACAAAAGCAAAATATAAATGACCAGAATAAATGTAGAAGATAACAACTAGATTATTCACTATTAATTATTTCACTAAACCATATCAATTATACTTGCTCAATTATACTTTTACGTAATTTTTTTATTTACATTCGTTAAAAGTCTAAACACTTCATTGCTATCATAAATTAAATTCTTTAAATCTGTATTTACACTGTACATTTTCTGTAGTTTAAAATTGTAATTTAAGATATTCTTATACTTTTTTTCAAATAAATCAGAAAACTATCATAGTAATAACTTGAACTGAAGACTGAAAAACCTCTGTGGGCAGTCAAGAAATTTTGCTTGAACTAGGTTTTCAAGAGGTCAGGGATGATGAAATAGAGAGGTCCAAAAAACTGACATCAATTACTTTTATCATGGGTATATTGCAGAACCCTTCTGAATGATCAAGAAACCTGGGGCACATTTGTAGAGGCCAAAGGTTCTCTGAGTTAAAGATGTTGCCCTTCACTGTGCCTCATTAAACCTTACCTCAGCAGAGGCCTGACTGGGAGTTACAGTAATTAGGAAAAAAAACTGTTTAAAGACTAGTATGAGTCTCCTGAAGATAAATAGGGTAACTTTAAGTATTGGAAAACAACACATGCCAGAAATATTTGTTAGGAAAGGTTTAAATATATATATATATATATATATATATATATATATATATATATATATATATATATATATATATATATATATATATTATCTCACCATTAAGACATCCGTGTGGAAGTTATTTAGCTTCAGATTTAACTGCAAAATTACTAAATGTTAAAGGGATACTAAACCCAAATTGTTTCTTTAAAGATTCAGATAGAGCATGCAATTTTAAAAAAACTTTCTAATTCACTCCTACTATCAATTTTTCATCGTTATCTTGCTATCTTTATTTAAAAGGCAGGAGTTTAAAGCTTAGGACCCAGCCCATTTTAGGTCCAGTACCCTGGATAGTGCTTGCTTATTGGTGGCTACATTTAGCAAACCAATAAGAAAGCATAACCCAGGTTTTCAACCAAAAATGGGCCTGCTCTTAAGCTTTACATTCCTGCTTTTTAAATAAAGATAGCAAGAGAACGAAGAAAAAGTGATAATAGGAGTAGATTAGAAAGTTGCTTAAAATTGCATGCTCTATCTGAATCATTAAAAAAATTGGGTTTAGAGTTCCTTTTAAATACTTGGACTATAAATATATTCACAATTATAATGCTGTGATCAAATGTGAACTGCACATTCAGAGAGCGAAAATGTTTCCAATTTCTATAAATGATTTAATCTTTCTTTAAGCAGCTTGGTGTATGTAATTTATCACTGCTAAATATTTAGTATCCCTCTTTGGAGATCTTCAATAATGCTGGGGGGGACTTCAAGAATGCCTGGGATAATCATAAGGCTATTCTACAAACTAATTAAGCTTATACTTTATAGGAAATGTGGGCAGACTTTATGGACCTAAGAGTCTCATCTGCTGTTTTTATGAAAAAGGAACACTTTTTTTTAAGTGCACCAAACTTTTAGGGTCTTAGGGAATACTATAAAAAAAGGCTACAGGGCTGATTTATCAAGGGCCGAATGGCCCCTGATGTCACTTTTTTCGCACGACCCTTCAGGCTCGCCGGAAACAGCAGTTATGAAGCAGTGGTCTTAAGACTGCTGCTCTTTAACTGGTCCACCTGCTCTGAGGCTGCGGACATCAATCCGCCTGATCTCATATGATCGGGCTGATTGACAACCGTGGCTATTGGCCGATTAGTCGAAAATCTGCAGGGGGTGGCATTGCACAAGCAGTTCACATGTTATCTTGAAAAATGTTTATGTTTCTATTTAGTGTTCTTTAAATCAATGTAAATATTTGCATAGGAAATTAATACATCTAGGAAAGTATCCCCGCTTGCTTTTCCCCAGAAATTCTTAATATACAATGTTTCCAATGCACAAGAGAATTGTGGGTAAGATATTCAAATTATATATGCAAATTCTCAGTTTTTTTGCTTCAAAAATACTGTTTTGACACAGCGATCCTTTTAAACAGGATTATTACAGCAAACCAGAAATCACTCACTAGACAAGCCTGTTTCGTTCTTTTTGGAACTCATCAGTAGGAGATAGATTTCTGGTTGCTGCATTGGAAAAGCTATTTTCATGGTTAAACCAAATTTCATTAAAATTATGGGGGGAGATAAAAATCTGAAATTAAAATCCTCCATGTCTCAAAATTACATCAATGTAAATATTTGCATAGGAAATAATACATCTAGGCAAGTATCCCCGCTTGCTTTTCCCCAGAAATTCTTAATATACAATGTTTCCAATGCACAAGAGAATTGTGGGTAAGATATGCAAATTAGATATGCAAATTCTCATTTTTTTTGCTTCAAAAATACTGTTTTGACACAGCGATCCTTTTAAACAGGATTATTACAGCAAACCAGAAATCACTCACTAGACAAGCCTGTTTTGTTCTTTTTGGAACTCATCAGTAGGAGATAGATTTCTGGTTGCTGCATTGGAAAAGCTAATTTCATGGTTAAACCAAAATTCATTAAAATTATGGGGGGAGATAAAAATCTGAAATTAAAATCCTCCATGTCTCAAAATTAAATCAATATAAATATTTGCATAGGAAATTAATACATCTAGGCAAGAATACCCGCTTGCTTTTCCCCAGAAATTCTTAATATACAATGTTTCCAATGCTCAGGAGAATTGTGGGTAAGATATGCAAATTCTCAGTTTTTTTGCTTCAAAAATACTGTTTTGACACAGCGATCCTTTTAAACAGGATTATTACAGCAAACCAGAAATCACTCACTAGACAAGCCTGTTTCGTTCTTTTTGGAACTCATCAGTAGGAGATAGATTTCTGGTTGCTGCATTGGAAAAGCTATTTTCATGGTTAAACCAAAATTCATTAAAATTTTGGGGGGAGATAAAAATCTGAAATTAAAATCCTCCATGTCTCAAAATTAAATCAATGTAAATATTTGCATAGGAAATTAATACATCTAGGCAAGTATCCCCGCTTGCTTTTCCCCAGAAATTCTTATTATACAATGTTTCCAATGTACAAGAGAATTGTGGGTAAGATATGCAAATTAGATATGCAAATTCTCAGTTTTTTTGCTTCAAAAATACTGTTTTGACACAGCGATCCTTTTAAACAGGATTATTACAGCAAACCAGAAATCACTAACTAGACAAGCCTGTTTCGTTCTTTTTGGAACTCATCAGTAGGAGATAGATTTCTGGTTGCTGCATTGGAAAAGCTATTTTCATAGTTAAACCAAAATTCATTAAAATTATGGGGGGATTTCTGGTTTGCTGTAATAATCCTGTTTAAAAGGATCGCTGTGTCAAAACAGTATTTTTGAAGCAAAACAACTGAGAATTTGCATATATAATTTGCATACCTTACCCACAATTCTCTTGTGCATTGGAAACATTGTATATTAAGAATTTCTTGGGAAAAGCAAGCGAGGATACTTGCCTACATGTATTAATTTCCTATGCAAATATTTACATTGATTAAATTTTGAGACATGGAGGATTTTAATTTCAGATTTTTATCTCCCCCCCATAATTTTAATGAATTTTGGTTTAACCATGAAAATAGCTTTTCCAATGCAGCAACCAGAAATCTATCTCCTACTGATGAGTTCCAAAAAGAAAGAAACAGGCTTGTCTAGTGAGTGATTTCTGGTTTGCTGTAATAATCCTGTTTAAAAGGATCGCTGTGTCAAAACAGTATTTTTGAAGCAAAAAAAAAAATGAGAATTTGCATATCTTACCCACAATTCTCTTGTTCATTGGAAACATTGTATATTAAGAATTTCTGGGGAAAAGCAAGCGGGGATACTTGTCTAGATGTATTAATTTCCTATGTAAATATTTACATTGATTTAATTTTGAGACATGGAGGATTTTAATTTCAGATTTTTATCTCCCCCCATAATTTTAATGAATTTTGGTTTAACCATGAAAATAGCTTTTCCAATGCAGCAACCAGAAATCTATCTCCTACTGATGATTTCCAAAAAGAACGAAACAGGCTTGATTTTTATCTCCCCCCATAATTTTAATGAATTTTGTGTTCTTTAAATGAAACAGGGACTCCGACATTACAATATAAGGTCTAAAAACATCTCAAGGGTTTTGTGTGATTTCTCTCTTTGCCAGCAAGGTTGTGGAAGTGGAAGGCCCTCTAGTGGGCCTGTAGCAAAATTAAGGGATAGCTGACTTGAAGTCTGGAGGATTCTAGAAGTGTGTGTATGCTACAATGTTGCAAATGTGTGGGAGGGTGTACCTCTTGCCTTTATAGGGTCCTGTTCCAGTGGATTCGGCCTCTTCCTGCCTCCAGACTTCAAGGAGAACTTTCCCCGCCCGTCCCTGGATGAAGGTATGTGGCGGCAAGTTAGGGTAAGGGTAAGTCTGTCCTCGGCGGGGGTAGGTTTAGTTGAACCAGCCCCATAAGCCCGAGGTTGTAAGTTAGTCATCCACCTCTCTCATTCGTGTTGGACGACTCGTTTGGAGAGGATGCCTTACTGGGTTGGTGAAATTGTGCCCTAGCTGGCGGTCGGGCAAGGCCCTGGGAGCGGGCGCAGTGTGAGCAGAGTGACGGCCCGAACACAGGGAGAGGTGTCGCCCACTAAGTGCCGGCTTAGGGGTTCCTCTCCCCCTTTAAAGAGCTGCAGGCCGAAGAGCTCTCCATAACAAAATCTCTCTCACTGTGCCAATGAGCGTGCAAAACCCCTGTGCCACGCTGCAGACATCGGAGGGGCCTTGTCCGTCAATAAGTAGGGGTTAGTTAGCTAGAAGAAGATGCCGCCACCAACTGGAATGAACTTGCTACAAGTTCAGTGATAGGTTGATTTGAGCTGCCTAATTATTGGCTAAGATTAGGCAGAATTCAATTTGTTTAATAAACGCGACCGTGACCGGTCTTTTTCCCAAGCAGTTGTGTTGTGTTTTTATTGAAAACGTAGGACGTAATAGGAGGTTTATCCCTTATTGATATCAGGCCATGAGTGAGAGAGACTTTTTCCGGGTTGGACTAGAATTCTGTAATTTGAGCTATAATTGGAAGGGACAAATTGCTGGTGCTCTTTTGTGTGGGATTGTGTTGCAGTGGGTTGCATGGGGTAGATTTTTGAAAAAATTTGAATGGTCTCTCAAGTCACATTAGAAATAGGGACATTTATACAAAGGGGGGAGCTGCAGTAAGAATATCATATGAGAGATCCCAAACTGGAGCAGTTGCTTAATTTGTGGAACAGTTGCTAGATACTTGTACCTACACATATCCAAGAACATGTCTAAGACTTACATTGAGCCATTACAGAAATAAAACAAAATGTTCAGTAACCTTGGAACTAATAGGTGATCTTGCACAATTTATTTAATTTAATTTAATATTTATTTGATCTAGTATCTGGTGCTTATATTGTGATAAGATATTATGCCAGATGAAAGATGTTGTTGCATTTCTGGGATTAGCAAGTTAATTGTGTCAGAGTTTGAATACAAACAGAAAATGCCCTTTGAGAATACATCCTTCATTACACAAGTAATAAGTATTGTAATCTATTTGTTCTAGACATGTGCAATTCATTTCATTCTGAATCAAAATTTGAAAGAAATTCGGGTGATTCAGAGATTTGGATGCATCCGAATTTCCGAATCACCCTAGTAACGAAACAAAGCTAGTCTGAATTAATTTGTAACGAAACATCTGAATTAGTTCGGATTCATTTGTTTTATTCGAATGGCCATGGCACGATAGTCTGACTTTCTGGACTAATCACAATTCCTTTGTCGTTCCATATTTTTTATTAAAAAAAAATGAATAAAGATATATTACAATTAAATAAAGTGAGATAGAACAGTGAAATAATTCCTTTAGTGTTGGTTGGAACCATCTGAATCAGTGTAAAATAACATAACAAATTAATCCGAACATAACGGACTTCTGAACCTCTGAATGCATCCAAAATGAATGACTGCTATTAAGAATCAATCCGAATGCATCTGAAACGAATGCCTGCTATATAATGAATCAATCTGAATGCAACAAAACAAAATAAAAAAATACTGAATCAATACGAAACTAAACCAAATTTTCGGACGTGCACATGTCTAATTTGTTTTGATGCTAAATGGTTTTTGGTATTTAAATATGTACCTTTAGTTTAAAATGACATTTAACCCAATTTTTTCTTTCATAATTTAGATAGAGAATACAATTTTAAACAGCTTATCAATTTACATCTATTATCTATTTTGCTTCCTTCTCTTAGTGTCTTTTGTTGAAGAAATAGCGATGCACATGGGTGAGCCAATAACATGAGGCATACATGTGCAGCCACCAATCAGCAGCTCCTGAGCCTACCTAGATATGTTTTTTAACAAAGGATACCAGGAAACAAAACCAATTAGATGATATAAATACATTGGAAAGTTGTTTAAAATTGCATGCTTTCTCTAAATCACAAAAGAAAAAATTGGGTTTAGTATCCCTTTAAATTACAACTTTTTTTGCACTAATATTCACCCCTAATTATGTGATAAACACTACAAATGGTTTAAACACATAGCTAAAGTTACTCTCAAAAGCTGTGCAGGACACAAGAAGCAAGCCAAGCAGGGGTGGCAAACTTAGGTAGTCCCCAATTACCAGTTGTATCCTACTCATGATTGGCTTGGGATTATGGCAGCTGCATCACACATTCAAGTCAAAATTAAATTTTAATGACTCAGATGGACAAATGAAAACAAACTATTTAATATCTGTATGTTTTGATATTAAAGGGAAATGAAACACATTTTTTTCCTTTCCCTATTCAGATAGAGAATACAATTTAAAAAAAAGTTTCCTATTTACTATTATCAAATTTGCTCTGTTCTTATGTTATTCTTTGTTCAAGAGATACCTACGCCTAGATTTAGAGTTTTGTCGGTAAAGTCCAGCGGTGCTAACGAGCCTTAAGACAACGCTGGTATTACGAGTTGTCTGAATGGCTGCGTTAGCCTCAGAAAAGGGAGCGTTGAGCATAATTTAGCTCCACTTCAACCCTCAATACCAGCGTTGCCTATGGTAGCGGTAAGCTGGAAAAACGTGCTCGTGCACAATATCCCCATAGGAAACAATGGGGCTGAGCTGGCTGGAAAAAAAACTAACACCTGCAAAAAAGCAGCGTTCAGCTCCTAACGCAGCCCCATTGTTTCCTATGGGGAAATACATTTTATGTCTGCACCTAACACCCTAACATGAACCCCGAGTCTAAACACCCCTAACCTTACACTTATTAACCCCTAATCTGCCGCCCCCGCTATCGCTGACACCTGCATTATATTATTAACCCCTAATCTGCGGCTCCGGACACCGCCAAAACCTACATTATAGCTATGAACCCCTAATCTGCTGTCCCTAACATCGGCGACACTTATATTATATTTATTAACCCCTAATCTGCCGCCCCTGCTATCGCTGACACCTGCATTATATTATTAACCCCTAATCTGCTGCTCCGGACACCGCCGAAACCTACATTATAGCTATGAACCTCTAATCTGCTGTCCCTAACATGGGCGACACTTATATTATATTTATTACCCCCTAATCTGCCCCCCAACGTCGCCGCCACCTACCTACACTTATTAACCCCTAATCTGCCGACCGGACATCGCTGCCACTATAATAAATGTATTAAACCCTAAACCGCCGCACTCCCACCTCGCAAACACTATAATAAATTTTATTAACCCCTAATCTGCCCTCCCTAACATCGCCGCCACCTACCTACAATTATTAACCCCTAATCTCCCTCCCCCAACGTCGCTGCTACTATAATAAAGTTATTAACCCCTAAACCTAAGTCTAACCCTAATTCTAACACCCCTAACTTAAATATAATTTAAATAAAATGAAATAAATTTACTATAATTAAATAAATTATTCCTATTTAAAACTAAATACTTACCTATAAAATAAACCCTAATATAGCTACAATATAACTAATAGTTACATTGTAGCTATTTTAGGATTTATATTTATTTTACAAGCAACTTTGTATTTATTTTAACTAGGTACAATAGCTATTAAATAGTTAATAACTATTTAATAGCTACCTAGTTAAAATAATTACAAAATTACCTGTAAAATAAATCCTTACCTAAGTTACAAATACACCTAACACTACACTATCAATAAATTAATTAAATAAATTACCTACAGCTATAGCTAAACTACAATACAATTAAATAAACTAAACTATAATACCCAAAAAAACAAACACTAAATTACAGAAAATAAAAAAAAATTACAAGAAGTTTAATCTAATTACACCTAATCTAAGCCCCCTAATAAAATAAAAAAGCCCCCCAAAATAATAAAATGCCCTACCCTATCCTAAATTACAAAGTAATCAGCTCTTTTACCAGCCCTTAAAAGGGCTTTTTGCGGGGCATTGCCCCAAAGTAATGAGCTCTTTTACCTGTTAAAAAAAATACAACACCCCCCCCAACATTACAACCCACCACCCACATACCCCTACTCTAAAACCCACCCAAACCCCCCTTAAAAAACCTAACACTAACCCCCTGAAGATCTCCCTACCTTGAGTCATCTTCACTCAGCCGAGCCGAATTCTTCATCCAAGCGGGGCAGAAGAGGTCCTCCATCCGATTGAAGTCTTCATCCAAGCGGGGCAGAAGAGGTCTTCCATCCGATTGAAATGTTCATCCAAGCGGCATCTTCTATCTTCATCCATCCGGAGCGGAGCGGCAGCATCCTGAAGACCTCCGACGCGGAACATGCATCCTGGCCGACGACTTCCCAACGAATGTCGGTTCCTTTAAATTACGTCATCCAAGATGGCGTCCCTCGAATTCCGATTGGCTGATAGGATTCTATCAGCTAATCTGAATTAAGGTAGGAAAATTCTGATTGGCTGATTCAATCAATGTTAGAGAGGGCAGATTAGGGGTTAATAAAATTTATTATAGTGTTTGCGAGGCGGAAGTGCGGCGGTTTAGGGGTTAATACATTTATTGTAGTGGCGGCAATGTCCAGTCGGCAGATTAGGGGTTAATAAGTGTAGGTAGGTGACGGCGATGTTGGGGGGGGGGGCAGATTAGGGGGTAATAAATATAATATAGGTGTCCGCGATGTTAGGGGCAGCAGATTAGGGGTTCATAGCTATAATGTAGGTGGCGGCGATGTCCGGTCGGAAGATTAGGGGCTAGATTTTTTTATTTTAGTGTTTGCGATGTGGGGGGCCTCGGTTTAGGGGTTCATAGGTAGTTTATGGGTGTTAGTGTACTTTATAGCACAGCAGTTAAGAGCTTTATGTTCCCGCGTTAGCCCATAAAACTCTTAACTACTGACTTTTTTTGTGGTTGGAGTCTTGTCGGTAGAGGGTCTACCGCTCACTTCTTCCAAGACTCGTAATACCAGCATTAGGGAAATCCCATAGAAAAGATAGGATACACAATTGACGTAAGGGGATTTGTGGTAGCCTCGAGTCGCGGAAAGAAAGTGAGCGGTAGACCCTTTCTTGTCTGACTTGTAATACCAGCGGCGTTAAAAAGCAGCATTAGGACCCCTTAACGCTGCTTTTTAGCCCTAACGCAGAACTCTAAATCTAGGCGCTAGATAGGTAGCGTGCACATCTAGTGCTCTTGCTAATCTATAACATTGTTGCAAAACTGCTGCCATAGAGTGCTGTAGACATGTGCCCACTCCTGAGCTTACATATCTGCTTTTAACAAAGGATAACAAGAAAACTAAGACAATTCGATAGTATAGATAAATTGGAAAGTTGTTTGCACTACCTGCACCATGAAAAAAATGTTTGGGTTTTATGTCTCTTTAACTTCTTTTAGTATCCTTTGTTGAAGAGTAAATCAAGGTAAGCTGATAAACGCTCAAGAGTGTGCAAGTGTACTTTAGCAGTATTTGGCAGCAGCGCTTGCAACAATGTATAACATTTTATTTCTCACACTTCACATCACTAGTTGTATGTTTAGCTATTAGAGTCTCACATAAGCCTTTTGCGAAAAGAACCTGTACTAATAAACAGTAAAAAAAAGCAGCTCATTATTAGAGGAGTTTGCTTGGTCTTATCTGCACACTTTCTAATAGAATTTAGCGCACGTTTCTTTAGAGCAAGCTAGTAATGTTAGATACTCTGGGGATGATTTATCAAGCAGTCAAGCTGCTTATTCCGCGCAAGCCTTCAGGCTCGTCGGAATCAGGAATTAAGAAGCAGCGGTCATAAGGTGGCGGACTGCTAGGGGCCGATTGGATGCGAATTTGCAGGGGGTGGCATTGCACAAGCATTTCACAAGGAATGCTTGTGCAATGATAAATGCAGACAGCGTATGCTGTTGACATTTGTTGATGTAGGACGGACATGATCCACTACAGCGGATCATGTCCGCTCGCACATTGATAAATCGGCGCCTTTATGTGATTCATCACGTGATGCAGCATATAACATGTCCCTTTAAGGTAAACTCTTGAGTATAGCACCATCAAACATGTATGTTCTAGATATACAGTATAATATATCTAATATATGTGCAAGTGTATTTGGTTTGCTGGCCATAGATATACATTATATAGATAGATAGATAGATAGATAGATAGATAGATAGATAGATAGATAGATAGATAGATAGATAGATAGATAGATACAGTATATATATATATATATATATATATATCAGCACAATTCAAACTAGAAATACAAGAACTTAAATATACCATTTTTTTTTTATTTTTTTCTTCTCAAACTGCTTTGATTAGCTTTCACTTTGCATGCAAATTATCAGTTTGAAGCTTTCCATACACGTACTAGACTCTGGACTTTTATTCTTGTATTTGTGAACTCCTTGGTTAACAAACATTGAGGTCAGAGGAAAAGAAAGTGCGCAGTGTATTGCCGACAGGGCATATTTCTGTTACATTGCATTGTCTTTGTAAAATGGTGCTCTGAAGCACTTGCATAATGCATTTTCATAAACCCAAATCTAGGTTTTTATTTCAGAAATATGATTACTAACTTTCAGAATAATGCTACATAATGAAGCAAGCAATAATTCAACTTTAAAATGACCTTTTACATACTGCATATATAAACATTATAATTACATTATTAAAATATTACAATTGCATCTTGCACAAAATAACTGTTAAATTAAAGTAAATGTCAATTTTCATGTGAAAGTGCCCGGTTTTTAAAAAAAATATTAAAAACAGGGACACTTTCATTCATGAAAATTGACATTGCATCATATTTTAAAAATACCTATTTCTTCTGAAACGCCAGATCGCCGTTCTGAAACGATGCCCTGCTTCTTCCTGTTTAACTTACCCAGAAATGACAAAACCGTCTTCCTCAAGCAATGATTCCCCGGGGAAAGCCGTGATTGAAGGATGCTGGAATCGTCATGTAAGTATTTTAAAGGGACACTGAACCCAAATTTTTTCTTTTGTGATTCAGATAGAGCATGCAATTTTTTTTTTTTCAAATATTTATTTATATCCAACAAGGACCAATTACAATCATACAATAATAAAAGAAACATAGCCATTAAATGAGAACAAAAGTAGAACTTTTTCCAAACCATAACTTGGGTATAACAAGTGTGCATATAGTATATA
Source organism: Bombina bombina (assembly GCF_027579735.1). Lineage (NCBI taxonomy): Eukaryota > Metazoa > Chordata > Amphibia > Anura > Bombinatoridae > Bombina > Bombina bombina. The sequence continues at coordinate 127,259,757 of NC_069508.1, forward strand.
AATTATTCCACATTCAGTACTATGTTATAGATACCCATCAACTCTTTGGATGTGATTTATACAGAAAAAGATAATAACCCAGGTAATAATATTATGCTTCGTGATATTCTATACCTTGTTGGGTTTTAATTTTTACATAAGAAAACAGCACAATACCCCGACCAACAAATTAAACAAAATGAACACAACAACAAAAAAGAAAGGAGAAGAGAGAAAAAAAAAAAAAGAAAAAAAAAAAAAGAAAAAAAAAAAAAAAAAAAAAAGGGAAAGAAAAGAAAGGGGAAGCACCCCTTCACCATCTCCCTAGCAGGACCAGTTCAGAATTACGTAAAGGATGTATCAAATATTCAATTTCCGTGGAAGAGAAAACTTTTATAAATGCTGACCATTTGAGAAAGAATTTAACAACATGAACATCATTGTCAGCACTAATATTATATTGTTCAAGAATACATTGTTTTTTTAAACAGTTTTTAATTTCTGATATACTAGGGGCCGTCAGCGTTTTCCATTTTTTAAAGATAAGATATCTAACAGCCAATATAGTTATATTAATAAACTTCACATTGAGTTGTCTATCTTCTGGGTCAGAAAAGAGAAAAATTATATGTCTGCCTATCAAATTTAATGATGAGAGCTTTAATATCTTGCAAAGCCAAAATTGGACTTTGGACCATACGTTTTTAATTTTAGGGCAGGTCCATAACATGTGCAGGAGGTTTGCGGAGGGAAACGAACATTTGGGACATATAATAAAGTTCGTACTGCCGCATTTCGTTCCTTTTTCTGGTGTAAAATATGTCATGTGTAACAACTTCAGATGAGATTCTCTCCATGTGGCAGAAAGGGTTGTTTGAGTAACCTTTCGAATTGAGAGAGAAGGTATTTTAGATTCTACTTCCTGAGATATTAATGTGGCCCAATTAATAGCAATTTTATCAAGATTAATTGTGCCCTTATCAGAGACAATAATCAGATAGCATGGAGAAATTGACATGAGTCTATTTTTTGCCAGAATAAGCCAGTTTTCTATGCGCCCCAATGACCAGTTCCAGCCATACTCATTCACTAACTTCATAGCATAGTGTCTAGCCTGAAGATAGGCAAAAAAGTTTTTCTGGGAGATATTAAATTCTACCCTAATAGCATCAAATGATTTCACACATCTTTTTTTTATATCAAGTATCTGAAGAACATTCACAAGCCCTTGAGTCTTCCACTCTAAAAAGATTGAAGATGGTGTTCCTGACTGAAATTGTGGGTTCCCCAGAAAACCTAAAAAACTCGACACCCAATGTTCTATTCCTAGCAGAGTACATATCTTTCTCCAAGCTAAAATTATATTATAAATAGATCTATAGCGTTTAACTTGGGGTGGGATATGAATAGTGTCGAGATGAATCAGCGCAATGGGTGAAAAAGGGTACAACATACTGGTCTCTAAGTCATTATTTGTAACATAATTATGAGCAAAAAGCCAATCTGCTAAAATACGAACCAAGAATACATAATTATATACTCGTAAATCAGGTAAAGCCAGGCCACCGGATCCTATTGGAAAGGAGAGTTTTGCAAGTGATATTCTGGGTTTCCTACCTTGCCACAGAAAAAAACGGAGTTGTGAGTTAAATAAACTCAAATCGTTCTTTCTCAGAATCAGAGGAATATTTTGAAGGACATATAGAATTTTTGGTAATAAGATCATCTTATAAGCTGCTATTCGTCCAGACAAAGACAAGGGTAGAGTCTGCCAGTTCTTAAAAACTGATTTGACCTTATTCAACACAGGAAGAATATTCAAAGAATACCAGGAATCAGGGTTACTTGAGACATTTATACCTAAATATCTAAATGAGTCATTCACTATGGAGAAGGGTACATCTATAGGAGAACAGTCAGTGTGCCTTATCCAGAGAAGCTCAGATTTCTTTAAATTTACCTTATATCCTGAGAAGGAACCAAACTGATGTATAGTTGATAGGAGAATAGGTAGATTTCTACGTAAATTAGAGAGATAAATAAGAATATCATCAGCATACAATGCTATTTTCAACTCCCGCCCAGCGACCCCAATCCCCTCTAATCCTTGTCTTATCATTATAGCAAAAGGTTCTATAGCAATATTAAAAAGAAGTGGGGAAAGGGGACACCCTTGCCTAGTCCCCCTGTGTAGAATTATTTCTGGGGATAACTGACCATTTACTATCATTCTTGTGGAGGCTGTACGATAAAGTTTTTCAATAAACTTAGCAAATTTACCTTTTAGCCCGAATTGTTCTAATGAGCATGCAATTTTAAGCAACTTTCTAATGTACTCCTATTATCAAATGTTCTTTATTCTCTTGGTATCTTTATTTGAAATGCAAGAATGCAAGTTTAGATGCCGGCACATTTTTGGTGAACAACCTAGGCTGTCCTTGCTGATTGGTGGATAAATTCATCCACCAATAAAAAACTGCTGTCCAGAGTACTGAACCAAGAAAAAAGCTTAGATACCTTCTTTTTTATATAAAGATAGCAAGAGAACAAAGAAACATTGATAATAGGAGTAAACTAGAAAGTTGCTTAAAATTGCATGCTCTATCTGAATCACGAAAGAAAATTTTTGGGTTCAGTGTCCCTTTAACGAAACAGGGGAAATGTAAACTTTCATGAATGAAAGTGCCCCTATTTTTAATAGTATTTTTAAAAACCGGGTACTCATTCTTGAAAGTTTAGCTTCACTTTAACTTGTCTTTGGCTTTCTCAAATGGAATATAATTTATATACTAACTATAATTCAGCACTTGCAGTACATTCTAGTCATGTGTTTGCCCTCCTTCTCTCCTGGAGGTGTATTTTTGAAGTTTATGTACTCTCAGTCATACCTATCTACTGAAGAACTCGTGTAAAGGGTTAGTGATAAAATAAAGTTGCACTAAATACATTAACATAAACAGTTACACTCATATAAACACTATCTGATAAAAACGAATAAAAAAAATATTAATATTTATAAGGGTTCAAAAGTATATGGTCATGTATTTGACTGGGAAATATATATAAACCTCAAAGGTAATAATATAAAAAAAAAAACATTACAGAAAAAAATAAACAAAGCTATCAAAAATAAAAAATGTAAAGCTAAACTAATATGACTATAAAAAAGATCCCCCAAAATAAAAACACCCCCTAATCTAATACTAAGCTACCAATAGCCCTTAAAAGGGCCTTAAAGGGACAGTCTACACCAGCATTTTTATTGTTTTAAAAGATAGATAATCCCTTTATTACCCATTTCCCAGTTTTGCATAACCAACACAGTTATATTAATATACTTTTAACCTCTGTGATTACCTTGTATCTAAGCCTCTGCAAACTGCCCCCTTATTTCAGTTCTTTTGACAGACTTGCAGTTTAGCCAATCAGTGCCTGCTCCCAGATAACTTCACGTGCACGAGCACAGTGTTATCTATATGAAATACATGAACTAACACCCTCTAGTGGTGAAAAACTGTTAAAATGCATTCTGAAAAGAGGTGGCCTTCAAGGTCTAAGAAATTAGCATATAAACATCCTAGGTTAAGCTTTCAACTAAGAATACCAAGAGAACAAAGTAACATTGGTGATAAAAGTAAATTGGAAAATTGTTTAAAATTACATGCTCTATCTGAATCATGAAAGTGTTTTTGACCTAGACTGTCCCTTTAAAAGGGCCTTTTGTAGGGCATAGCTCTAAGTTAAACAGCTCTTTTACTTAAATTTTTTTTACCAATTACCCCCTAACAGTAAAAACCCCCACCCAACCAACCCCCCAAATATAAGAAAAACTAAGTCCAAAAAAACCTAAGCTACCCTAAAGCCCTAAAGGGGCATTTGTATGGGCATCACCCTTAAATTGCCATTCAGCTCTTTTACTGCCCTTAAAAGGGCAATCAGCTCTTTTATAGGCCAAAAAACCTTAATCTAAAAAAAAGCCTCCCCAAAAAAATAAAAAAGTCTAATACTAAGCACCAAAATAGGTGCTCACCATTCCTGAAGTCTTGCGGTGAAGGTCTTGTTTCAGACGGCTCCATCATCTTCTATCTTCATCCGGAGTGAAGGTGGCATAGAGCGGTCTTCCCCGATGCGCGGATCCGGAGCGGGGGGGAACTTAGTATTTTTTAAATGTATAAGAGCAGCTTAACTTAGGGCAATGCCCTACAAAAGCCCCTTTTAAGGGCTATTGGTAGTTTAGATTAGGGGGTGTTTTATGTTGGGGGAGCTTTTTATAGGGATTAGGTTTAATATTTTTTATTTTTGATAATTTTGTTTATTTTTTCTATAATTTTAGACTTTTTTCTTGTTGTAATTTTAGATAAATGTTTTGTAATTTAATGTTAGGTTTTATTTTTAAATTTATGTTAGGATTTTTTATTTTAATTGTAACTTAGTTTATGTAATTAGTGTTAATTTAGGGGGGTGTTAGGTTAGGGGGCTTACCAATTAAATTAATTATTTGCATTGTGGGGGGTTGGCGGTTTAGGAGTTAATAGGTGAATTAGGTTTATTTCAATGTGGGGGTTTCACATTTTAGGAGTTAATAGGTTAATTAGGTTTATTGGGATGTGGGGGTTGGCGGTTTAGGGATTAATAGGTTAATTAGGTTTTTGCGATGTGGGGGGTTGGCGGTTTATGGGGTTAATAGGTTAATTAGGTTTATTGCAATGTGGGGGGTTGGCGGTTTATGGGGTTAATAGGTTAATTAGGTTTATTGCGATGTGGGGGGTTGGCGGTTTAGGGGGTTAATATTTTAATTATGTTATTTGCGTTGTTTAATTTGCGGATTAGGCAATAATTACTTTATTATTTTGTGATGTGGGGGTTGGCGGTTTAGGTGTTTGCTAATACTTTGTGCGGGAGGTTAGTTTTTTTTTGTTATACTTCCTGCGGGCGGTTAGGTTTTTTTATTATTTAGTGCGGTTGGTTCATTTTTTTTTTTTACATTTCTTATGGGCGGTTATGTGTTTTTTTGTTATTTTGTGCGGGCAGTAGCGTGTTTTTTTTTTTAAGGTTTCGTTTGCCTACTCTGCATCCAGGTGGATTCCAAAAATGGCAGGGTGGTGAAAGAATCCACTGCAGCTTCGCTGCATCCAGGTGGATTCTTTTGGCTGCATTGAGCAGCCAACATTCCTTTGAGGATGCGTGCACAACTGGCGACTGTGAAGGACGCGTTACAAACGTGATTATAGTATAAATATATATATGTGTGTGTGTCTGAAGAATAATTCTAGAATGATATTTAGTAATGTGTTTTACTGTGTATTTACTGTAAATAGTTCCTTCTGGAAAGCTCCTGATTGGTAATGGTTTTATTTTTCAGCATGATAACAATCCCAAACACTGCAAGTGCAGTGAAATCATATTTGGAGGGGAAAAAAGCTGATAAAACCCTCACAGTCATGGACTGGCCTCCACGGAGTCCAGACCTGAATATTATAGAGGCAGTATTGGATCACCTGGACAGAGAAAGAAATAATAGACAACATCCATCTAAAGATGAACTCTGGGTAGTGCTGAAAGAAGCCTGGTATAAAATACCAGAAGATTTCTTCAGAAAACTTCAGGACAGTCTCCACAAAAGAGTTCAAGATGAACCTAGTGCCAAGAGAGGTCACACTAAATACTGACTATGCCTGAAGAAGCCATTTTGTTCTGAAAATTGTGTTTTTTTAAGAATTTGTGTACATATTTCCTGTATTTTCTGTTTGTATCTTAATAATGAGACCGAAAAATAAATATGGATTGTCATTAAAACATTGCTAAAACAACAAATATAATCGTGGCCTAAGACCTTTGCACAGTACTGTATATATATAAATGTATAGATATCTTTTACATTAGCATTATAGGATAGATATATATATATATATATATATATATATTTATATATATATATATGGAACAAGAAGAGGGGGAGAGGCGCACAGAGCAAGAGATATGAGGTATGTAATTGGCGTTTCTGTTTCAAAAATCAGCGTGCCAAACTCATGTCTTGTCCACATCCACAGACATCAACATTTGCTGAGCTCTCATCGCAAAAGTTGAATGAGCGGGAGTGCTCAAATCAGGTGAGGGGAAAGGGACAGGCATGATCCACTGCCAGTCACAGCAAATAAAATATTGGTTGGATTTTTAGATTTTCAAGAATATTTTAGTACATCTATAATAATTATTTACATTAAATATTGATATTTTTCAATATTTTATATTTAATAAATGCGTTGCGCACCTTAAAATAACTCATGTCAGGTTAACAAACATGAAGAATTAGTTTTCTCCTATCACACATACATCCGACAGGAGTACACTAATTCTTCATGTGCGCTAACCTGACATGAGTTATTTTAAGGTGTGTTATGCATTTATTAAATATAAAATATTGAAAAATATTAATATTTAATGTAAATAATTATTAAAGATTCACAGTATGCCATTATTACATATTTGTCTTGTTTTAGACAAGAATCATGTTCCTCCTTAGAAGTTCCCCACATGATAATGTCATCCATGGATGTGTCCACAACTTCAATGTGTTTGTATATCATGTGATTTTTTTTGTGTGATATACTTCTGGATTTTAATGCCAAATGGTAATCTTAACAATATGTATATGACATACGGCGTGTTGAACGTACACAACTTTGATCTGGCTTCACCCAACCTTCAATTGCCAAAATCCAGAGGAAGCATCCAATTTAATAAAGTAATAAGTATTTTCAAACTGTGACATGATCTCTTCACGAGCAGGTTACTTAAAATATTCTCTTTTTATTGCTTTGTTTAAATTCCAATGATCAAGTCAAGTCCTTAATATCCCATTTTTCCCCACTTCGTCCAGACAATTCAACAATTCTGTTGGTTCGTAATGACTCCAATGCTTTCCATTCTGTCAAGCTCTATTTTAAGCTTGTCTTGTAGTGCAAATGCCACTTTTCTGCATGGATGTACTACTGTCGGTATCATTTTATTTATCCTGATGGTGTGTTTACCTGGCAGACAACCAAGTCCTTTGAATAGATCACTGTTTTTTCCCCATCAAGCTGTGATATTTTGGATCACTTCCAGTTTCCAGCATTAGTACTCTTTTCATCAGATTCAGTCTCTCACAAGATGATAAGTCTAATATAGCTTGAACATTCTTTGGCAACACTATAAATGCTCAATCCCTTCTCTGAATTGAGTCTCCAAAGATGTCTAACTATAAACTTGTTATGAATCAGGTGTGTGAGAAAGTGAGGAATTGGATACCTTACAATGAGGGATATGAAAAAGAATGAGAGAGTTGAAGTAAAATTGTACAGAAAACTTGCAGTGGTGGGTAGTGAAAGGTTAAAAGGGGGTGACAAAAATGGTGGTGGGAAAAGGTAGTACTAGTAAATCATTTATATTACTTTAGTTATCAAAATAATTTAAATGTATTGTTTTAATTTTCTTTGTAAAAATTGTTCTAGTTCTTGTATTTTTTCATGTCCCATTTAGCAATAAATCTTTCAATTGTTGACATTCCTTAGTAGCAGTGGCGTATTAAGGATTTAGTCCTTTTTTCCCCTTAATCTTTTTGGGGTTAGTGTGTAAAATGTTTTTTTTTTTTTTCATAACAATCAAAAATAAAATGGGCTAGCAAAACACTTGCCTACAGGTTGGCTAAATTGCATATATCTCATACCATTTTCTCACTGAGAGAAGGGAGAGAAAAGAATGGAAGGGGAGAAAAGGGAGGGAAAGAAGGAAGGGAGGGAGAGAGAGAGAAAAGTGGGGAGGGAGAGGAGAAAAGGGGGAGGGAAAGAAAGGAGTGAAAGAATGGAGCAAAAGAGGGAGTTGAGAGAAAGAAAAGAAAGAAAGGGAGTTGAGGAAGGGAGTTGAGGGAGGAATGTCAGGAGAAAGGTAAAGAAGGGAGAGAAGATGGGAGGGAAAGAAGAATACACTTTGAAACAATCACTGCCCACATGCAAAAAACATACTGAAATTACCATCATTCAAGTAATAAAACTTTTTAAGTGTCCGTTTATTATTTACTCTGTGGGTTCATTAATGCAGAGAAAGCTATCTATTAGTAGCTAACATACATTAGCGCTGAGAGTTTATGATTAGACATCACATGAATGCAGAGAGAGCTAGCTATTAGTAGCTAACATACATTAGCGCTGAGAGTTTATGATTAGACATCACATGAATGCAGAGAAAGCTAGCTATTAGTAGCTAACATACATTAGCGCTGAGAGTTTATGATTAGACATCACATGAATGCAGAGAGAGCTAGCTATTAGTAGCTAACATACATTAGCGCTGAGAGTTTATGATTAGACATCACATGAATGCAGAGAGAGCTAGCTATTAGTAGCTAACATACATTAGCGCTGAGAGTTTATGATTAGACATCACATGAATGCAGAGAAAGCTAGCTATTAGTAGCTAACATACATTAGCGCTGAGAGTTTATGATTAGACATCACATGAATGCAGAGAGAGCTAGCTATTAGTAGCTAACATACATTAGCGCTGAGAGTTTATGATTAGACATCACATGAATGCAGAGAGAGCTAGCTATTAGTAGCTAACATACATTAGCGCTGAGAGTTTATGATTAGACATCACATGAATGCAGAGAGAGCTAGCTATTAGTAGCTAACATACATTAGCACTGAGAGTTTATGATTAGACATCACATGAATGCAGAGAAAGCTAACTATTAGTAGCTAACATACATTAGCGCTGAGAGTTTATGATTAGACATCACATGAATGCAGAGAAAGCTAGCTATTAGTAGCTAACATACATTAGCGCTGAGAGTTTATGATTAGACATAACATGAATGCAGAGAAAGCTAGCTATTAGTAGCTAACATACATTAGCGCTGAGAGTTTATGATTAGACATCACATGAATGCAGAGAAAGCTAGCTATTAGAAGCTAACATACATTAGCGCTGAGAGTTTATGATTAGACATCACATGAATGCAGAGAGAGCTAGCTATTAGTAGCTAACATACATTAGCGCTGAGAGTTTATGATTAGAAATCACAAGCTGATATAAGCAGTGTACAGATGCATCCAGTCTGTTAGTTACTAAGACCTGCAATAAGCACTGCGCTCACAGACCCATCACAGCTGACAAGGGGAGGCAGCATATCAGCACAAGGTCTTCTCCTCCAACCTCACATTGTAAGTATATCCCCGAGCAAGTTAATCACCAAGAGCGCTTCTACTGCAAAAATGCCCGGCTGCTCTAAATGAAGCAATGGTTTAAAGGAGCACTGCCTGTGAAGAGCTACCTTAATCAGCGCACGTGCCTTGTCTTCTCTGTAAAAGCCTGCACTTTATTGCTTACTGTACTGTGTGCAGGCTTTTAGAGAGAGGAAAGGGCAGATGTGCTGCCCCTCCCAAATCTGCTGTCCTATGCACCGGCCTTGTTGGCCTAGGTAAATAATACCATAATACGCCCCTGCTTAGCAGTATAATTTTTTTTTTTTTTTTGGTAAAAGGAATGTTTTAAGGGCTTCTCGTAGGCTTTAATGCAATTGAATGAATTTTGTTTCAAACAAAATTATTATCTGAATATTCAACAGAACCGAAAGCGCCAAAGTATTAAATCCTGAATATCCAAAAGGCCAAAAATTCAGAACCGAACATTTAAATGTGGGTATACTGTGGCTTCTTTACATATGCTTATTTCAGATAAATTGCATAATTCTAATTTTGTACTTTTAAATTAGGTAAATATGAGAATCAAAGTATTTTTGTTGTGGTTTTGAAGAGCATTGCAGAGCCAAAAAAAATGCAGCCAGTAGGCAAGGGGAATATTAAAGGGTCAGTTAACACCAAAATTGTTATTGTTTAAAAAAGATAAATAATGCATTTACTACCCATTCCCTAACTTTGCACTACAGACATTGAAATATTCATATGCTTTATAACATTTAAACCTCTAAATGTATGCCTGTTTCTAAGCCTCTACAGACAGCCTCTTATCACATGCTTTTTATTAGCTTTTCACAACCAGAGACTGCTAATCCATGTGGGCCATATAGATAACATTGTACTCATGCCTGTGGAGTTGTGGCAGACACTGCACTAATTGGCTAAAATGCAAGTCAATAGATAATAAATAAATAGCTATTTGATCAGGGGCTGTCAAAAGAGGCTTAGATACAAGGTAATCACGGAGGTAAAAAAGTATATTAATATAACCATGTTGGCTGTGCAAAACTGGGGAATGAATAATACATATATTATCCATATATTTAAGCAATAAACATTTTGGAACTGACTGTCCTTTTAAGATAACCAAGATAACCAGAAAATATTGCATGAGCTCTATAATAGGAAATATATTTTACTAATATTGTTTTAAAGAATCCATTTAGGGTGTTTTTCCTAGAACTTGTTAAGAAACCTGCATCTGGCATGTGCAGATACAGATATTTGGGTCTATTTATCTGATAATACGCTTGAATTCCGCATCATATTTATCGTGAGATTGATCCGCCGTAGTTATCAAAGCGTCAAGTTCAGCAAGTTTTGAACTTTGTGACTTAAAATACGATCCCGCAATCTTAATCTGACTCAGATCGATGCTTGCGTCATTACAGATGTTTCGAATTCAGATTCGACTCTATTTGACCCTTTTCCAAATTTATCAAACATTTAACAGGTACGCTTGTGTCTATTCCGACGCAGCGTACCTAGTTTTCAATCCGCCACCCTTGAGGTCGCAGATGCCATAGAGCTTAATGGGAGTCTGAAAACACAGAAAGCTTATGTTCGATGCTGCAAGAGAATGAAGAATATTACATAATAAAAGTTAGTTAGAAACTCTTAAAATTGTATACCCTTTCTGAATCAAACAATATTAGTGCTCCACATTTGGTGCACTAGTAGATATAGGGATAAAAATGAAAAATACATTACTATTTATGGATTATGTTACAAATTTGTCTCTCATTACAAAGATAAGGACAATATTTCTACAAATTTGTTGAAAGGTTTTGCCCCAAACTTGTCGCACTAATAGATATAGAGATAAAAATGAAATACAGAATATAGCTAACTTCCTTTTTATTGTTTTGTGAAAAATCTATGTGCACCATGTTTAAGCCATGTAATACAAGTCACAATCTTCACTTCTCACCAATTTTGAAGCAACACTTTTCACACCAATTATGACGCAAACTCCTAAACAACCCACACACTAGTGAATTTTTCAACCACATGATTTATGACATCAGCCAATCTGATTAAAAAATATACATTTTAAACTATCAATAGCAAATCAAAATTCTTGATACTTGTGTCATTATTCACTTATCAGAATTTGTAAGTGTCATTTGTTACATTGTGTATTATACTTTGAAAGTATGTATATGTGAATTTAGAATTAAAGATAAACATTGATGCTGACATTAGGACACACAGTGTAATATTTTATGATTTTAAAATTCGAATTGATGTTTGATTCAATATAATCTTAAACTGATAACTCAAAGAGACAGCCCACCTAACAATAAACTGTCATGACTCAGATATAGCAGAAATTAAAATCACCTCTTTACTGTCATGACATTTTCAGTGTATTTCTTCCTTCTCTTGAATTTCTTTTTCAGTAAGAAATGTCATCTTATATGCCAGCCCATTTTATAACACCTATGAAGGGGTGGTTTTTAAAACTAGATTGCAATAAGGAGGGGTTACACAGGTATAGAGAAAAAACTGGCCCAGATCTTAAAATATCCATTGATTGCAAATAAATACAAATGATACCCTGATTACATGTTATATTTGCAATTATTACTGCTCAGAATAATAATACATTTACACTATATACATATAGTGGTATAAATGAACACAGTGATATGAAGGACAACATTGTTTAGAACAAAAAAAGGAATTTAGGGACATGTAAATATGTTTGCAAAAGATTTCTGACACAACACACACACACACACACACACATATATATATATATATATATATATATATATATATAAACACAAGTATGTGCAAGATGTATGTATGAATTCTAGCATTAATAATCATTTATAAAAATAAAATATGAGATAAAAGCATATTATGACTTCTAGAAATACAAATACACATTCATTTATTTGAAAGTATCATATAACAGATTTTTTTTATATAAAAAATCAATATAACAATAACTTTCTATGAGATATTGTTTGTTGAGGTATAAATCTATCTATTTCTTGGACATTAACAGTTGAAAAATAAAAGATTAGCTTTAGAAAAATGTGCTTGTTCATGGACAGTAATGAAATGGTATAAATAAAGTTGGGAAAAACCTGAATAACCATGTCATTGATGACTGTTCGTTAGCAACAGTTCGATGCTCTTCGCACCGTACTTGACGCGCATGTTTTTGATGGCTTTTTTTATAAATAAGGGGATCGTATTTAGATCCGCTGCAGTGATGTCTGGCGAGCGTATTGACGCTGGCGAATGCACTGAGATTGATGCTTTGATAAATTGACCCCATTGTATTTCCTTCCTCAGTTTCTGGAAATTTAATATAAGATTTTATGAGCTTATGATGAAGTCCCATAAAACACAGTAAAGCAAAGAGTGAACTCAGCACTGATGGTGCTGATTAGCTGATCCTTTTTACCATGTGGATGACAGTAAACAGAGTAGCTAAAGGATAAAATATAAGGTAAAAGTTTTCCTGTTTTGCTTTGAGATATCCATGTGAAAGTTTTAAATCAGCTTTTTACAGATATACCTCATCTTTTTCAAGTGATTTAGCATATGACTAATATGTCCCTTTAACCATGTTTAATTATTGCTTTTGTGTTTTAAATACCATGAAAGAGAAACAGGGGTGCTTCTTTGTTTAACAAATGGACTGGAATTCATACATTAATAAATGCAGCTGTCTTCAAAGTTGTTCTCTTATTTTAACCATTTAAAATATCAGTTAGGAAAGCTCTGCTTCTTCAAATTGGGCGCCACCATTTTGGAGCTTATATTTGTTATTTATCTTTTAAACTGTTCAACAAAAACTGCAAAAATTTAACTCTTCCACTCTCTATTATGTGAGCTAAACTGAAGTGAAAAGTACAGCTGTCAAAAAACAAGATCTTTGAAAGTTCACTGCTCTTATCCCAGAATGCCACAATACGTGAGCTACAAGATGGTGGCGCCCATTATAAAATGCAGAGCTTTACCAACTGGATTTTATAATGAGTTAAAATAAGAGAACGACTTTAAAGACAGCTGCAGGTACAGGAGGAAATACAATAGTAAAGCGAGTAATAGCCATCCTACTGTAATTGTACCCAGCAGTTTAATGTCCCTTTAAACTTAATATATATATATATATAAACTTACATAAACTGAACAATTTAATGCTTGCACTTACAATACAAAATATTATATAAGTATCTTGTTTGGATTAAATAAGCACATTTTATCCCTTAATACAATTGATCCTTGTTAAAACCAGATTTTTATTTATGAGGCTGTTTATAAAGAATGCACAATCTTACTGAAGAATAGTGACTGCTGGTTTAACACATTCCTGTAAATCAGTAATAAAGCAATGGTAGAAGGTGGTATAGATCTCAGGTTACCCACAAACTGCCGCTTCAGTTATTTCCCACAGTGAAGAAAATGGAGATTTTAGACTGGGATACAAAGTAAAGTAGGAGATAAATAACCAAAAAAAGTTAGCCCGACATGTTCCCACTAAACCAGTAGAACAGTTTTTGAAAAGAGATTGATAATGCAAACACTGCTTATATGGAAACAAACTGAATACTGTAGTCGACTCTTACATTCTAAGTCAATATAAATGATTTCTGAGGCCACAAATAACAAAAAAAAGAAACCTCCAATAAGGTATTTTACTATGTATCCAATATGGGCTTAGACTACAAGTGGAGCAATACATTTTTAGCACTATTGAGTGCTAATTTTAAGGTAAGTCAAAAGTGCTTGTTTGTTTGCACTGGTATTACAAGTTGAAAGTAAAAATTTAGCACAAGAGCTGAATACTCTGGAGGTTGGATAACGTGATCACATAGGAATAGATTTTTTTAACAAAGGGTATTTTAATGTAAATGGCTGGCTTGACAAGAGATGTTCTTGCATATTATACATTGTGCAAGCCACTAGAACCTGCAGATGTAAGTGGAAGAAACTATATTGTTTATTCTGAAGTCATTATGTAATCACTCATTAGAGAAATAAAGAAAGCTTTGTTGCATTAAGAACTAACTATACAAAAAGAAAATGTATGGTGAAATAATAATGCACGCTGGCCTGTTAACAACAGATGAAAATGCTCTGTTGTGTCAGTGAGTACTGGTCATACATCCTATTTAACAAAACATGCAGTGAGATTACAGTATTAATAAAAAGAACAAATAAAACGTCTTGTACTAGCCCTCTCAGTTTAACTTTTCTTTATTATATTATTCAATAAGTTAGTACAGGTAAGGAATTGTTGCAATTACAAATGCTTAGGCATTTTCATGTTTATTTCTTTTGTTTGTATGTGTACACAAAAAAGTGGAGAAAAAAAGCCAAATCTGACACTTTCCAACCAAAACTGGACTGGACAACATTATTGGCACCTTCTCAAAGTTGTAAGAAATAATTGCATTCCAAGTTTGTGATGCTCCTGTAATTTGTAATTAAACTCACCTGTATCAATTATCAGGTGCTGACAATATAGAAATCACATCAAATTTATTAAAAACTTAACACTTTATTTAACATATGTGCAGACAGACAAAAAGTGACTCTAATTGGCGATATCAGAGATGGGTAACATCACAACCACATTATAATCCATAATACTCCAATTGGAAGGTAAAAGTTAAAAACAGATAGGCCATGTGTACAGGGGAGAGAGATGGTAAGGTGTAAAAAAAATATCAGGATAATGAAAATCAGCAGTCATGCCTTCAAATATCAAACTATGCATTTAAAGGGCCATGATACCCAAATGTTGAAACACTTGAAAGTGATGCAGCATAGCTGTAAAAAGCTGACTAGACGATATCACCTGAACATCTCTAGGTAAAAAAGAAAGATATTTTACCTCAAACATTCCTCAGTAGCCACATCCCATTGTAAAGGTCTTCTAAGCAGCAAATCAGTATGTCTGTCCCGGGACAGCTAAGGGAGTGAGCTTACGTGCATACTCATCTTATTTCCCTATTCAGTTTAAGGAAGTTTATTATAAAATCTCATGAGAGTTAAATGAAATCTCATGAGATCACAGTAAAAGAGTTCATGACCTCAGCACAGCTGATGCTGATTGGCTGCTGTTCATTTCTTCTTTTTTTTTTTTTTTTTTTTTTACCTGCAGCTGAGCAACAGCTGAAGTATATTTTTTTTACACAGAACTTACTCTGCTGAGCTGAGGAAATTGTGAGGTAAAATATCTTCCTTTTTTTACATAGAGATGCTCAGGTGATATTTTCCTGTCAGCTTTTTACAGGTATACTACATCAGTTTCAAGTGATTTAGCATATGAGTATTATGTCCCTTTAAAGGCGACCTCCTGCCTGCGCACACTGCTTTGATTTAACAAAGTCAGCCGATTGCTATCTCAGTCCCTATTGTTAATCCACCATTCACATATACATACTTTACAGTTCCCTGTATAGGGTTAATGTACTCAGTTAAATTCCTCCTAATTCTACCAGCAATAATAATCAAAATTGCTAATCCACAAAGCCTAACACGAAGGGTGTTAAGTATAAATGTGAAACGAAGTGTCAAATAGTATTAATCAGAGCTGAAAGACTGTTAGTATGTATCCGTGGAGCAATATTGTGAAACTGCTAACCAATGTGTGACCAAACAAACAAACTCCCTCTGGCCACGCCCACCGATGCGTTTCCATAATTAGTATGTGACTTCGTCAGGGCATAGGGCTGGCCCAGCGTTCATCTATGCTGTATATACACTTATGTTGCCTAGGTAACGGCATTCAAATGCGGAAGTGTTTATCGCAAAGCTTGTATAGACTTGTGCACGATCGTAAAATTTGGTTTGTTTCGTTTTGATTAATTTGGTATGTGTCGGTAATTCGGTTTCGGAATTTATTTGTGTCATTCTGAATTTTGAAATTTGGATGCATTCAAAACCATTGCCGAATTATTATTAATCTCGGACTGAATCTTTATTACGGACCAAATTGTTATTTCTAACTAATGTTCTGGCGATTTGCCGAAACAAAATTATGTTAAACTGCCACTGCCACCCATGCCGCCACTAAATAAAGCTATTAACCCCTAAATCGCCATCCCCCCACACATCACTAACATTACCAGTGATTCAGCCTCAGTGGACTGAAGTTATAGGGACTTGAACCCAAATTTTTTTTCTTTCATGATTCAGGTAGAGCATGCTATTTTTAATAACATTCCAAATTATTTCTATTATCTACTTTCTCAATCTGCACTTCATTATTTGCTTCCTTAATAAAGTCCCACGGGTTTCAATATCATTTGTATGCTGATGACACCCAAATCTACCTCTCTGCACCAGACCTATCTACTTCCTTGCAAACACATGTCACTAACTGTCTTTCTCAAATCTCATCCTGGATGTCCTTTCACGACCTTAAGCTAAATCTCTCCAAAACTGAGCTCTTTATTTTTCCCCCTTCTTCCAAAATCTCCAGCCCCCATTTTTTTATAACTGTCAATAACTCCTTCATTACCCCTACCCTGCACTCAATACTCTCCACACGGCTGGTTACTAACTATCAAACTGCCTACTGACATCTGCTAAGGATTGCTGAGTTAACCTACTGTCTCTTCTGCTTTCAGGTACGTGAACTAAGGCCCTGCACAAAATTCTTGCTATTCCCTGCTTTTCTGTCATTTTGCAACAAATCCCTTTTTTTTGATACGTGAACTAAGGCCCTGCACTGAATTGCTATTCCCTGCTTTTCTGTCATTTTGCAACAAATCCCTTTTTTTGGTACGTGAACTAAGGCCCTGCACTGAATTCTTGCTATTCCCTGCTTTTCTGTCATTTTGCAACAAATCCCTTTTTTTGGTACGTGAACTAAGGCCCTGCACTGAATTCTTGCTATTCCCTGCTTTTCTGTCATTTTGCAACAAATCCCTTTTTTTTGGTACGTGAACTAAGGCCCTGCACTGTATTCTTGCTATTCCCTGCTTTTCTGTCATTTTGCAACAAATCCCTTTTTTTGGTACGTGAACTAAGGCCCTGCACTGAATTCTTGCTATTCCCTGCTTTTCTGTCATTTTGCAACAAATCCCTCTGTGTGTGTGTGTGTGTGTATATATATATATATATATATATTGAGCAATTGAATTTAGTCTGTTAAAATTAAGTCCTGCATTTTTTGTAATGATTTTTCCCAATGTCTCAATTCTAATGTCTAGTTAATTGCCATGTGATGCTCACTCCTTATCAATACTTGCTATAACTCTAAAATTTATAGTTCTTTTATGTCACAGTTTTAACCCCCTCCAAATTTTATTGTCTGTTTACTTAACTCATCTCACCCTGACCAGATTCTAACATTCCAATTGGCCTTACCAACTGTCTTTGATTAGCAATTAAGTAAATTTAGTGGACTCAGCTGACTGCCGTTCCTGTATATATTGCAGACTAGCTTGGGGAAGTGCATTGCACAGGGGTGAGTGCATTGGTTACAGGGCTGTGTACTTTTTAACAATAGCATATGTTCACATTTTCAAAGTGAACATTTTATAAGTGAGGCATTAATTTTTAAGAATTATACAAGAATTAAGTGAACATTTTATAAGTGAGGCATTAATTTTTAAGAATTATACAAGAATTAAGTGAACATTTTATAAGTGAGGCATTAATTTTTAAGAATTATACAAGAATTAAGTGAACATTTTATAAGTGAGGCATTAATTTTTAAGAATTATACAAGAATTAAGTGAACATTTTATAAGTGAGGCATTAATTTTTAAGAATTATACAAGAATTGAACAAGGATTGGGCAAGGGGCAAGACACAAGGCAAGTACTCTTGTATTAAAAAAATTAAAAAATTAGAACTATGGGCAAGTGAATGGAAAATGAGATTTAATACTGAAAAATGTAAGGTTCTACATTTTGGAAGTAAAAATAAGCAGGCTATGTATTTTTTAAATGGGACAAGACTTAGCCAAACACAGGAGGAAAGGGATTTGGGAGTAGTAATAGATAACAAGCTAAAAATGAGTGCACAATGCAGGGCAGCGGCTTCAAAGGCTAATAAGATACTAGCATGTATTAAAAGAGGCATTGATTCAAGGGAGGAAAGCATAATTCTGTCATTATATAAAGCCCTGGTAAGACCTCACCTTGAGTTTGGAGTGCAGTTCTGGGGACCGATTGCTAAAAAAGATATTGCAGAACTAGAAAAAGTTCAGAGAAGGGCCACAAAGCTAATAAGGGGATTGGAGAAATTAACCTATGAGGAGAGGCTAGCCAAACTGGGTCTGTTCTCTTTAGAAAAAAGGCGCTTGAGAGGTGACATGATTACTTTATATAAATATATTCAAGGCCCATATACAGAGATGGCAGAAGTTCTTTTTATTCCAAGAAAATTGGTTCTGACAAGAGGTCATAATTTAAGGTTGGAGGAAAGGAGATTTAATCTCCTGCAATGGAAACGTTTTTTCACTGTAAGAGCAATAAAATTGTGGAACTCATTACCAAAGGAGGTAGTGAATGCCAATACCATAGATACATTTAAAAATAGTCTGGATAAATTTCTGTATATAAACAAAATTCATGGATATGATTGCTAGTATTAAATGGGTCACATTTTAATGGGGTTATTTAAGCTTAACTGGAGCTTTTTGTAAGTATTTTAGATTTGTATAGGTTGAACTCGATGGACTTCAGTCTTTTTTCAACCTTATCTACTATGTTACTATGTTACTATGTATTAATATGTTTTATGTATATCATTGTATCCTTTTGCAAGTGCTGCTGTAACACTGTGTCTTATGTGTTTACTTGGTTCCCACTTTCATAATAATGCTCAATATCTCCATACTCCTTTTTGCTACCTCTTGTCTCTACAACAAACTACATTACTCAGTTACTCCTTCTCCCTCTCCACCTGCACTGTTCATTAGCCCATCTCTCTTATACTCACCTTACTTTTGTACTCATGAACTCTACTTATTCCTAAATACTCTCTCTCCCCCCTGCACTTCAGTTAAACAACAGTCTCATTACTGCAAATCTGCTTCTCATCTCATGTCACTCTCCCTCTTGCTCATATTAGCTGCTGGCGACATTTCCCCTAATCCTGGTCCCTCACAACCTCCTAACCTTTCACATCCTTGTGTGCCTTTCAATAGACTTCATAAACTAAACTCTGGTAACCTTAATTGCATTCCTCTTACATCTAAAAACCCCTCCCCCTTCACTTGTGCACTCTGGAACTCTCGTTCCGTTTGCAACAAGCTCACTTCTATCCATGATCTCTTTATCTCCCACTCTCTTAACCTTCTGGCTCTTACAGAAACCTGGCTCTCTACTTCAGACACAGCATCCACTGCTGCACTGTCACATGGGGGTCTCCATTTCAGCCACACTCCCTGGTCTGGCAATAGACAAGGAGGTGGTGTTGGTATTTTACTTTCCTCTTGTTGCACCTTCCAACAAATACAGCCCTTCTCTTCACTCACATTTTCTTCATTTGAAGCACACATGATTCGGCTATTCTCTCCCCTCTCTATACGTTTTGCAGTCATATTCCGCCCCCCTGGCTCCCCAACTCAATTTTTAGATCACTTTGCTGCCTGGCTTCCTTATTTCCTTTCCTCAGACACCCCTGCCCTCATTCTTGGCGACTTCAACATCCCCCTCAACAATCCCACTGCCTCATCTGCTAAACAACTTCTGCAACTCACTTCCTCTTTCGGTCTGTCACAATGGACTGATTCTCCCACTCACAAAGACGGTCACTCCCTTGACCTGATCTTTAGCTATCGATGCACTCTCTCAAACTACTCAAACTCCCCTTTTCCTCTTTCTGACCACCATCTCCTTACCTGCAACATTTCATCCCTTCCTACAACTCTCCCACCTTCTACTCCTCACACCAAACTTCATAGAAGCATTAGGTCTTTAGATCAGCAACAACTTGCTAATTCCCTTCAACCGCTCCTCTCATCCTTCTCCTCCTTTTCCTGCCCTGAACAATCTATCCGCCACTATAATTCCACCCTTATATCCGTCCTTGACAATCTTGCCCCTCTTACCACTGCTAGGAAATCACACACTCATCCCCAGCCCTGGCATACTCCTCTGACACGGTACCTACGCAGATGTTCCCGTACTGCTGAACGGCATTGGAGAAAATCACGGAGTTCAGCTGATTTTCTTCATTACAAATTCATCTTGAACTCCTACTACTCTGCCCTTAATCTCCACAAGCAACACTACTTCTCTACTCTTATCTCTAATCTTTCTTCAAACCCAAAACGTCTGTTCTCCACTTTCAATACTCTCCTCCGCCCTCCTCCACTTCCTAATACAACTTCTCTGTCAGCTCAAGACTTTGCCAGTCACTTCATTAACAAAATTGATTCCATCAGACATGAAATCAGTTCTCAACACAATTCCATTCTCTCCCCCCCTCAAATACTCTCACTCAACCACAACCCTCATAACCTGAAACTTAGTTCATTCTCCCCTGTTACTGAGGACGAAGTTTCAGCACTTATACTGCACTCTCACCTCACTACCTGTCCCCTTGACCCTATCCCCTCACAGCTGCTCCCCTCTCTCTCTGCTACCCTTACCCCTATACTAACACACATTTTCAACCTCTCCCTCAGCACTGGTACATTTCCCTCATCAATGAAACATGCACTGGTCACACCTATCCTCAAAAAACCTTCCCTTGATCCTACCTCCCCATCCAACTACCGCCCAATTTCCCTCCTCCCTCTTGCTTCAAAGCTTCTCCAAAAACTAGTATATGCACGCCTATCCCATTTCCTTACATTAAACTCCCTTCTTGACCCGCTGAAATCTGGATTTTGTCCCTATCACTCCACAGAGACAGCTATTGTTAAGGTCACCAACGACCTACTTACAGCTAAATCAAAAGGCCACTTGTCTCTGCTTATCCTCCTTGATCTGTCCGCAGCCTTTGACACTGTCGACCACCCTCTTTTGCTCCAAACCCTCCAATCCTTCGGCATCTGTGACACAGCCCTTTCGTGGCTCTCTTCCTACCTGTCAAACCGTACCTTCAGTGTAGCCTTCTATGGGGCCTCCTCTGCCCCGTCACCACTTTCTGTCGGAGTACTGCAAGGCTCTGTCCTCGGTCCCCTTCTCTTCTCAATCTATACGTCATCACTTGGTTCCCTAATTAAGTCCCACGGTTTCCAATATCATTTGTATGCCGATGACACCCAAATCTACTTCTCTGCACCAGAACTATCTCCTTCCTTGCTAACCCGTGTCACTAACTGTCTTTCTCACATCTCTTCCTGGATGTCCTCTCACTACCTCAAGCTAAATCTCTCCAAAACTGAGCTCCTCATTTTCCCCCCTTCTTCCAAAATCTCCACCCCCAATATCTCTATAACTGTCGACAACTCCGTCATTACCCCTACCCTGCATGCCCGATGTCTCGGGGTCACATTTGACTCAGATCTTTCCTTCACTCCTCACATTCAGTCCTTGGCTACAGCCTGCCGCTTCCACCTTAAAAACATCTCTAAAATTAGACACTTCCTTACACAAGACACAACTAAGATTTTAATCCACTCTCTCATTCTCTCCCGCCTTGATTACTGCAACTCTGTCCTCTCTGGTCTCCCCACCTGCCGCCTAGCTCCTTTACAATCCATAATGAATGCCTCTGCCAGACTCATCTTCCTTACACGTCGCTCTTCATCTGATGCGCCTCTCTGCCAATCCCTTCACTGGCTTCCTCTTGCCTCTAGGATCAAACACAAAACTCTCACTCTTACATACAAAGCCCTCAACTGCACTGCTCCCCCCTACATCTCAGACCTTGTCTCTAGATACTCTCCCTCCCATCCCCTTCGCTCTGCTCATGACCTACTTCTCTCCTCCTCTCTTGTCACCTCATCACACTCCCGTTTACAGGACTTCTCCAGACTGGCTCCCATCTTGTGGAACTCTCTGCATCGCTCCACAAGACTCTCTTCTAGTTTTAAAAGCTTCAAGTGCTCCCTAAAGACTCTACTGTTCAGGGACGCATACAACCTACGCTAACCTTTCCTAATACCTCTCCCCCACTGCAATCCCCTGAACCCTCTTAGCATGTAAGCCTAAAAGTCCAGCTGTTTGTAGATCACCTTCTTAAGAGCTGACTACAACAGTGCAACTCTTGGCAGGGCCCTCTACCCTATAATTGTTTTGTTGTACTCCCCCTTCATTTATAGCGCTGCGGAATCTGTTGGCGCTCTACAAATAACCGATAATAATAATAATCATACGTGACTCAGATCTTTCTTTCACTCCTCACATTCAGTCTTTGGCCAATTCCTGCCGCCTTCTCCTTAGAAACATCTCTAAAATTTGACATTTCACTTACACAAGACACAACTAAGATTTTAATCCACTCTCTTATCCTTTCCTGCCTTGACTGCTGCAAATCCATCCTCTCTTGTCTCCCTAGCTGCCGTATAGTTCCATAATGAATGCCTCTGCCAGGCTTATCTTCCTTACACATCACTCTTCATCAGCTTCACCTCTCTGTCAATCCCTTCACTGGCTTCATCTAGCCTCCAGAAAAAAAAAAAAACATTCTGACTTACATACAAGGCCCTCAACGGCACTGCTCCTCCCTATATCTCAGAACTTGTCTCCAGATACTCTCCATCCCGTCCCTTTCGCACTGCTCACAACCTCCTCTCATCCTCTATTGTTGCCTCCTCACATTCCCATCTACAGGACTTCTCCAGACTGGCCACTATCTTGTGGAACTGTCTGCCTCGCTCCACAAGTCTATCCCATAGTTTTGAAAGTTTCAAGCACTCCCTAAAGACTCTACTGTTCAGGGATGGATACAACCCACACTCTCCTCCTTTGTTATCCCCTTGAACCCCCTTAGCTACTAGCATGTAAGCCTCTGAGCCCACCTGTTTGTAGATCACCTTTATAAATGCTGACTGCAACAGTGCAACTCTCAGCAGGGCCCTCTATCCACTTGATCCCTATAAATGTTACCCTGCATATCATGCCTATGTTTACAGCGCTGCAGAATATGATAATAATAATAATCTAATTGTTTTTATTCTCTTTGTACCCTTTGTTGAAAAATATACCCAGGTAGGCTTAGAAGCTGCTGATTGGTTGCTGCACATATATGCCTCTTGTCATTGGCTTTCACTTAGTTCCCAGTAGTGCATTGCTGCTCCTTAAACAAATTATACCAATAGAATGAAGCAAATCAGCGCTGCGGAATCTGTTGGCGCTCTACAAATACCTGATAATAATAATAATAATTAGATAATAGAAGTACATTTTAAAAAAAAAATTGTATGATCATTCTGAATCAAGAAAAAAAAATGTTGGGTTTCATGTTCCTTTAAGAGTGCACAATAACTACCCACCTCCTTCTCTTACAAAAAATTCCAATCATACTGGCAATGCTGGGAGTGGTGTGGTATACTGGTGAAACAAGAAGTGGAGTTAACTGGGGGACTCTGAAGCCCCAGTGTATAGAGACAACTGGTTTGGTGCTCTTGTGGTGCCCTTATCACTTTTGTTTTCCAGTTGTTTCTATAAAAAGTTCTGAGTTCCAGCTTTCTTCTGAGGAACAGCTTGCACACAGTACTTTGAAGAGCAGCCATACCAAGAGTGCTATTATGGACTTTTGCCTTGAGGGCACACATATCAGCATAATTATTTATCCCAAAAATCTATAAAAGTGGATACTATCCATATGTAAGTATTTTTTATTACTCCCTATTTGTCTCTTTCTGCTGTATTGTTAATTAAGAGTGGCCATTTTTATTTTATAATTTTGACAAGCGGTTTATGAGCAATCTGATTTCAATAATCACCAAGCTGTGTGCTCTTTTTGTTTGTCTTTGCAAAATGATGAAAAGAGAGTTGACATTTTTACACCATAAGAAAGTACATTTGAATAAGGAAATAAAACAAGCAAATTATATAAATAAAGGTCACATACAGTGATGTCATCAATACAGTGATTTATTGTTAAAAAGGTTTAATTTCTCTAATTTGTTATGAAATAAAATATTATAATAATAACAGTAATTAACTAAATAACAATAATTAGAAACAACAAAAGCTTTAGAAATTGTCAGCAATCTGTATAAGCATTTTTCCTCTTGTATGTGCTGGGCTAAAAAATTGTTTGAGAGCTTGCATGTGTATGCTTGATTGGAACAAACAAGTAAAAAGTATCCAGCGATCCTTGAATGAAAATTAACTTTTATTTCATCCATTTAAAAATTATGTTACAAGGAGTGATCAACATCAACAACAATGTCAGGTTGTCAAAAGGCTACGCGTTTCAGCACGTAGCCATAATTATGGCTTGATGTGCATGTCTTTTCAGCCTCTTCAAAAACAGGTAAAACCATATCCTATTGGTGCACTTCAAACTGACATCATTACCTAAATTACCTTAAAGCTACATATATTACCTGGTCTGCAAAATATATTTCAACATAATGAACATACAAATACTTTGTGAATATATTAAATCATAAGATTGTTTCTTTCTTAAATGTGCATGATATTACTATCTATCTCAAAATGTGCCATTGATAGACAAAAAATAGCAAAATGTTCTTTTTGTAGCAAATATAGGCAATAAATGGTTATTACTATATTGGATTTCACAGTTAAAAATGTAAAGATATAAAGATAGGTGATATACATATGAGCTAGGATATTACATAATACAGATGGAACAATCCTCAATTATCAATTTGCATTAGGACAGTAATGTAGGCAAAAAATCCTGTTATGGAAGAAGAATAGGTGGATTCTTATATTGGTATATGAGGATATAAAATTACATGTATATAAAACTTTATTCCCAGTAATTGATTAAATCATATTCAGTGTTTAATCCAAAGAGAATCCTAGCCCCCAACTGAAATATCCAGTATTTTCATGCTTATTCATGATCTTATCTTTATTTCCCCCTCTTTTGGGTTTGAACACTTGTTCAATGGCCTTCCACCTGAAAGTGGTATTACTACAATCATGTTTTTGGGCAAAATGTTGTACCAATGGTGTAGTCGCTGTGTCAATTGTAATGGAGGACACATTTTCTCTAATATGTGACTTAATGTCACGAGTGGTGAGACCTACATATTGGAACCTACAGGATACACATGCTGCTAGGTATATGACATATGTTGAAGTGCAATTCAAACATCTCTTAATTAGATATATTTTGTTTGTTTTCATGGATGTGAACATATCTCCAACTTCAACAAACTCACATGCTCTGCACCTAGTGTGTCCACACCTGTACATTCCACAATTATTAAGCCAAGAACTCTGAACTGTGTTTGTAGGCCTCAATACTGATGGAGACATAATATTACCCAAGGATTCTCCCCTTCTGTATGAGCATCTAACTCCCTTTTCAACCAATCCAAATAAATTGTCATCTGCGGCCAAAAGGCTGAAATGTTTCTTTACTATCTTGCCAATGCTGTCATATTGGGAGCTGTAGTCTGTGACAAACGTTATACTTTTGGAGTTAGTCCTCTCTCTCTGTTTAGACTGTAAAAAGACGGCTATGATCCAATTTGGCAACTTCATTTTTAGCTCTGTGGATTACTCTTAATGGGTAGAATATTTATTTCAATCTTTTAGTTAAATTCTCAGTTTGTTGCATGTATAAAGTTTTTAGTCTAATAAATTTCCCTTTGGCTATGGCATATGGCACATGCCTAGGGTGACTGCTGCTAACATGCAACAGTGAGTTTCCAGCTATTGGTTTCGATAGACTGTAGTTTCTATCTGTCCATTTGATTTGCTGTGTATAGTTATATCCAGATAGTCAATACTCTCAGTATGAAATCAAAATGTGAATTTTAGATTATAATAATTGGTGTTAATCCATTCGACAAATTTTGCAGCTTCACTGTCCCCTCCTACCCAGATCAGAATTAAATCATCAAATAATCTCTTGTCTAGCCTTATATTCTGTTTGAAGGGATTATTAGAAGTGCAAAGATTGGTTAGTTCCCACCAACCTAGGTAAAGATTAGCATATGAGGGGACAAATTTTGCCCCCATAACTGTTCCACACTTTTGCAAATAAAAATAACCTTCCAGCTCAAAATAGTTGTGGCTAAGCACGAAAAGGGTCACTTCTAACACAAAATCTTGGAAGGGAGAAGTATAGTTTAAGAATTTCTTCAAAAAAACCTTATTGCCTCCATACCTAGATCATAGGGTATGGAGGAATAGAGTGCAGTTACATCAATAGTAAGCCAGCTATATTCTTCCCTCCAAGTTTCATGTTGAATAATGCCCAGAAGATGTTTGGTGTCTTGTAAGAAGCTTAGTAAGTCAGATACCATAGGTTGCAGAATACCATCCAACCACTGTGAGACATGTTCAGTAAAAGAGTCTATGCTACTAACTATCGGTCTGCCCTGTACTTCATTTAGGGTTTTGTGCACCTTAGAAAGGTGATGAAAAATTGGGGTAACAGAAGACTCTACCTGTAGAAATTGAAAGGTTGACTTATCAAAAAAAAAAACTGATTCATATCCATTATCTAAAATATTTTTGAGTTCTCTCTGAAATTTGGTAATAGGGTTACCTCTCAATTTTTCATGACCTTCAATATTATTGAGCTTTCTATGTGCCTCTGCAATATAGTAATGTCTATTTAAGACCACTACTGATCCTCCCTTGTCCACAGCCTTGATTACAATTTGTTTATTTTATTGTAACTTACTTAAACACTCTTTTCTGAACAGGTTACTAGGTATAGTAGTTTTCTGACTCTTGAGATTCACAAGATCAGTTTCTACCCTTTTAAAGAAGGTTTCTAATATTCGTCCCCTACTCTGAATAGGGTAAAATGTGGATTTCTTCTTAAAACCCCAAACATTGCTTGTTTTTGCAAACTCTGGGACATCTTGATTCTCTCTCCAAAGGGTATCTAGAGATAACACATCACAATCTTTATTAATATTCAGAGGTGGCATAGTGGCTTATGATAGTTTAGGCTCAAAATCATTAGTGTCAATGGGTTCTATGTTTGACTCACCAAAATGTTTTCTTT
Organism: Bombina bombina; assembly: GCF_027579735.1. Classification (NCBI taxonomy): domain Eukaryota; kingdom Metazoa; phylum Chordata; class Amphibia; order Anura; family Bombinatoridae; genus Bombina; species Bombina bombina. The sequence goes on from NC_069508.1 coordinate 127,287,026, forward strand.
TTTTTTTTAAGTTTTTTATTTATAATCCAAAAATATATATACAGAGCCTCTCAATTGGGCTTACCTTTCACCTCGCAGGGTGTTTTACCATATGTAAACAAAAGAAAAAAAAAAGAAAACAGCCACTCATTTGGGCCAATTTTTCACCATGCAAGGTGTTTAACATATTCTCACCATGATTGACCTAAGCCCTTATGAAATGACCATACATACTACTCTTTATCTATCAATACTAAATGCAATAAAAAGTCATCCTGTATTCTGTACTTATATTCTGGTATTTTATTCCCTTGAATCCTCAACCCCTTACCCAAAACAAAAACCACAAAAAAAATAAAAAAAAATTCTCTCTCTCCATGCCCCAGCGCAATCCGCACTATGGCTTCACCTTAGTTTTCAACTGATCTCCGAAAAGAATGCCAAAATTGTTCCTGTGTAGTATCTGGAAGTGAATGTACCAATTTTTCCCATTTCTTCCTATACTCTCTACTAGTAAGCTCATTCAGTTCTTGTATATCAAACTGTTCAATGATTGCTTGTTTTATCAAGAAATTTTTCCACTCTGAGAAGTTAGGTTTTTTGCTGTTTTTCCATTGTCTAAAGATTATACTCCTGGCCGCAAGTATTGAGATATTTATAAATTTCCAATCTTCCCCCCATTCCTTATTCCTTGATATGAGTACTATGTGTTCTAATTTAAAGTTACAGGGTCTCCTTAATATTTTCTGTAACCAAAACTCAATTTTAAACCAAAATTGTCTAACTGAGGGGCATTCCCATACCATATGTATTAGATCAGCTGCAGTTTGACTGCACTTAGGGCATCTATTGAAGTGTATATTACCCCACTTAGCCCCCTTCTCTGGTGTATAATAGGTATGATATAATAACTTTAAATGGGCCTCTCTCCAAGTTTCAGATATCGTTGTTTTAGCTACTTGGGCGATTGACTCCCTTATCTTATCATTAGACTCACCTATCTCTGTGATGTGAGGTCTCCAGTTATTCGTTAAATTATCTACGTTTTTTTTACCTTCGTTAACGGAGAAAAGTTTATACCAAGGTGAGATTGAATAAATTCCATGCGTAACCATTTTTATCCATGATTCAATTTTCTCCCATCCCCAGTTCCAACCATTATCCTTGATTAGCTGTTGGGCATAATGCCTGACCTGTAGGTATGCAAAAAAATCTCTGTTTTCTATTACAAAATTAGTTTTCAGAGAGTCAAATGATTTAACCGTCTTTCTTTCTATATCTAATACTTGCCATATATATTCCAACCCCTTAGCCCCCCAGCTTTGAAATAAGGGTGAGTTAAAGCCCATGGGAAAAGATAGATTATTTTGTATTAGGAGGTATTTAGACATCTTATATTCTATACCTAGATTAACACACAACTTTTGCCAAGCTATTATAGGATTAGCAATAGTTTTTATATTTTTTATATTTATCGGCAAACTTCGCCATGGGCAGTGTATAAGGTTCGTTAGATTATGTGGCGTGCATAAATTCTTTTCAATTTCTGAGACCGTAAAGTACGAAACCCCGGTTATCCATTCTACTACTATTCTACTTAGCATTACCCAGTTATAATGTTCCAAGTTTGGGAGGGCTAATCCTCCTGTATCTCTTTGTAGGTGTAATTTATTCACAGATATTCTAGGTTTCTTGTTGTTCCATATAAATTGCCTTACAGCCACCATAATCTCTCTAATATCTTTCTTTGGAATCAGGATGGGCAAATTTTGAATAAAATATAGAATTTTTGGAAACATTATCATTTTGAATATATTAACCCTACCAGTAACTGATAATGGTAATTTGGACCAAGCTTTTAAATCCTCTTTTATTTTCCTGAACAGGGGTGTATAATTTAAACTATATAGTAGTTCTTCTTGAGTTGAGATTAGTATGCCTAAGTATCTTAAGCCCTCTTGGACTACCTTGAAATGATTCCCTGGACTCCAATCTTTATCCTCCCTCAGTATCATCAGTTCAGATTTACCTATGCTGATCTTATAACCTGAGAACGCACTGAAATCTTCTATTATTTCCAATACTAGCAGGATATTATCCTTAAGATTACGAACATATAGCAATAAATCATGTGCATATAAAGAGACTTTACTCTCATATTTAGCCACCATTATGCCCTGTATCTTTTCTCTTAACATTATGGCTAAGGGCTCTATCACTACATTGAATAAAAGTGGTGAGAGAGGGCATCCCTGTCTGGTACCTCTCTCTAACAGGAGATTTTCAGATATCTAGCCATTTACCAAAATTGCAGTGCTTGGTTTTTTATAAATGTTTTTAACTAGCTGGATTATCGTTTCTGGAAACCCAAATTCTAGCATTGAGGTGAATAGATGGTCCCATTCCACAGAGTCAAAAGCTTTCTGTGCATCTAGGGAAAGTATAGCTAAACTAGGTCTATCCCCTTTTTTTTGTTTATTTTTCTTTTTTTGTAAGTGTTTTTCATTTTTTGTAAAATCTAACACTGAAAACAATTTTCGTAAATTAGAGGCAGAGTTTCTTCCTACCATAAAACCTGTCTGATCAATGTGGATTATAGATTTTAATACTGCCTGAAATCTATTTGCAATAATACCTGTTAAAATTTTATAATCTGAGTTTAACAGGGATATGGGCCTAAATGACTCCATCAATGTAGAATCTTTATTTGGTTTTAAAATTAGCGTAGTCCAGGATGCCGTGAAATGAGATGACATTCCCTTCTATGAGATATTGGTTAAATAGTAAAGTTAAACTTGGAACTACCTCTTCTATAAGTATTTTATAATATTCGTTGGGTAATAGATCTGGGCCCGGGGCTTTATTATTTTTTAAGTTCTTAATAGAATTACTAACCTCTTCTTCTGAGATTGGTTTAATAAGTTTGTTTCTTTCTATTTCCTCAAGCTTAGGTTTTAAGATCTTAGCCCAGAAATCCTGCTTTTTTTCAGGGTTTAATTCTCCTGAACTATAAACCTTTTGATAATAGTCTTTAAATAAGTTTAAGATATCCTCTTTTTTATGTTCCATCTTCCCATTTATGTTTATACAACCAATATGACTATGTCCTTTTGCTTTCTTAACCAAGTTGGCTAGGAATTTCCCTGATTTATTTCCGTGTCTATAAAACTTTGCAGACAACCTAAGTTCTTCCTGAGTAGTTTTATTAATAAGCCAAATATCCCTAGCCTCCTTTGCTTCCACGTACTGTTGCCAATTCCTGCTATTTGGTTCATCTAGGTATTTATTATATGCTGAAGACAATCTCTTTAACATTTCTTTTTCTCTGATTTTTTGTTTTTTCTTTTTTTTGCACAAAAAAGCAATAACTTCGCCTCAAATTACTGTTTTTGATGCTTCCCAGAATATCTCTGGCTTTTCCAAGTATTCTACATTGTTTGCGTAAAAATCTTGCCATTTTGTTTTCAACATATTTTTAAATTCTATGTCTTTGATCAAATAGTAAGGAAACCTAAATCGTCTCATGGGAGAATTATTATTCAAAATAATTTTAAGGATTATTGGGGCATGATCTGATATTATTATGTCTTTTATTTCTACTTCTACCTCCAAGCCCATTAATCTTTCTGAAATCATAAACATATCTATCCTGGAGAGCGTCATATGAGCCTTAGAGGCACACGTATATTCCCTATCAGTCGGATTTCTCTCTCTCCAGACATCTTTTATTTTGAGGTTAGTTATAAATTTGCTGAGTAGCTTAGCCTCGAGCTTATCTCTTCTAGTTTTCCTCCTGGCCTCTCCTTTTCTAACTCTGTCTAGAGGAATTTGAAACACCATATTGAACTCCCCGCCTAATATAAGAACTCCATCTGCCTTTTCCAATAACTGAGATTGAAGTTCCGACCAGAATGATGGATTATAATCATTGGGGCCATACACATTACATATAGTGAATATTCTTCTCTCAATTTCCAATTTTAAAATCATATATCTTTCTTCTAAGTCTAACTCAGAGGACAAAATAGTATAGTGAAGTTTCTTGTTCAAAAGAATTGCAACTCCTCTTTTTCTTTTGGAGCAAGGGGTTCCAACTACTTCTCCCACCCAACCAGCTTTCAGTTTAATCAATTCTTCACCTTTCAGGTGTGTCTCCTGGATGAGGGCTACATCAGCCTTCAATTTCTTAAGTTGTGTCAGAATTGTCTTCCTCTTTATTGGAGAGGTGATACCACCCACATTCCAGGAAACACATCTAAACTGATTATTCATTTAAATTCCTAAACCTTAGACCTTCCAGCCAAGTGCGAATTGCGCATAGAGCAAAAAAAAAAAAAAAAAAAAAAGGAACACAAAAGGGGAACCCCCCCTCTCCCTCCCTAACCCCCCCTTTCCCCAAATAACTCTACCTTCCTTATCTAACTTATTCATTAGATACAACAATTCCTTTTTTATTATATTCAACCTTTATTATATCACCTCCTCTCTCATAAAAGTTTCAGCTTCTGTAGGATTTTCTAGCAGTCTGTTCCCTTTAGTACCTTGTATACGAATTCTAGCAGGATATATTAATGTATAATGCATTATAACCTTTATTAATTAACTGGGTGCATGCAGGCGCCATTAACTTCCTCTTGCTAGATACCTCTGCTGAGAAATCCTGAAATATTAGGATCCTTTTCCCTTCTATTATTATATCTCTCTTCTTCCTAAAATGCTGTAATAATTTCACCTTATCTTGAAAATTGAGATATTTGGCAATTCTCGGCCTGGGTCTATCAGTGCTGTTGTCTTCTCTTCTATGCCCTATTCTATGTACTCTCTCCACTGTAAGAGGTAATTCTGTAGAAGGAACCTCTAATAATTTTGGTAAAATTTCAGACATAAATAAATTTAGATCCTTATACTGTGTATTTTCTGGTAGACCTATAACCTTTATATTGTTTCTGCGTGCCCGGTTTTCTAAATCATCTACTTTCTGCTGTAGTCTGTCAATATCCTTTCTCATATCAGTGTTAATCATCTCATGCCCTTCCACCCTGTCTTCCAGATCTGATATGCGCTGTTCGGCTTCCTTTAACCTCTTGGAAAATTGTCTTACTTTGTTTGCCAAGCCTGATATCTCAGATTTAATTAACTCAAACTGAGGTAGAAAAATATCTGACATCGTTTTAGTTAATGCTTGTGTGTCTAACTGGTTAATACTCTCATTTATAACTTCAGACATGATTTCAGCACCTCCTTTTTTTTTTCCCTGCTCCTAGCTGCCATAGCTGGGGATTTATTTTTATGTTGTGATACAAACTTATCCATAAGGGGTCTTACTACCATGTACTAATAGGTCTAACAACCTCTTCCAGTTTACTTCAGCTGTTAAATATTCTAGAGCTGACCAATAATATATGTTTATTCCTACAGTTTTCAAGCCTTAGTATATTCTCAGGAGATTAATCTATCCTTAATAAGTACCAGGATTGAAACAGGATTAAATATGTGTAGAACCATGTACTAGTAAGCTATAAATACAACCCAAATTAGTAAAGTATCTCAAGGAAAAGTATATGGCGTGTTACACTTTAATTTACACTTATTCTCTTACGCTTCTCGAAATGTTAAACCAACCCTGCTTAACTACCGAGATTAGACAGGATCAGGTGCACAAAAAACTTATAAGGAAATGGGTTCTATAAGTTATGCCTTTCACTATAGAATCACTATATATCACTATAAGGTCTCCAGAAATAGGTTATGTCATATAAGACCACATATAGTCTATCACTCTCTGAGAGTTAATTACTCCTCTTTTGCCTTTACTTTCCAGAAAATCGCATCTATAGCCTTATAGTGATGTCTTTATCTTTAACTTGTATATAACAGGGAAAATAAAAAAAGGAAAAACAAAAAGCCTGCTTCATATTCCTTTACCCCTATACAGTAATATTTAGCTTATTTTCAGGCAATTCAACAACAGGGTATATATACTGTGCTATACCATATATATTACTGAGCAATTTTCTGTTATCATTCTCTGAAAAGGAAAAAAAAAAGAATGAGAAGGCAGACATATAAAACAAGAAAAAAGTCAGAGAAAAAATTAAAGTTCTAATAAGTCCAGCTCCTTCAGGCAAAATAGTTTTTTATTCATAGCAAGTTAAGTTCACATCTTCCCAGAATAATCCTTAGCCAGTTCTTTAGCGAATAGTTAAATCAGGGTTATGATGAAGGCCTCCACTATTTTATCATGCCTTCGAGGTAGACAAATGACGGATACAAGAAAAAAAAGTTACCTGCGTGATGGGTGGTCCACCTCTAGACCTGCATACTGGCTTGATCCGTGGAGAGAATACACAAAACCACTCTCTCACCGCAAATACCTGGAGCTTACTCAGTAATGCAGCGTCCTGGAGAGCAACAATTCTCCTCCTCGAGACCTCCAGACATATCCCCAGCTTCTATCTTTCTCTGGTGTGCAGGAGTCCGTTGTCCGATGATGTGCGGGTATCCGTTACCCTCCCGTTCATCTTATTTGGCACCAAGAAGATCCAGGCTTCTCCACAGCTAAGTCAAGCCCCTCACTCAGACTTGCCTGCTTTGTGCTTACTTTAATTATGGGTAACCCCTCTGTGACTCCGATAGCATCTCCTGCACGTCCTCGGGGCCCAGCCTTTTTCTTCACCTCCGGAATATAGAGGACTTTAGGTATCTTCCGACACTTGGATCTCTCGACCCTGACCCGGTATCAGCTTCTGGTTCCTAGGGTCCGTTAGGAGGGCTGTACTTTTCGGAGTCTCACACACGAGGCAGACATGCTCCGGAGCTGCAGCCAGCCTACACGCTCCTCCTCCAACCGGAAGTTGGACCCACTTTCACCGCATTTCTAATGTCCTCTTTTTCCCAAAATGTTTTCTTAATGTGGCATTACATATAAACCTATTCACATCTATCATGGTTCTGAATATATCAAAATTCTTGTTGGGGAAAAAACCCAAACCATACCCTAAGACTTTCTTGTCTAAATCAGATAAGGGGATAAATGTATTTCTTGGTGGGTTTGTATTTCTCGTCTCTCTCTGGGGGTATCACATTTGGTTTATATCTCTTCCCCCTCCCCCGTTGGGTGCCGGCCATGGCATGGAAAAACCCTGTTCCATATCTCTTCTATTGGTGTCTGAAGGATTTTCTGTCCTTACACTAGATACTCCTTGATACAGTTGCAAGAAAAAGTATGTGAACCCTTTGGAATGATATGGAATTCTGCACAAATTGGTCATAAAATGTGATCTGATCATCATCTAAGTCACAACAATAGACAATCACAGTCTGCTTAAACTAATAACACACAAAGAATGAAATGTTGCCATGTTTTTATTGAACACACCATGTAAACATTCACAGTGCAGGTGGAAAAAGTATGTGAACCCCTAGACTAATGACATCTCTAAGAGCTAATTGGAGTGAGAGGTCAGCCAACTGGAGTCCAATCAATGAGATGAGATTGGAGGTGTTGGTTACAGCTGCCCTGCCCTATAAAAAACACACACCAGTTCTGGGTTTGCTTTTCACAAGAAGCATTGCCTGATGTGAATGATGCCTCGCACAAAAGAGCTCTCAGAAGACCTACGATTAAGAATTGTTGACTTGCATAAAGCTGGAAAGGGTTATAAAAGTATCTCCAAAAGCCTTGCTGTTCATCAGTCCATGGTAAGACAAATTGTCAATAAATGGAGAAAGTTCAGCATTGCTGCTACTCTCCCAAGTGGCCATCCTTTAAAGATGACTGCAAGAGCACAGCGCAGACTGCTCAATTGGGGTGAAGAAGAATCCTAGAGTGTCAGCTAAAGACTTTCAAAAGTCACTGGCAAATGCTAACATCCCTGTTAGCAAATCTACAATACGTAAAACACTAAACAAGAATGGATTTCATGGGAGGATACCACAGAGGAAGCCACTGCTTTCCAAACCAAACATTGCTGCACGTTTACAGTTTGCACAAGAGAACCTGGATATTCCACAGCAGTACTGGCAAAATATTCTGTGGACAGATGAAACCAAAGTTGAGTTGTTTGGAAGAAACACACAACACTATGTGTGGCGAAAAAGAGTCACAGCACACCAACATCAAAACCTCATCCCAACTGTGAAGTATGGTGGTGGGGGCATCATGGTTTGGGGCTGCTTTGCTGCGTCAGGGCCTGGACGGATTGCTATCATCGAGGGAAAAATGAATTCCCAAGTTTATCAAGACATTTTGCAGGAGAACTTAAGGCCATCTGTCTACCAGCTGAAGCTCAACAGAAGATGGGTGTTGCAACAGGACAATGACCCAAAGCATAGAAGTAAATCAACAACAGAATGGCTTAAACAGAAGAAAATACGCCTTCTGAAGTAGCCCAGTCAGAGTCCTGACCTCAACCCGATGCTGTGGCATGACCTCAAGAAAGCGATTCACACCAGACATCCCAAGAATATTGATGAACTGAAACAGTTCTGTAAAGAGGAATGGTCAAGAATTACTCCTGAACTTGTGCATGTCTGATCTGCAACTACAGGAAACGTTTGGTTGAAGTTATTGTTGCCAAAGGAGGTTCAACCAGTTATTAAATCTAAGGGTTCACATACTTTTTCCACCTGCACTGTGAATGTTTACATGGTGTGTTCAATAAAAACATGGCAACATTTCATTCTTTGTGTGTTATTAGTTTAAGCAGACTATGATTGTCTATTGTTGTGACTTAGATGATGATCAGATCACATTTTATGACCAATTTGTGCAGAAATCCATATAATTCCAAAGAGTTCACATACTTTTTCTTGCAACTGTATATGTTGGCTGTTTAGGTCTAGGTCCAGAGACTTTAGATCTAATGACCAACATTGAGGAGGCATATCTTTCTCCAGAAGGGGTATTGTTTTTATTTGTATTGTTGATTTGAGTAAATCCTTGTTTCAAGATGCCCTTTTGGTTACTAGTTTCCTCCGCAGTGTTGGAGGCTGTAGCCTCTTCGCCAGATTCAGCCTCACTATCTGAGAATGTGACATGTTTGTTACAGTGTGACATATTCCTATTCCTTCTCCTATTTCTCCCTCATGCCCAAGATCTATTTTGTTGCTGCCTAAATTATTGTCTTTGTTGTTTGTTCCAAATATATACTGCGTTTGATTGATAACCCAAGTTACCCCTAACAAATTTACTGTGTTTGACCTCCATAATGGATGTTTTAACCTTTAGCAATTGTGTTGTGTAGTAGTTCATCAAATCTTAAATAGTCAACATTGTTACATCTATTTTTGAACTCCTGTCGAATTGTGTCTATTTGTTCTCTAAGATCTTTCAATAATTTGACTTTATAATTAACTAGAAGTAACATACGTCTAAGTGAACATGCACTTAGGATATAGTTCCATTGTTCCTTAAATGTATCATCAGTCACTTCAAAGGTTGGATATTTCTGTACCCTTAACCCTCTGGGAATCATTTGTAACTTCAGATACCACTCTAATGTCCATATGTCCCACTGTGTCTTGTTCTCTTTGAATAACAGTCCTTCCATTTCCATAAATAATGTACTCAATGTTATTTAAGAAAGTTCAGTGAAAAAAACTTTGTTAACATCTTGTGGTACACAGTCCCATTCAGTTACAGTCTTTAAGGAATAAAATTGATGTTGCGTTTGCATAACCTTCATAATAAATAATAAGTGGACAGAGCGATGAGGGTAATATTATACTGAGCTGATGTTGCCAGTTAACATCAAGTGAAATAGAGAAAAGAAAAAGGATATGTTCAGTTCTGAATATAACCCAAACATTCGCAGTTGGTCTTATTCACAACACCCACACTGTGTACCTTATTGTCACATGAAATCCAATTGTAGTAATTAGACACGAGCGCTATGTGTTGATAATTAGAAGGTGGTTCTCAATTGTGACAAACAAAGATGTTCCCAAGAAAATCTCTCTGAAATGACCTGCTGCTGTGGATATAAATAAGCGGCTTTCTCACAATAGCCTAAAAGGGATCCTTCCCTACTCCCCTCAGCAGCGCAACAAGACGAGGATACCGACATCAACATATAAATTTATCATTAGAACTCACGTAACTGTGTGGCAACAAACAGAACCCTTCTTAGTGTTCTCTGCACGCTGCGTGTGGTGCTCAATTCACTCACTGCATAACAGATAGGAGCTGTGCTTCTAGTTCGTGTTGGCTCATTCAGTTTCTAAGTTCAGTGTCTGTGTCCATTGGGAGGCTCGGCTCCAACATGTTGCTCTTCCACCAATCACAAGCAGTCTTTGCCTGGTGTGTGGCAGCTCCATCTAGAATCAGCTGGTGGGTCTGGCTCAATTGAAACAAACAAACAAGCAAAAAGTTTCCAGCGATCCTTGAATAAAAATGAGCTTTTATTTCATCCATTAAAAAATTATGTTATAAGGAGTGTTCAACATCAACAACGATGCCAGGTTGTGAAAAGCCTACGCGTTTCAGCACATAGCCATAATCATGGCTTGATGTGCATGTCTATTCAGCCTCTTTAAAAACAGGTAAAACCAAATCCTATTGGTGCACTTCAAACTGACATCATTACCTTAATTACCTTAAAGGTACATGTATTACTGGGTCTGCATAATATATATATACAGGGAGTGCAGAATTATTAGGCAAATGAGTATTTTGACCACATCATCCTCTTTATGCATGTTGTCTTACTCCAAGCTGTATAGGCTCGAAAGCCTACTACCAATTAAGCATATTAGGTGATGTGCATCTCTGTAATGAGAAGGGGTGTGGTCTAATGACATCAACACCCTATATCAGGTGTGCATAATTATTAGGCAACTTCCTTTCCTTTGGCAAAATGGGTCAAAAGAAGGACTTGACAGGCTCAGAAAAGTCAAAAATAGTGAGATATCTTGCAGAGGGATGCAGCACTCTATGGCAAAGCTTCTGAAGCGTGATCATCAAACAATCAAGCGTTTCATTCAAAATAGTCAACAGGGTCGCAAGAAGCGTGTGGAAAAACCAAGGCGCAAAATAACTGCCCATGAACTGAGAAAAGTCAAGCGTGCAGCTGCCAAGATGCCACTTGCCACCAGTTTGGCCATATTTCAGAGCTGCAACATCACTGGAGTGCCCAAAAGCACAAGGTGTGCAATACTCAGAGACATGGCCAAGGTAAGAAAGGCTGAAAGACGACCACCACTGAACAAGACACACAAGCTGAAACGTCAAGACTGGGCCAAGAAATATCTCAAGACTGATTTTTCTAAGGTTTTATGGACTGATGAAATGAGAGTGAGTCTTGATGGGCCAGATGGATGGGCCCGTGGCTGGATTGGTAAAGGGCAGAGAGCTCCAGTCCGACTCAGACGCCAGCAAGGTGGAGGTGGAGTACTGGTTTGGGCTGGTATCATCAAAGATGAGCTTGTGGGGCCTTTTCGGGTTGAGGATGGAGTCAAGCTCAACTCCCAGTCCTACTGCCAGTTTCTGGAAGACACCTTCTTCAAGCAGTGGTACAGGAAGAAGTCTGCATCCTTCAATAAAAACATGATTTTCATGCAGGACAATTCTCCATCACACGCGTCCAAGTACTCCACAGCGTGGCTGGCAAGAAAGGGTATAAAAGAAGAAAATCTAATGACATGGCCTCCTTGTTCACCTGATCTGAACCCCATTGACAACCTGTGGTCCATCATCAAATGTGAGATTTACAAGGAGGGAAAACAGTACACCTCTCTGAACAGTGTCTGGGAGGCTGTGGTTGCTGCTGCACGCAATGTTGATGGTGAACAGATCAAAACACTAACAGAATCCATGGATGGCAGGCTTTTGAGTGTCCTTGCAAAGAAAGGTGGCTATATTGGTCACTGATTTGTTTTTGTTTTGTTTTTGAATGTCAGAAATGTATATTTGTGAATGTTGAGATGTTATATTGGTTTCACTGGTAAAAATAAATAATTGAAATGGGTATATATTTGTTTTTTGTTAAGTTGTTTAATAATTATGCACAGTAATAGTCACCTGCACACACAGATATCCCCCTAAAATAGCTATAACTAAAAACAAACTAAAAACTACTTCCAAAACTATTCAGCTTTGATATTAATGAGTTTTTTGGGTTCATTGAGAACATGGTTGTTGTTCAATAATAAAATTAATCCTCAAAAATACAACTTGCCTAATAATTCTGCACTCCCTGTATATATATATATATATATATATATATATATATATATTATGCTTGATTGGAAACATGCATACAATGGTAATCTAAATAGGCAGATATTCAAATCAGCAAATTTTGTTTGAAACCATATGAGTTCTCCACATATATGAAACGGATAGAAGTTCAATTTTTCGATACTTAAAAGTGGCACATACAAACATTCAAAGGGGCACACACATTCACAGATGCAAAGAAATACTCAGACACACAGAAACATGTATTCACTAACAGACACTCAGAAATTCTCACGCACATTCAAAAAAACCTCACACACACACACATATTCAGAGCCACACAAAAAATGAGACAGTCATATAGAAAGATTCAAATACACTCACAAACATTTTTTTATCATTAAGCAACACTGCTTCAAAATTTGTCAGCGCCCTTAGGCAACACACTGCTCCTTATGGGTTACAATACACAAGCACCTAGGGATTCTGGGGAGAAGAAAAATCTGTTGTTGTTTTTTAAATTTCTTTTAAGATTTTAGTGGAAAGTCTGATTCATCTGTAATCTAAATTGGCAATACTCTTAAATCTGATTCAACTGTAATCTAAATAGGCAGATACTCTGAATCAGCAAATTTTGTTTAAAACCATATGTCTTCTCCAGTGATGTGCAGGGAGGTCAGTAACTGGTGAGGCACTGGCTACTACTAGAGCAAGACAAACACATATATTAACTGGTTAGAAGTTCAATTGTTGGATACTTAAAAGTCTGCAGAACACACAAACATTGAGGCACACACACTCACAGACACACAGAGAAATACTCAGACACACAGAAACATGTACTCACTAACAGACACTCAGAAATACTCACACACACTCAAAAAAAACTCATACACACAAAAGCACTCCTGAGACACACATATTCAAAGTCACAAAAAAACTCAGACACTCACAAAGAAAGGAACACAGACTAATAAACAATAAGAAAAAAAAAAACTATACTGTATATATAGATGCACAATAATTTGAACTAATTGGATTTATAGAAAAAAATATATATTACTATCATGCATTTGTACTATGCTTTATAGTTTATCTATAGTACTTTTATAAACCTAGATTACGAGTTTTGCTGTAACAGGGGTGCGGTGCTAACGAGCAGTTTTCCCTCACCGCTCACTTGCAGACAGCGCTGGTATTATGGGTTTTTACAAACCCAGCGTTAGCCGCAGAAAAGTAAGCGGAGAGCAAAATTTTGCTCCACATCTCACCTCAATACCAGCGCTACTTACGGTATCGGTGAGCTGGTAAAACGTGCTTGTGCACGATTTCCCCATAGGAATCAATGGGGGAGAGCTGGCTGAAAAAAAACCTAACAGCTGCAAAAAAGCAGCGTTCAGCTCCTAACGCAGTCCCATTGATTCCTATGGGGAAATACATTTTATGTCTACACCTAACACCCTAACATGAACCCTGAGTCTAAACACCCCTAATCTTACACTTATTAACCCCTAATCCGCCGCCCCCGACATCGCCGACACCTACATTATATTATTAACCCCTAATCTGCCACCTCGGACACTGCCGCCACCTACATTATACTTATTAACCCCTAATCTGCTACCCCCAACATCGCCGACACCTACATTATATTTATTAACCCCTAATCTGCCGTCCCCAATGTCGCCACCACCTACCTACACTTATTAACCACTAATATGCCACCACCAAAGTCGCCGCCACTAAATTAAAGTTCTTAACCCCTAAACCTAAGTCTAACCCTAACCTTAACCCCCCCTAACAAATATCATTTAAATAAATCTAAATTAAATAACTACAATTAACTAAATTATTCCTATTTAAAACTAAATACTTAACTATAAAATAAACCCTAAGATAGCTACAATATAACTAATAGTTACATTGTAGATAGCTTAGGATTTATTTTTATTTTACAGGCAACTTTGTATTTATTTTAACTAGGTAGAATAGTTATTAACAATTTAATAGCTACCTAGCTAAAATAAAGACAAATTTACCTGTAAAATAAAACCTAACCTAAATTACAATTACACCTAACACTACACTATAATTAAATTAATTCCCTAAACTAAATATAATTAAATACAATTAAATACAATTATCTAAAGTACGAAAACAAACAAACACTAAATTACAGAAAATAATAAAACAATTACAAGTTTTTTAAACTAATTACACCTAATCTAATCCCCTAATAAAATAAAAAGCCCCCCAAAATAATAAAAGCCCTACCCTATACTAAATTACAAATAGCCCTTAAAAGGACCTTTTGCGGGGCATTGCCCCAAAGTAATCAGCTCTTTTACCTGTAAAAAAAGTACAATACCCCCAACATTAAAACGCACCATTCACACACCCAACCCTACTCTAAAACCCACCCAATACCCCCTTAATAAAACCTAACACTAACCCCTTGAAGATCACCCTACCTTGAGAAGTCTTCACCTAACCGGGCCGAAAACCTCAACGAAGCCGGTAGAAGTGGTCCTCCAGACGGGCAGAAGTCTTCATCCAAGCCGGGAAGAAGTGATGGTCCTCCAGACAGGCAGAAGTCTTCATCCAGGCGGCATCTTCTATCTTCATCCATCCAGCGCGGAGCGACTCCATCTTCAAGACATCCGACGTGGAGCATCCTCTTCAAACGATGTCCAACTGAAGAATGAAGGTTCCTTTAAATGACTTCATCCAAGATGGCGTCCCTTCAATTCCGATTAGCTGATAGAATTCTATCAGCCAATCGGAATTAAGGTAGAAAAAATCCTATTGACTTGTGCAATCAGCCAATAGGATTGAGCTTGCATTCTATTGGCTGATCCAATCAGCCAATAGAATGCCAGCTCAATCCTAAGGATTGATCTTCAATCCTATTGGCTGATTGCATCAGCCAATAGGATTTTTTTTAACTTAATTTCCGATTGGCTGATAGAATTCTATCAGCCAATCTGAATTGAAGAGATGCCATCTTGGATGACGTCATTTAAAGGAATCTTCATTCTTCAGTTGGATGTCGTTTGAAAAGGATGCTCCGCATCGAATGTCTTGAAGATGGAGCCGCTCCACGCCAGATGGATGAAGATAGAAGATGCCGCCTGGATGAAGACTTCTGCCCATCTGGTGGACCTCTTCTTCCCGGCTTGGATGAAGACTTCTGCCCGTCTGGAGGACCACTTCAGCCAGCTTCGTTGAGGACTTTAGCCCGGTTGGGTGAAGACTTCTCAAGGTAGGGTGATCTTCAAGGGGTTAGTGTTAGGTTTTATTAAGGAGGTATTGGGTGGGTTTTAGAGTAGGGTTGGGTGTGTGGGTGGGGGGTTTTAATGTTGGGGGATATTGTACTTTTTTTACAGGTAAAAGAGCTGATTACTTTGGGGCAATGCCCCGCAAAAGGCCCTTTTAAGGGCTATTTGTAATTTAGTGTAGGGTAGGGTTTTTTTTTTATTTTGGGGGCTTTTTTATTTTGTTAGGGGGATTAGAGTAGGTGTAATTAGTTTAAAATTCTGTAATTATTTTATTATTTTCCGTAATTTAGTGTTTGTTTTTTTCGTAATTTAGATAATTTTTTTAAATTGTAATTCATTGTATTTAGTTTAGGTAATTAATTTAATTATAGTGTAGTGTTAGGTGTAATTGTAGCATAGGTTAGGTTTTATTTTACAGGTAAATGTGTCTTTATTTTAGCTAGGTAGTTATTAAATAGTTAATAACTATTTAATAATTATTGTACCTAGTTAAAATAAATACAAAGTTGCCTGTAAATTAAAAATAAACCCTAAACTAGATACAATGTAATTATTAGTTATAATGTAGCTTTCTTAGGGTTTATTTTACAGGTAAATATTTAGTTTTAAATAGGAATAATTTAGTTAATGATAATAATTTTATTTAGATTTATTAAAATTATATCTTGACAGGAGAGGGTGTACTGCTCACTTTTGGTTAGACTCGTAATACCGGCGCTATGCAAGTCCTATTGAAAATATAGGATACGCAATTGACATAAGTGGATTTGCGGTATTTCCGAGTCTGGCCAAAAAAGTGAGTGGTGAGTCTGTCATTTCAAGACTCATAATACCAGCAGGAGTTAAAAAGCAGCGTTGGGACCTCTCAACGCTGCTTTTTAACTCTAACGCAAAACTCGGAATCTAGCCGGCTGTCTGTTGGGAGTACTGGATCTATTTGGAATATTTTATCACATACTTCTAATGCTGTTAGTAAGCTTCTTTAAAACATATTTTTACCATTAAGCAACACTGCAGCAATATTTGTCAGTTTTTATTTATTTTAAACTTTAGTGGAAATTCTGATTCTGGCTAAGGAATGTGATTTGGATTTCAGTTAGAGAAATGGATTTTTAAAGAGTAGAATTTATTTCTTGTGGAAATCGCTTTGTAAGTAAAATAATTACTTTATTAGAATAAAGTGGGAACCTTTATACTCTGTCAAAAATCCTCGGTGTGACAACCAAGGTTAACCAACCCTTAGCCAGTCACTTGTTTGGCACAGAAAGGGTTATCAAACCCCTTCTACTGTCACTAATATGTCACAATCTTGCCACGTCAGGCAAGCTTATGACTTAGTTCAGTGGGTACAAGGGTTAACAATACTCTTTAGTCTGTACTAGACATAAAATAAATGTCCAAAAATCCCCTTTAATGCCACCCACACTAAACTAACTATAATATCTAAGCTGCCACCACTTATGATTTATTAAAGGGAAAATCCTAAGGAAAAACTCAGACTTACACATTAACTCTCAAAATACAATTTAGCAGAAAATAACCTAAAATATACAGTTCTAATACTCCAGTATCTTTCAGTAATGTGGTTCAAATATTAGACAAAGGCTAAAGCTTAATAAAGGAATTATTTATTATGCCGAAAATTATTATGCACAATGCATTATTAATAAAAAGTTGTTACAAATAAAATTACACACAAGCAAACAGTTTTTCAACATAAAAAGAAGAAAATATAAACCTCATACTGTACTAGTGGTTGTAATCTGTGTGCCAGGGAGATGGCATGAAGCAATTAGTCCTTACTCTGTAGAACAGCTTCCCTTGTAAGAATGACAGCTTTACATGTTAAAACACAAAACTTCATACAATTTTCAGGAGATCAGGTTGCTTGCCCAACCCTCTTTGCAGGGGCTGAGAAGCCCCTTATCCTTTTACGAACGTCATTGGACTCTAAGTCTTTGCCTGAAATTATAGAACATATTATAATTTCTGCTAGATGCATCAATTTTCATATAAGCAGAAAGGCAATCTCTTAGTTGAATTGTGATAATCAATTTGATACCAAATTTGACATGGTTGTCATATTTACCTTCATATAATGTCATAACATGTTTTAAACACATATCTACCTTATACCCATCTCCCTTTATTATCAGTTTCTGTGAAGAGGCACTGTTCTCTGTCTCTAAAGCCGACACTTTTACGGCCTGAATGCACCAATGTCTATATGATAACATTTATTCAAGTGGAACTCTAAAACAATTTATAATGAGGTCTGGTTTTATCACAAAAAAAAACCAACCAACATAAACACAGGACATAGTTCGTCTTGAAAAAACAAATGTTTTTTAGCTCACAGGCTAAAGAGAATGAACCCCTTGGCAGCTAAATCATGAGGTATTTGTGACACTCAGAGATGTATTAAATGGATGCTTCTCTCTTGAATTCATCTACTTTGTGTTTTAATGTTGTAAAGTCATGTCCCTGATCACCATCACAGCTGTGACAGTCGCCCATTGAACTATAAACCTTCAGAAATCAGTTGTGCACAACCCTGCATTTCCTTTTATTCCCTGTATTAATTTAAAGTGGGTTTGCTGAAACATGTTAACATATTTTAATGTGAAAGGGACAATTCTGTATATATGTTATATGTACTAACACTGCCCCTCCAAAAGGCAGGTATGAGAGCTGCCTCGCTTGGGGCTTTTTCCTGATAGGCTTAATGAAGAAATGTGACTCCTGACTTGACAGTGGGCAGGTGCTCCATTCAGCACCTCCTAAGTTGTTGCACATTCTAGGGAGGCTGAGCTGGCCTCTGCTTCTCTCCATGTATTTGAAGTTAAGGTCAGAAAATTTGGTGTTTTTGTATTCATTTTTTTATTTTACTTTGACATTATTTTCTTTTTTCTTTTCATGACAGGTGAGGATCTGACTCCACTGACTGCACGTACCTGAAACTGTTCTGATGTACTCCTGGTCACTTATTTACTAAAGCACTTTTTTAATATATGTCGCAGACCTACTAAACAGAGGGCTCTAGAGCAAAATGTTTTGGGCCCTCCAAAGGTAACTCAAAAGATAGATAGATAGATAGATGATAGATAGATAGATAGATAGATAGATAGATAGATAGATGGATGGATGGATGGATGGATGGATGGATAGATAGATAGATAGATAGATAGATAGATTGAAAACTAACACCCGTTCTCGCATAACTTGACCACTTAAATTCAAGAGCACTAAACCTGAAATTATCTCTTAATATATCACATTTCAATGCTCTTCACATAGCAGAATATGTTCTAGTTAATATTAAACACATATTTCCATATGTATATACCTATGTATCTATTCCTATATATATATATATATATATATATATATATATATATATATATATATATATATAGTACGTATAGATATGTATTTTGCATAAATAGTATCAGATATATATAGAAATATATATTCAATAATAAAAAGTACATTATTGTATGCATCATATTTTCACGATTTAGATTTTAACATGGTTGGGTTAGCGCACATGAAAATGCGGTCATCTTAAGGCGCATTATTGAAATATTACATTTAATATCTTTTTAAAAAAATAATAAACTTGCCATATATATATATATATATATATATATATATATATATATATATATATATATATATTTTTTTTTAATTTTTAAAAATATTTTATATGTAATATTTCAATAATGTGCCTTAAGATTACTACATTTGCCAGACTTTCAGCTGTTTGCAATGACAAAATCAAACAGAAGCAATTTAAATGCTTCAAGTGGTTTCTAGAAATTCAACTGTAACTGTACTTTTAAATTTATTTTTAATGTTTTTTGTTCCACTTTTTTGTCTTGTGTAATAGTTAACCAGAGTTTTAAAGTTGTGCTAACCTGACGTGCGTTAAATTTGATATGCATACTATTTCCGACATGTGCAAAAAAAACAAAATACCTCTTATTGCTTGTGTGTGCCATTTAGCACTCCACTCATAATCTAGCCCTTAGTCTGTTACAATTTTTATTTTATCATAAATCCTTGTCATTGCATACCACTATCACTGTACCCAGCACTACAGGATTTTGCGGCGATATACAAATAAATAATAATTATAATATACATATGTGTGTACGTCTTGAAGTAGTTCCTATATATCTACAACCCCAATTCCAAAAAAGTTGGGACAGTATGGAAAATGCAAAAAAACCCCCAAAAAGAGTAATTTGAAAATTAAATTCTATATTGAAAACACATTATTAATACACTAGTTGGTAAGCCTGCCCAGAGAGCAGTCTATGTGTTGTTAATAAAAAAAAAATTGAACTACAGAAAAAAATAAACAAATTATCAAAAATTTAAAAATTAAACCTAACCCCTATGAAAATTAAAAAAGCCCCCCCCCAAAATAAAAACACCCCCTAATCTAATACTAAACTACCAATAGCCCTTAAAAGGGCTTTTTGCCCTAAGTTAAACTAACAGTAAAACTCACCACCCACCAAAAAAAAAAAAAGAAACCTAAGTCTAACCCCCCAAAATTAAAAAAAAAAAACCTAAGTTTAAATTAGGCTAAAGTTACAAAAAATAAAAAAAGCTAAGATTTACAAAAAAAAAAAAGGCAAACTTTACAGAACATAAAAAAACAAATTACCAACGTTTAAAAAAAATATACCTAATCCCTATGAGAATAAAAAAGCCCCCCAAAATAAAAACATCCCCTACTCTAGGTCCGCCTAGCAGTAAAAACCCCCACCCACCAAACCCCCCAAAATAAAAAGCCTAACACTAAAAAAAAACTAAACTACCCATTGCCCTTAAAAGGGCATTTGTTGCGCATTGCCCTTAAAAGGGCATTTAACTCTTTTACAAAATGCCCACCCTAATCTTAATAAAAATTAAAAAATCCCCCCAAAAAGACCTAAGTCTAACCCCCAGGTTGGTACTCACCGTTCCTGATGTCCTGTTCCAGCTGGTGAAGTCTTCTTCCAAGCGGCAACCTCTTCTTTCTTCTTCCAGGAACATCCAGCGTGCAGCAGAGCTGAAGACCCATGACCGCAGAGCTGAAGATCGATGACTCTGGAACTGAAGACTGGCGATCCTAGAACTGAAGACCGGCGACCCTGGAACTGAAGACCGGTGACCATGGAGCCATGGAGCATGGAGGATCCTCTTCGTATGATCACCGCCGTACACTGGATAGTGAATTCAAGGTACGCGATTAAAGATGGCATCCCTTGAATGCATATTGGCTGATTTGATTTTTCAAATTCAAATCAGCCAATAGGATAAGAGCTACTCAAATCATATTGGCTGTTCAAATCAGCCAATAGGATGAGAGCTACTGAAATTCTATTGGCTGATTTGAATAATCCATAGTCTGGAATAAGAGCTGTAAGAATTTACTGTATACGGAGATGAAGAATAGACATTCTAAAGCACTCACCTGTACTGAATGTCTATCTATTATAATCTGTTTTTATTCTGCACTTGCTATTGATTATTAGATAGATATTTTAATGTAGCAAGGTTATATGTCTAAATCCTCTTATTGATAAAAATGTGTTTATTAAAGTTTTGTTATTCCTACACAATAAATGTCAGATGCTGATATAAAGTTGAACATTTGTATATATGAGAGTGGTGTTTATAACACCACCTTTGCATTTGTAAGTCTTTTCTTTTTTAGGTTTCTGTCTGCATACTTATGTATTATATATGGGGTGAACGCTGTGGGTTCTCCACACACATGTCTCACTTATTGACTAGAAGTTTTTGTTGTTAAAATATTACCCAATTATATTTCACTATTTGTCAGGAGGCTGGACAAAGAGAAGTGAATAAATTAAGTATTCTCACATGACGCAATTACACCCTGACAAAGCCCGTTGATCAGCCAATGGGAGTGAAACGTACGTAGGTGGTGGCTAGGCGCTCTGACAACCTATGTTTGGCTTGTAAGAATTTCCAAGTGCTTACATGATACGGATGAAACGGATGTGCTCTGATCCTTTTGCAGTGACCTGGCATGGTTTGAAAATTGTTTACAGCATGGACATTCCTATATGGTCATAAACACACTGAAGAGAGGTATCATTTTGTTGTCACAGATACGTAACCACTTATGTGGAGCTTGCTTCGTGCTGCTTGCTGTCTGGACTGCCTATATTGTTAACAACTGACCTCTTTCCTTATCACTGCCACCCTATGCATGCCATGACTTACATCCTGCTTATTTGCTTACCTGCTTGCTTGCTTTAATCATTGAATCACTGATGCATTACTGAATATAATCTTGCACTGAAAGGCAATTTGTGAAAAGCAATTTCCGTTCAACATTGGAACTTTTACTGTGACTTTGTTTCTCATGTTAAGCAAAACTGGGCCGATATTTCATCATAGTATACCATCAACTGCCGAGCATGCATAGATCCCCATGATAACCTGCCCAGACACAGCCTGTTATGATACAGGGTTTGGTGCAGCAGGGTGTTGCATGCAAAAAAGCCAATTCTCTGGGATGCCAGATTTGCCTTTAAGATTTTAGTTTTGTATATGTTTTGATACATAGTGTTACTTATCTTTGCACTTTTTGAGATATCACTTATTTGCACCTTATTTCAGGGATGTGTGTGTTTTTTTTACGCCATTATAACAGAAAATGCCTATCTAGGGATATATATGAATAAAATATTTCTTGATATCATCTAAAATAGTGCTGAAGTTCCATTCTTTTTATACAAGGATTACTATATCCTTGGGATCTAACTTTTTAGTTTTTATAAATATAGTCTTCTTGGGTCTGCACCAACTATATAAATATACATTAATTTTGTTACTTTGTTGAGCTTGTTAATTTAATTTACATCTGTTTTAATAGGGTAATTAGGTTTATTGCGATGTGGGGGTTTTGTGGTTTAGGGGTAATAGGGTAATTAGGTTTATTGCGATGTGGGTGGTTGATGGTTAAGGGATTAAGGGGTTAATTACTTTATTATTTTGCAATGTTTGGGTTTGTGGTGTATGTGTTAATACTTTGGACCCAAGTTATCAAGGTCTGGCGAACCTGATCCGACACTGCGGATCAGGTCCGCCAGACCTCGCTGAATACGGCGAGCAATACGCTTGCCATATTCATCATTGCACCAGCAGCTCACAAGAGCTGCTGGTGCAATGCCACCCCCTGCAGACTCACGGCCAATCGGCCGCCAGCAGGGGGGTGTCAATCAACCCGATCGAACTCGATCGGGTTAATTTCCGGCGATGTGTGTCCGCCTGCTCAGAGCAGGTGGACAGGTTATGGAGCAGCGGTCTTTGTGACCGCTGCTTCACAACTGCTGTTTCTGGCAAGCCTGCAGGTTCGCCAGAAACACAGGGCATCAAGCTCCATTCGGAGCTTGATACATATGCCCCTTTGTGTGGGAGGTTCAGGGTTTTTTTTGTCATACTTCGTGTGGGTGGTGTGTTTTTTTTTTCTTTTGTAATGCTCCATTTGCCTTCACTGCATCCCGGTGGATTCCGAAAATGGCAGGGTGGTGAAAAAATCCACCAAAGGTGGCACCACCCTGCCATTTTGAGAATCTACCGGGATGTAGCTTACGCTGCATCCCAGTGGATTCCAAAAATGGCAGAGTGGGTGGATTCTTTCACCACCCTGCCATTTTCGGAATCCACCGGGATGCAGCTTCGCCCCGCGCTGCCAACATCCCATTAAGGATGCATGCGCAACTGCCGATGGCGACGGACATTACAAATGTAATTATAGTATAGATTATTTGATGTTTTACTTTGCGAATTTGATGTATTTTTGAAAATATACACTCATTTCAAATCTGATGACAGCAATACACTCCAAAAAAGTTGGGACGGGGCAATTACAAAGATTACACTTGTTCTTCCTTTCCTCATGAGAGCCCATTTCATCACAGTACACAGTAGTTTTCACTACTGCACTTGTGGAAATTTTCTTGAGTTCTTGACATTTTCCACACTGAATGACCTTCAATTCATAAAGTAACGATGGAATGTTGTCTCTCTTCAAGATGTTCTTGCTATATTATGGACTCCTACAACCAGAAAGTATGACTTTCTACCAATATTGTGCTCTTAGACCATTCTATCTTTTCTCAACACAATTGATGGATATTTGATGTTAATAAAGATGTGCATATAAAAGTTAATGTGTGTAATTTA
Source organism: Bombina bombina (assembly GCF_027579735.1). Lineage (NCBI taxonomy): Eukaryota > Metazoa > Chordata > Amphibia > Anura > Bombinatoridae > Bombina > Bombina bombina. Next base: position 127,310,675 of record NC_069508.1, read on the forward strand.
TTTTTATGTGTGCCTATAAAATGACAATTGAATTATGATGGTTAAACATTCTTCACTTCTAAATTTACAGGTCTTATGAAAAGTACTTGTTAGGGGTGCATTTGAAATGTATGTTTGTTTACTGTCCCTTTATTTAAAAAAGTAAAATAAAACCAGTATTTCATTACTTCAGTATTTTGGATACTCTTCCTTTAACTGAATTATGAAACAAAATGGTTTTCCACTGCCTCTGGTGAGGCTAGAAAAATCCAAACCTTTGACACTGCTGCATACTACACAGTGACTGCTTGATCAATGTGTAAGCTTATTTAATATCTTTCTCTAATTGGTCATATGTAATACAGAGATAAGATAAGCAATGTTTCACATGTGTCCCTGGACATTTAAACAATGACAATGTTGCTAATAGTTTAAAATGCTTCTAAAACATTTATATCATAGTGCTTAAAGGGACAGTGTACAGCAATTTTCTTATAACTGCATGCAATAGACACTACTATAAAAAAGAATATGCACAGATATTGATCCCAAAATCCAATATAAAAGCTTTAAAAAACTTACTTAGAAGCTCCCAATTTAGCACTGTTGATGAGGTTAGGCTGAGACACTGAGTGAAAGGGGCTAGGAAATCAGGAAGAGCAGACACTTCCCTACCCCCCCCCCCTTCCCTGCATATGAAAAGACAGTTACACAAACACATTACACAAACAATAACAGCAGGAATCAATACATCTGATACTTTGGGACTTCGTTAGGAGTCTGAAAATCAGCACAGTGTTATTAAAAGATAAGCAAAACTGTACATTTTTACAAAAACACTCCCAAATAAGCTATATAAATGAATCATCTACAAAACATTTATGCAAAGAAAAATCTAGTGTACAATGTTCCTTTAAATTTGTATATATAATATGTATTAGTTTACTATCCTTTTAAAGTATACAGAATTAAAGTAACTTCACATCGTTATATTTAAATATCTCATCCATATATGTGGTATACTATACAAGTGAGAGACCCAAGAGGGAGGAAAAAACAGAAAGTAGGAGGGAAGATTTGGGGAACTACAAGACAGACCGGCTAAGTATAAGGGGAACAATGAAAAAGTTGAGAGGTGACTTCTGATTGTTTTGAAACTAAACATTCTCTATTTAACAGTTTAAAGAATCTTACAAAAGGTTGTGCCCTACATTCTATGTATATAGTGTTAGCTACTTTGATAAGAAGTTGCAACTTTTGCGTATATACTGTATGTCTCTTCAGTCCTCGCAGGAATCAAGGAAAAGGTGTTATTATTTAGAAGGTGTAGTGTTTTTTTTTTGTTTTTTTTATAGTGCTGATCATGCAAGGGAGCCTTATAAAAGGGTAATTGAAATTTGCCTTGGACATGGGGGTAATGTGGAGAATAGTAATGATAACTATGATAGGGGGGTATCATAAAAGGGAGCTTGAGTTGGGCCGGCTCAACCATGGGACCAAGTGGGTCCAACGAACCCAGGCATCACTTGGCAAGGGGCAGTCACTCTCAGACCTAGACAACGCCTGCCCTCTGTCTCTATCGGGGAAGTCTCAGGCTCCCAGCAGCATAACCACATCATGCACAAAGACACAGAACTGGTAAGGGGAGGCATCCAAGGTGGGTCAAATGCATATCTTAACTAACTTCCTTCCCACTTATTGCGCAATTGTGCATAAGTATTGTTTGCATGCAGGTAGGCAGGCTTAGTAAGGTCAGCAGTAAGGCTAGTAAGTTTATATGCTAATCCGTACTGTTACTACAGTAGGGGGTATCATTGCATTCTTGGACCCAGGCAGAACAATATCTTAAACCAGCCCTGGCTAGAGTAGACTAGTGGTGTCAGGTCAGTTAAGGTTTATTGAGTTTGGAGGACACGATAACTAGAGTTAATTAAAGTGAAGGGTCAGTTAGGGATTATTGTAGTTTCAAAGTAATGTGGTTTGAGTTTCTTTTCATTGGGGCTGGTTGGGTTAGGATTTGTATAATTGTTAGCTTGGTTGTCTAGGGTTAATTGTGGGGAGTCCAGATGGTTGAGTTTTCTTGGAATAGATGAAGGTAATGGTTAAAGTATATTTAATAACTGGTACTGTCATTGAGTTCAGACTTGATAAATCACTATTATTTAGTAAGATCTAAACTGCAGTGTATCCCTAATTAAAAATAAAAAGTAATTTAATATAGTAATTAGTTATTATTATTATTATTATTTTCATTTTACAAGCTCACATAAGATCTTGCTCAATTTATTCTACTGGAATCCATTATATATAGGGAAGCTAAATCAGACACTATATTTAGTAATGTGTCCTGCAGATTAAACATAAATGAACTGCTGTTTTCTTATAAGATAGGAAAAAGGAATACAAACAACTTAATTAAAACTACTAGATAGATATACATACTACACAACTATAGGTTTCTCTTAGTTTCTACATTTACTGTATGAAACTGGAAAAGAAAAGATTGCCATACCCAAACCTTTGCAGAACTCAGTCAGTCCACATCAACATTTGAAAACTATCCTTTTGACCTTTATTTCACATATTTCCTTATTGTTATAATACCCTACATGATGTGATTATCATCCTCAAGTCTAAAGTGCAAAACACTGAATAACCAAAGTTCTCATTCTCATGTTATTAGAAATGTTTCTTTTGTACTGCAGTGCAGCTTAGAGAGAAATCTAAAATAAATGATTCAAAGCAAAACCCATTTTACTGGATTGCAGTGCCACCTACTGAATGTAAGTTTGCAGATATTTTATTTATATTTTCTAAAAATATCATTGAGAATGATATATATATATATATATATATATATATATATGTATATATATATATATATATATATATATATATATATATATATATATATATATATATATATATACTATATATATATATATATATATATATATATATATATATATATATATATACTGTATATATATATATATATATATATATATATATACATACAGTATATATCTATATATATCTATCTATCTAGTGTAGTTTGAATATATTATATATTAAATAAAAATAATGACTAATTGACCTTTTCTGATTTATATTCAGGGATTTAATCAATGCATTAAGGTATAGTGATTTGAAAATGGTGTAATATGTATTTATATAAAAATCAAAGATTCTCTAAATATAGCCGTTCTGATTCTAAAGCATTCTAAGAAGAGAGTAAAATATATATTTAAAGAGACACAACACTCATTTATTTTCTTTTTCTTTTTTTTCTTTTTCTTTTCAATCATAAAATATTTTTATTTTTTTAAAGTTTTACAGTGTTTTAACAAATAAAAAATCAATGTTCCTGTGTTGACAAAATATTTTTTTATGGTGGTGCTGTCCCTATCAGCCAATGAGCAATAGAGTCCCAGGACATAGATGCACAAAATCAGGCACTTCTTGTTAATTTCATTTTAAATTTCAACATCTTTAACTTCACCTTTTTTTAACACAAAAAAATGTTTTGAATATGTTAACATCTGCACTTGAAAGAAATATTTTGAGTCTCTTTGAATTGTGTTTTTATCTGGTATCGTAAACTTCCCTTGTACCACTTTTTCTTGCACCTATACTGTATATGCAAAACAAATAGTGTTTATCTGTGTGTGTTTGTGTGTGTGTGTGTGTGTGCTTTTGTATTCTGTGATTTGATCTCTATAAAGTTAATAAACATGACTTTTGGTAAGTAATAAACATTTAAGTAAGCTTTAAAAAAATGTTTAGTTTCTAAAAGAGTCCTATGATAGTTTGACTGATATTAAGCCTTTCAATATACCATTATCACAGACCTAATCTTGCACGCCAATTAAAGGGACATGAAACACTATATTTTTTTTCATGATTTAGAAAATGAAATTTTGAACAACTTTCCAAGTTACTTCTATTACCTAATGATATGCTCTCTTTTAATATCCTTTGTTGAAAAGCATATCTAAATAGGCTCAGCAGCTGCTTATTGGTGGCTGCACATAGATGCCTTGTGTGATTGGCTCACCTATGTGCATTGCTATTTATTTAACAAAGGATATCTAAAGAATGAAACAAATTAAATAATAGAAGTAAATAGGAATGTTGTTTAAAATTGTATTCTCTACCCGAATCACAAAATAAATAATTTGGGTTTAATGTCCCTTTAATTCTGTTTGGGTGTGGTTTTCCCTGTAGAACTTATGATGTTTATTAAATCCACCTAACACTTAATTAATGAGTAAATGCATTTGTAGAATGAAATAAATCTGCACCTGACAACAACAAATGATCTCAAAAACAGAATGATTCCAGCCTCCAAATTCAATAAAAGACCTTTATTATTTCATGCAGGGTCCCAGAACAAACATACAATGTTTCAGGTCTATACTAGACCCTTAATCATGTAACAACAAATGATCCACACAAAATCTTACACACAAGCACACCACGTACTAGCATACACAAGCACACGCACGTACTAGCATACACAAGCACACGCACGTACTATCATACACAAGCACACGCACGTACTAGCATAAACAAGCACATGCGCTCACTAAGAAACACACCCAAGCACACATACGCACTAAAATACACACGTTCACACTGGTACTCTCCTAATGCTATCCTGTGTTCAGCGTTTACTGCTAAAATCCCAATAATAACAGCAAGGAAGAGAGTTTATTTTGCTTTGCTTTTATAGACTGCTTAAAGGGACATACAACACCAGAATTTTTGTTGTTTAAAAAGATAGATCATCCCTGATTGCATCAGCCAATAGGAATTTTTCAACCTTAATTCCGATTGGTTGATAGAATTCTATTAGCCAATCGGAATCTAAGGCACGCCATCTTGGATGACGTCACTTAAAGGAGCCTTCATTCATCGGGAGTGGTCGGAAGAAGAGGATGCTCCGCACCGGATGTCTTGAAGATGGACCTGCTCCGCGCCGGATGGATAAAGATAGAAGATGCCGTCTGGATGAAGACTTCTGCCGTCTGGAGGACCACTTCTCCTGGCTTGGATGAAGACTTCTCCCGGCTTCGTTGAGGACCTCTCCCGGCTTTGTTGAGGACTTCTCCCAGCTTCGTTGACGATGGATGTTGGATCTTCAAAACTGTAAGTGGATCTTCGGGGGTTAGTGTTAGTTTTTTTTAAGGGTTTTGTTTTAGATTAGGGTTTGGGCACCAATAGAGCTAAATGCCCTTTTAAGGGCAATGCCCATACAAATGCCCTTTTCAGGGCAATGGGGAGCTTAGGTTTTTTTAGTTAGGGTTTTATTTGTGGGGTTGGTTGTGTGGGTAGTGGGTTTTACTGTTGGAGTGTTGTTTGTATTTTTTTTACAGGTAAAAGAGCTGATTTCTTTGGGGCAATGCCCCGCAAAAGGCCCTTTTAAGGGCTATTGGTAGTTTATTGTAGGCTAGGGTTTTTTTATTTTTGGGGGGGCCTTTTTATTTTGATAGGGCTATTAGATTAGGTGGAATTAGTTTAAATATCTTGTATTTTTTTTTGGTCTAATTTAGTGTTTGTTTTTTGTAATTTAGGTATTTGTATTTAATGTTGTAAATTTATTTAATTGTACCGTAAGGTTAGGTGTTAGTGTAACTAAGGTTAGGATTTATTTTACAGGTAAATTTGTATTTATTTTTGCTATGTAGTTAGTAAATAGTTAATAACTATTTACTAACTAGTCTACCTAGTTAAAATAAATACAAACTTGCCGGTAAAATAAAAATAAACCCTAAGCTAGATACAATGTAACTATTAGTTATATTGTAGCTAGCTTAGGGTTTATTTTATAGGTAAGTATTTAGTTTTAAATAGGAATTATTTAGTTATTAATAGTATGTTTTTTTTTAGATTTATTTTAATTATATTTAAGTTAGGGGGTGTTAGGGTTAGGGTTAGACTTAGGTTTAGGTGTTGTCAGGAATATACATGGTTTCCTCTCACCATGTCTAATGCCTCTTCCTGTCCCTTTAAATTCTGACTACGCCCTGTTCCTAGTGCTTAGTTATTTTGTTTGATAGTACTGTGAAGTCGCATTCAGCTAAGCTCCTACTTATAAGAATTATAAGTTTCTCATCCTCCCAGGATATCTCAACATCCTCTTTCCCAATCTGGATTGTGGTTTAATATTAATCCTGTCATTCCAGCAACCAGGTGGACCAACGTTATTGTTTTCACACTGTGTTACCAACAACCTCAATAAGACCTACCAACACTGCAATAAGCAAGCTTATCAACCAGGTCAACTTACCTGCTCTGACTCCACATCACCGCAACCACTTCTGGCAAATGCAAAGTTAACAGACTTACATTACAGAGTAATTTGCAAGTGTTTGATTTTCAAAACTCATTCGTCTAACAGCCACTGCAAGTGACGTCATCTGTCACTTAAAGACTACTCTAACAGTACACGCCCATCTTACACGCTCTCTGCAACAAGCAAGCATTTCAATCAGCTCAACATACCTGGCCGGAATCTACTTCACCGCAACCTCTTGCGGCAATAGCAAGGTAAATAGACTTACATTACAAAGTAAACCTGCAAGTGTTTGTTCCCAAAACTGTTCCGTCTAACAGCCGCAATAAGTGACGTCATCTGTCACTCAAACACTACTCAAACAGATCACGCCCATCTAACTTGCTGCAAACTAACGGCACTTGTTTCTCCACTTCCTCTCTGAAACTTATTCTCAGCGAGACTAATATATCTACTGATATACATTTATACCTTGCTCTATAACCGCTGTTCACCTCCACATAGTCCTCAGCATTGCCGGAGATACTAATTGTAATAGATTACATTGTTACAATTTACTTCTCCTTAGTATCAAATCCACTAGCTTATATAAGCTGCTATTTATATATATATATTAGTAGCAAAAAGGAAAGTGGTACAATTACTCAATTTTAGGTCTGCAGCTGTGATTTGTAAAATAAGATAAGTAGTTACAGGAACATCAAGATAAAAAAATATAAACCTGACATTAATAACTAAGCCATGGATACAGATCCAGCAGACCTTCCCCAATTTGTATATAGCCTTTCTCAGCGTGTGGATCAAATGGGAATAGTGTTAAGAGAACTAGAGATTGAAAATCAGTCATTAAGAAGAATGATCAGAGAATCCATTGCACCTAAACCTGAAGCTATCCCAGAGCCTGTTGTTTCTCTACCAGAACCCTTTTCTGGAAATAGAAAACTTTACCGCCAGTTCAAAACAGCTTGTCTTTTACTTTTTAGCCTAAAGCCTAAAACCTATTGCACAGAAAGAGTGAAGGTTCTCACAGTAATATCATTTCTCAGAGGTGAACCACAGGTTTGGGCTGATGCCTCCTTTGAAACTAATCAACCCATCCTTGGATCATTAGATAATTTCTTCACCCAAATGGATTAATTATACCTAGATTCTGATTCACAACTGACAGCCGAGACTGCTATGCGGAACCTGAGGCAAGGTAAACGTATAGTTGAAGACTACATAACTGAATTTAAGCAGTACGCCCGGGACTCCCAATGGAATCCAATTGCTTTGAGAAACCAGTTTCGACTGGGCTTAGCTGATAATATAAAAGATGAGCTAGCTCTTACGGATCTACCAAAAAGCTTAGAAGCTCTAATGAGGCTGGTTATCCAAATCGACCGCCGCTTAAGAGAGAGGAGGTCTGAAAGAGTTCATGCAGATCCTGTTCCAAAACCTCAACCCACTGCTTCTCCATCGACAGCTTCAAGATCTGGTTCAGAACCAATGGAAGTGGGTCTCGCAAGGGCACCATTGACCCTCGAAGAAAGGACCCGCAGAAGATTAAACATGCTTTGCATGTACTGCGCCAACTCCTCACACTCAGTCACGGACTGTCCACTTCTCTAAAAGACAAAGAAAAGTAAGTGCTACTCTTTATCTGCAACTCAAACTCCAAATGTATCTCACACTTACTGTAAATTTTCTATGTCATTGCAGTGGGACCACCGAAAACTACACTCTGAGGCTATTATAGACACCGGTGCTTACGGAAATTTCATAAATTCAGCAACTGTAAAATTTAATAAAATTCCTTGTGTGATAAAGCAAAACCCTGTAGCAATTTGTGTTATTGATGGTTCTTCCATTGCTAGTGGTCCTATCACTCATCAGACCATTCCATTGTTACTAACCACTTCTTCTGGTCATACAGAATTAATTGAATTTGATGTATTACCCTCTCCACTCTTCCCAATAGTTCTAGGTATCTCTTGGTGCAAGAAACATCAATCTTTAATAGATTGGGGGACTCTAGAGATAAGTCTCAAATCTCTTTTCTGCCAACAGACCTGCTATACTACTCAAGCTCTTCTAGGAATGACACCAGATGAACCTCAGCTTCCACAGGTATACTCTGACTATGCAGATGTTTTTAGTAAGGTAGAGGCAGAAACACTACCTCCGCATCATATATACGATTGTCCTATTGATATCAAGCCTGGTTCCTCTATTCCTTTTGGACAATTGTATCCGTTGTCCACTCCGGAGTTGGAACATTTGAAAACGTATTTAGAGGAGAATCTTTGTAAAGGTTTTATACATCCTTCAACCTCCTCAGCGGGTGAAGGAATGTTCTTTGTTAAGAATAAGGACGGATCTCTGCGCTCCATTATCGATTACAGAGAACTAAACCAGTGCACCATAAAAAATTGTTACCCACTTCCTCTAATTCCAGAGTTAATCGAGTGCCTCCATGATGCTAAGATCTTCACAAAATTGGATTTAAGAGGCGCATACAACCTCGTCAGAATCCGTGAAGGGGATGAGTGGTTGACCGCCTTCAGGACCAGGTATGCTCTTTTTGAGTACCTGGTCATGCCGTTCAGGCTCTGTAACGCCCCTGGAACCTTTCAACATTTCATTAACTATGGCCTAGATTTGGAGTTCGGCGGTAAAAGGGCTGTTAACGCTCCGCGGGCTTTTTTCTGGCCGCACCATAAAATTAACTCTGGTATCGAGAGTTCAAACAAATGCTGCGTTAGGCTCCAAAAAAGGAGCGTAGAGCATTTTTACCGCAAATACAACTCTCGATACCAGAGTTGCTTACGGACGCGGCCGGCCTCAAAAACGTGCTCGTGCACGATTCCCCCATAGGAAACAATGGGGCTGTTTGAGCTGAAAAAAAACCTAACACCTGCAAAAAAGCAGCGTTCAGCTCCTAACGCAGCCCCATTGTTTCCTATGGGGAAACACTTCCTACGTCTGCACCTAACACTCTAACATGTACCCCGAGTCTAAACACCCCTAGCCTTACACTTATTAACCCCTAATCTGCCGCCCCCGCTATCGCTGACCCCTGCATATTTTTTTAAACCCCTAATCTGCCGCTCCGTAAACCGCCGCCACCTACGTTATCCCTATGTACCCCTAATCTGCTACCCCTAACACCGCCGACCCCTATATTATATTTATTAACCCCTAACCTGCCCCCCACAACGTCGCCGACACCTGCCTACACTTATTAACCCCTAATCTGCCGAGCGGACCTGAGCGCTACTATAATAAAGTTATTAACCCCTAATCCGCCTCACTAACCCTATCATAAATAGTATTAACCCCTAATCTGCCCTCCCTAACATCGCCGACACCTAACTTCAATTATTAACCCCTAATCTTCCGATCGGAGCTCACCGCTATTCTAATAAATGGATTAACCCCTAAAGCTAAGTCTAACCCTAACACTAACACCCCCCTAAGTTAAATATAATTTAAATCTAACTAAATAAATTAACTCTTATTAAATAACTTATTTCTATTTAAAGCTAAATACTTACCTGTAAAATAAATCCTAATATAGCTACAATATAAATTATAATTATATTATAGCTATTTTAGGATTAATATTTATTTTACAGGTAACTTTGTATTTATTTTAACCAGGTACAATAGCTATTAAATAGTTAAGAACTATTTAATAGTTACCTAGTTAAAATAATAACAAATTTACCTGTAAAATAAATCCTAACCTAAGTTATAATTAAACCTAACACTACCCTATCAATAAAATAATTAAATAAACTACCTACAATTACCTACAATTAACCTAACACTACACTATCAATAAATTAATTAAACACAATTCCTACAAATAAATACAATTAAATAAACTAGCTAAAGTACAAAAAATAAAAAAGAACTAAGTTACAGAAAATAAAAAAATATTTACAAACATAAGAAAAATATTACAACAATTTTAAACTAATTACACCTACTCTAAGCCCCCTAATAAAATAACAAAGCCCCCCAAAATAAAAAATTCCCTACCCTATTCTAAATTAAAAAAGTTACAAGCTCTTTTACCTTACCAGCCCTGAACAGGGCCCTTTGCGGGGCATGCCCCAAGGATTTCAGCTCTTTTGCCTGTAAAAAAAAACATACAATACCCCCCCCCCCAACATTACAACCCACCACCCACATACCCCTAATCTAACCCAAACCCCCCTTAAATAAACCTAACACTAAGCCCCTGAAGATCTTCCTACCTTGTCTTCACCATCCAGGTATCACTGATCCGTCCTGGCTCCAAGATCTTCATCCAACCCAAGCGGGGGTTGGCGATCCATAATCCGGTCCAGAAGAGGCTCCAAAGTCTTCCTCCTATCCGGCAAGAAGAGGACATCCGGACCGGCAAACATCTTCTCCAAGCGGCATCTTCGATCTTCTTCCATCCGGAGCGAAGCGGCAGGATCCTGAAGACATCCAGCGCGGAACATCCATCCGGACCGACGACTGAACGACGAATGACTGTTCCTTTAAGGGACGTCATCCAAGATGGCGTCCCTCGAATTCCGATTGGCTGATAGGATTCTATCAGCCAATCGGAATTAAGGTAGGAATTTTCTGATTGGCTGATGGAATCAGCCAATCAGAATCTAGTTCAATCCGATTGGCCGATCCAATCAGCCAATCAGATTGAGCTCGCATTCTATTGGCTGATCGGAACAGCCAATAGAATGCGAGCTCAATCTGATTGGCTGATTGGATCAGCCAATCGGATTGAACTTGATTCTGATTGGCTGATTCCATCAGCCAATCAGAAAATTCCTACCTTAATTCCGATTGGCTGATAGAATCCTATCAGCCAATCGGAATTCGAGGGACGCCATCTTGGATGACGTCCCTTAAAGGAACAGTCATTCGTCGTTCAGTCGTCGGTCCGGATGGATGTTCCGCGCTGGATGTCTTCAGGATCCTGCCGCTTCGCTCCGGATGGAAGAAGATCGAAGATGCCGCTTGGAGAAGATGTTTGCCGGTCCGGATGTCCTCTTCTTGCCGGATAGGAGGAAGACTTTGGAGCCTCTTCTGGACCGGATTATGGATCGCCAACCCCCGCTTGGGTTGGATGAAGATCTTGGAGCCAGGACGGATCGGTGATACCTGGATGGTGAAGACAAGGTAGGAAGATCTTCAGGGGCTTAGTGTTAGGTTTATTTAAGGGGGGTTTGGGTTAGATTAGGGGTATGTGGGTGGTGGGTTGTAATGTTGGGGGGGGGGGTATTGTATGTTTTTTTTTACAGGCAAAAGAGCTGAAATTCTTGGGGCATGCCCCGCAAAGGGCCCTGTTCAGGGCTGGTAAGGTAAAAGAGCTTGTAACTTTTTTAATTTAGAATAGGGTAGGGAATTTTTTATTTTGGGGGGCTTTGTTATTTTATTAGGGGGCTTAGAGTAGGTGTAATTAGTTTAAAATTGTTGTAATATTTTTCTTATGTTTGTAAATATTTTTTTATTTTCTGTAACTTAGTTCTTTTTTATTTTTTGTACTTTAGCTAGTTTATTTAATTGTATTTATTTGTAGGAATTGTGTTTAATTAATTTATTGATAGTGTAGTGTTAGGTTAATTGTAGGTAATTGTAGGTAGTTTTTTTAATTATTTTATTGATAGGGTAGTGTTAGGTTTAATTATAACTTAGGTTAGGATTTATTTTACAGGTAAATTTGTTATTATTTTAACTAGGTAACTATTAAATAGTTCTTAACTATTTAATAGCTATTGTACCTGGTTAAAATAATTACAAAGTTGCCTGTAAAATAAATATTAATCCTAAAATAGCTATAATATAATTATAATTTATATTGTAGCTATATTAGGATTTATTTTACAGGTAAGTATTTAGCTTTAAATAGGAATAAGTTATTTAATAAGAGTTCATTTATTTCGTTAGATAAAAATTATATTTAACTTAGGGGGGTGTTAGTGTTAGGGTTAGACTTAGCTTTAGGGGTTAATACATTTATTAGAATAGCGGTGAGCTCCGGTCGGCAGATTAGGGGTTAATAATTGAAGTTAGGTGTCGGCGATGTTAGGGAGGGCAGATTAGGGGTTAATACTATTTATGATAGGGTTAGTGAGGCGGATTAGGGGTTAATACATTTATTATAGTAGCGCTCAGGTCCGCTCGGCAGATTAGGGGTTAATAAGTGTAGGCAGTTGTCGGCGACGTTGAGGGGGGCAGATTAGGGGTTAATAAATATAATATAGGGGTCGGCGATGTTAGGGGCAGCAGATTAGGGGTACATAGGGATAACGTAGGTGGCGGCGATTTGCGGTCGGAAGATTAGGGGTTAATTATTTTAAGTAGCTGGCGGCGACGTTGTGGGGGGCAAGTTAGGGTTTAATAAATGTAATACAGGGGTCGGCGGGGTTAGGGGCAGCAGATTAGGGGTACATAAATATAACGTAGGTGGCGGTCGGCAGATTAGGGGTTAAAAATTTTAATCGAGTGGCGGCGGTGTGGGGGGACCTCGGTTTAGGGGTACATAGGTAGTTTATGGGTGTTAGTGTACTTTAGGGTACAGTAGTTAAGAGCTTTATGAACCGGCGTTAGCCAGAAAGCTCTTAACTCCTGCTATTTTCAGGCGGCTGGAATCTTGTCGTTAGAGCTCTAACGCTCACTTCAGAAACGACTCTAAATACCAGCGTTAGAAAGATCCCATTGAAAATATAGGCTACGCAAATGGCGTAGGGGGATCTGCGGTATGGAAAAGTCGCGGCTGTAAAGTGAGCGTTAGACCCTTTAATCACTGACTCCAAATACCAGCGGGCGGCCAAAACCAGCGTTAGGAGCCTCTAACGCTGGTTTTGACAGCTACCGCCGAACTCCAAATCTAGGCCTATGTGTTTAGAGATCTCCTTGATGTCTGCATAGTCATCTACTTAGACGATATACTGATATACTCAAAATCTTACGAAGATCATGTAAAACATGTACGCTGTGTACTTTCCAGACTAAGGATACATCGCTTATATGCCAAGCTCGAAATATGTGAGTTCCACACCAACACTATCTCTTTTCTCGGCTATAACATCACACCTACAGGAATTAGCATGCAGGATGATAAGGTGGATACTGTCAAGAATTGGGTTACACCAAAGAATAGAAAAGAACTTTAGAGATTCTTGGGATTCGCAAACTATTACCGAACATTTGTAAAGGACTTCTCCAAGATTGCCAAACCTTTATCTCAGCTTACAAGCGCTGCTACCAAATTCCATTGGTCTACAGAAGCAGCACGTGCCTTCGAAACTCCTGAAATCAAAAGTCACATCTGCACCAATCCTCCGGTTCCCCAACTCAGAACTTCAGTATATTCTTGAGGTAGACTCCTCAGACTTCACCCTAGGAGCCATCCTTTCACAGAAAACCTCCGTAACAGAACCAATGCATCCAGTGGCATTCTATTCCAAGGTCCTAAGCCCATCAGAGGTTAATTATCCAATAGGCGAGAAGGAACTTCTAGCGATCAAAAGGGCATTAGAGAATTGGAGACACCTCTTGGAAGGAACTAAGCTTCCCATTATCATCTACACAGATCATAAGAATCTTGAATTTCTTCAAACCAACAAAAGTCTCTCCTCCAGACAGGTGCGTTTGAGTCTTTTCTTCACAAGGTTTAATTTCCACATTGTATATAGACCATCAATCAGAAATGGAAAAGCTGATGCCCTATAAAGAAAAGATTACCCTCCAGAGTACCTTCCTGAAGCCACCTCTATAATTCCGTTGTATAAATTCATCGGTCTAACACCATACCTCTTAAAAGCTTTCAAGGACTCTTATTCCACTGAAGTGGATCTTCCCCATCATGACCTGGAATCCAGTACTGAGAGGTTACTTTACCATAAAAAGAAATTGTATGTACCAGAGAGCTTAAGACCACTCTTATTTCAATTACATCATGAGTCACCTCTTGCTGGTCACCCAGGCGAAAGGAGGACACTCGAAAACATTTACAGGAACTTTTGGTGGCCATCAATGGCGAAATCTATTAAATCTTATGTTAACACCTGCACTATCTGTGCAACATCAAAAGCAGTCAAGAAGTCTCCTTATGGACATCTCATGCCATTACCCATTCCATCTCAACCATGGCATCACATTTCCCTTGACTTCATTGTGGATCTACCTACCTCTTCAGGTATGAACACCATTATGGTGGTTATTGATCTTCTTACCAAGATGGCCCATTTTGTACCCTATCATAAATTGCCAACAGCCTCGGAAACTGCAAGATTATTCCTTGACAACATAGTTTGCTTACACGGATTCCCAAAGATCCTGACCTCTGATCGAGGTACTCAATTTACCTCCTGTTTCTGGAGGTCACTCACTACTCAACTGCAGATGGATCACAATCTTACTACTTCATTCCATCCCCAAACCAATGGACAGGTAGAGCGGGTGAATCAATGGTTGGAGCAATACCTCCGTTGCTTTTGTTCCTACCAACAGGAACAGTGGCTAACCTATTTATCCTTGGATGAATTTGCCTTTAACAATTCCGAAAATTCTTCCACAAAAATGTCACCTTTCCAGGAAAATTATGGCTTTCATCCAAATTCTTATCCTACTTCAGGCATCCCAGAAGTTGCTCCATCTGATTGCCCAAATGCAAACGACTTCGCTGCTAACCATCGGAACATATTCAAGACCTTACAGGAGAACATAGCTAGGTCTCAGGAAAGACAGAGACACTATTACAATCTACAAAGACAACCTGCTCCTACATATGCCATGGGCGATCTGGTCTGGCTTTCAACTAAAAATCTAAAACTCAAAATACCCAGTAAAAAATTAGGAGGTTTGTATATTGGACCATTTCCTATTACGAGGATTGTTAATCCAAATGCTATCACCTTACAGTTGCCTGATTCCATGAAAATGCATCCAACATTTCATGTTTCTCTCCTGAAACCTTACATTTCTATGAGGACTCCGGTAACAATCCTTCCTCCATCGTCTACTCTCCCTCACTTGGAAGCATTTGAAGTAGCTTCTATAATAGACTCTAAGATCCATAATCAACAGCTGCAGTACCTTGTCAGGTGGGTTGGATACTCTTCTGATGATGATTCTTGGGAACCATCGTATAACGTTCATGCTCCTAGGAAAGTTTCCCTTTTCCACCGCCATCATCCGGACCGCCCAGGTCCTTAACTGTCTTCGTCTCTCCTAGGGAGGGGGAGATGTCAGGAATATACATGGTTTCCTCCCACCATGTCTAATGCCTCTTCCTGCCCCTTTAAATTCTGACTATGCCCTGTCCCTAGTGCTTAGTTATTTTGTTTGATAGTACTGTGAAGTCGCATTCAGTTAAGCTCCTACTTATAAGAATTATAAATTTCTCATCCTCCCAGGATATCTCAACATCCTCTTTCCCAATCTGGATTGTGGTTTAATATTAATCCTGTCATTCCAGCAACCAGGTGGACCAGCGTTATTGTTTTCACACTGTATTACCAACAACCTCAATAAGACCTACCAACGCTGCAATAAGCAAGCTTATCAACCAGGTCAACTTACCTGCTCTGACTCCACATCACCGCAACCACTTCTGGCAAATGCAAAGTTAACAGACTTACATTACAGAGTAATTTGCAAGTGTTTGATTTTCAAAACTCATCCGTCTAACAGCCGCTGCAAGTGACTTCATCTGTCACTCAAAGACTACTCTAACAGTACACGCCCATCTTACACGCTCTCTGCAACAAGCAAGCATTTCAAACAGCTCAACATACCTGGCCGGAATTTACTTCACCGCAACCTCTTGCGGCAATAGCAAGGTAAATAGACTTACATTACAAAGTAAACCTGCAAGTGTTTGTTCCCAAAACTGTTCCGTCTAACAGCCGCAATAAGTGACGTCATCTGTCACTCAAACACTACTCAAACATCTAACTCGCTGCAAACTAATGGCACTTGTTTCTCCACTTCCTCTCTGAAACTTATTCTCAGCAAGACTAACATATCTACTGATATACATTTATATCTTGCTCTATAACCGCTGTTCACCTCCACATAGTCCTCAGCATTACCGGAGATACTAACTGTAATAAATTACATTGTTACAATTTACTTCTCCTTAGTATCAAATCCACTAGCTTATATAAGCTGCTATTTATATATATATTAGTAGCAAAAAGGAAAGTGGTACAAATACTCAATTTTAGGTCTGCAGCTGTGATTTGTAAAATAAGATAAGCAGTTACAGCAACATCAAGATAAAGAAATATAAACCTGACAGGTGTTAATAAATTTAATATAGTGGCGGCGACGTTGGGGGCGGCAGATTAGTGGTTAATAAATGTAGGTAGGTGGCAACGAAGTTAGGGGCAGCAGATTAGAGGTTAATAATATTTAAATAGTGTTTGAGATGTGGGAGTGCAGCGGTTTAGGGGTTAATATGTTTATTATAGTGGCGGCGATGTCCGGAGCAGCAGATTAGGGGTTAATAAGTATAATGTAGGTGTCGGCGATGTCGGGGGCGGCAGATTAGGGGGTAATAAGTGTAATATTAGGGGTGTTTAGACTCGGGGGTTCATGTTAGGGTGTAAACATAAATTTTCTTTCCCAATAGGAATCAATGAGGCTGCGTTACGGAGCTTTACACTGCATTTTTTGCAGGTGTTAGACTTTGTTTCAGCCGGCTCTCCCCATTGATGTCAATGGGGAAATCGTGCACGAGCACATACAACCAGCTCACCGCTGACTTAAGCAGCGCTGGTATTGAAGTGCGGTATGGAGCTAAATTTACCTCTACGCTCACTTCTTGTCTTTTAAAGCCGGGTTTATAAAAACCTGTAATACCAGCACTGTAGGTAAGTGAGCGGTGACAATAACATGCAAATTAGCACCTCACCCCTCATAATGCAAAACTCGTTATCTAGCCGCATGGATTATCTTTTATATTATATAGACAGCTACAGTTGCACTACAAAAGAAGAATGGATTGAAACATTGGTGAGCAGGTACTTTTGAACACATAATATAATTTTTAAGCAGGTGTCACTGAAATATGTTTATGGACTCATTAAAGGGACACTAAACCCAAAATGTTTCTGTTGTGATTCAGATAGAGAATACAATTTTAAACAACATTCCAATTTACTTCTATTATCGACTTTGCTTCATTATTTAGATATCCTTTGTTGAAGATAAATCAATGCACATGGGTGAGCCAATCACACGAAGCATCTATGTGCAGCCACCAATCAGCAGCTACTGATGCTATATAGATAAAACTTGGTCCTGAAAATGACAAAAAAAGAGAAGAGGCGCTCTGGTGCAGATAAACCCAACAATAAGTGAGATTTCCAAAAGAAAAAATACTAGTACTCACAAAAGTATTTGCACTTCCAGTGCAATAATCCACAAGCCGAAACTTCAGAGCCGTTCGGCTGACTCTTTCTCTCCCGATATGCTGATATGCTCCCGGCAGTATTCAGGCCCCTAGGAGAAATGAAGCATAGAACACCTTTGGTGCAGATAACCCTTACCAATATGGGACTGCTAACAGTGGGTAGGTGTATATACTCACAAACGTGTATGCACAATCAGTGCAATATCGAGCGGACCGAAACTTGTAAAGCCGTTCGGCTGACTTCCCAAAAAGGTAGCTGGTACTCTCAAACGTCCGGTGGAAAAGAATAGTTCAAAGCAAGGTAGAACAATATAAAAACTTTTATTAAAATACTTAAAACTTCGCTACGCGTTTCTCGGCTGCACGCCGTTTCATCAGGCTCATAAATTTAGTGAACTACCTTGCTGTCTTAAAAGGCTGAGTTAACCAATGGGAATGGTTTGTGTATTACACACCCACCATAACTCTCGCACCAATGGAGATGGTTTATATGTAACACACCCACCGTAACACATGTGTTAATTGATTAGGTGCTACGTCTCTCACAATACTAACAGAATTATATCTTAGCTGACAACAAATAACATATCAATAAATACATTTTTAGCAACATCAAACGACGTATTAAAAATAGACATAATGACTCGTCTTATATTTGATACACGACATATGTACAATGATCTAAATTTTATATACATGAGATGTACTAGTAAATGTCCTCTAGATTCTGAATTTCAGGGGATCACCCCTGCTTAACATATATCTATATATGCTCTGTGTGCATAAGACATTTTTAGCTGTGTTATTACTATAATGCTTACACACATAATGCCATACATCATACAGGTAC
Source organism: Bombina bombina (assembly GCF_027579735.1). Taxonomy (NCBI): domain Eukaryota; kingdom Metazoa; phylum Chordata; class Amphibia; order Anura; family Bombinatoridae; genus Bombina; species Bombina bombina. The sequence goes on from NC_069508.1 coordinate 127,329,203, forward strand.
GATTTCTGCTTGATAACATAATGCATTGAGATGGTAATTAAATGTTATGATATTCGTTTTAAATGTAGTAGATCTCTATATGTTTCTTAATATTTTGGATTTAAACCAATTTAGTTTGGGAGATAATAACATTCTGTTATTTAAATCTAAACAATAATAAAAATTCAAAGTACTAAGTGATCCCAAATTACAATTTCAAGCCCTCCATGTTTTTAATAAATTTGTAATAGTATCGATAACATTGTAATGAGGTTTGAAATAATGTGATATAATCCTATAATTTCTATAAAACCTATACCAAAAAATGTGTATCCTCTGTGCAGTGAATATCGAGTACTGAATTGAGGTTATAGAGATTGTGTGAAAAAATGAACCCTAATTTAATGTATGTACCATTAATATACTGAAACTATAGGTGACATTAATCTAATGGTAGTGCTAATTGATTCTGAGTGTGACCAGGGAATTGTGAAGTACTACTACTAATAATAATAAATAAATATAACTAAAAAAGGGGGGGGGGGGGTGTCTAGTGATGGTTAGTGTGTTGTGAAAAAATATGATGCAACAAATATTTAATGTTGCTAAACTTATAATTGTCTAGTGAAATGTCCATATAGTGTGACATTGAATTAACTTAGTAGAAGAAATTAGTAATAAAGTTGGTAAAAAAGTTTTGTGAATATACCTATGTAATATATATATATGTGTAATTCAGTATATATATGTGTTTTGTGAATATACATGTGTATAATATATATATATATGTGTAATTCAAAATATATGTGTTTGGGGATACCGATTCCAAACCATTCTAAACAAACATCTGGATTAGAAGATAAAATATGATGTATGATGTTAATACCTGCAGGATCAGGCAGAGAGAGACACACACCTTAGATTGTGAGTGGATAGAACTTAAAAAGCTGCTAAATCCACATTAAGATTGAGACCCAGAGGATGCATGGTCTTTAGTTTATGAATCCAGTATGTCTCTCTCTGCCTCAACCTCAGGAATCTACTATATAAGTTGGAGGGCTCAATCTCCTCTATCGGCACTATCGTGTAACAGTTGGGATTTCCTCTATGTTTTTTGTAGCAGTGTTTAATAACACTATGAGATTTCTTGTTTCTAAGGATACTACAATAGTGTTCAGACCAACGATGACTCAAACGTCTGATTGTGCGACCAATATATTGAACCCCACATTCACAAGATATTAAATATATAACATAATTGGAAGCACAGGTCATCCTACTTTTAATTCTATAGGTTTTAGTATCTACATGAGAACGAAAATAGAGTGTGCCATGACCAATGTGGTCACACATTTTACATCTAGGGATCCTACATTTGTAAGCACCCCTATTCATGTTTGGGCATCTATTATTTTGACTATTATTTGGTCTATGTGTGGTTTTACAAACCTTATTGGTTTGATGTCTGACAACCTTACTGGGTGCTAAAATATTTTTCAGGGTAGGAGCCCTTTTGTATACTATAGATGGACTATCACCAATCAAATCATTAAGAATGGGGTCTCTCTTTAGAATTCTCCAGTGTTTCTGGAATATATTTTTAATTTCTTTATGGTTATTGTTAAATTGCGTAATGAATCTAATCTCCATTGGTTTGTCGGCTCTTAATTTTGTTTGTTTATTGTCCTTTACCTGGACAAAATAATTTTCCCTACTTTCATTTCTTGCTCTTTGATAACTGGATTCAATAAGTTCCATCGGATAATGTTTTTCCTTGAATCTCTCTTTAAGAATGAGACTTTGTTTGTCGTAATCTGTTAGTAAACTACAATTTCTCCTTATTCTTTTAAATTGCCCATATGGGACATTCCTTTTCCAAGGATAGTAATGGTTACTTGAATAGTCTAAGTAACTGTTACTATCCACAGTTTTGAAGTGGGTAGAACTGACGATTCCACCGTTGCCATCAAAACACAAACTCAAGTCCAAAAAGACTACACTCTCTGAATGAATACAGCTAGTAAATCTAAGTCCCCTATCATTGTTATTTAGATGATTAATGAATTCTACTGCTTTGTCTTTAGTACCATTCCACAAGAATATAAGGTCATCTATGAACCTACCATAGAACACCAGGTTCGCCCCGAATTCAGATTGGTAGATAAATTGGTTCTCAAAACTTCCCATATACAAATTTGCAAAACTAGGGGCGAACCTGGTGCCCATGGCGGTTCCTTTAATCTGTAAAAAATATTTATCTTGGAACAAAAAATAATTGTGTTGTAAAACAAATAAAATTAATTGTAAAATAAATTGTTTTTGCAATGGTGGAATGTATTGATCTTCTTCCAAGTAGTTGGAAATTGCTATTACACCTTGGGTGTGAGGGATGTTGGAATAGAGCGCTTCTACATCACAGGTTATCCATAATAGATCATCTGTGATGGGAATATGTGTAAGTTTCTCCAGAAGGTCAGATGAGTCTCTAATATATGATTCGAGATTAGTGACATATTTCTGGAGGAAGAAGTCTATGTATGCAGATACATTTTCTGTGAGGCTGCCTATGCCCGCTATTATAGGTCTTCCCGGGGGGTTGGCCGTATCCTTGTGGATTTTCGGCAAATGGTAATAGAATGTGCAGGCAGGTTCCTTTGGGATCAAGAATTCCCTCTCTCTTTTGGATACTATACCCTCCTGATGGGCAAAATTTATTAGGCCCGTAAGAGTCTGTAAATACCTAGGTGTAGGATCTTCTATAAGAAGTGAATAATAGGTCTTGTCCTCCAAAATACGATTAGCTTCTTTTATATAGTCACTACGATTTTGTAAGACAATGCCGCCCCCTTTGTCGGCCTGGCGGATTATCAGTTCGGTATTATTTTTTAAAATATCTAAAGCTTTTAATTCATTTGGAAATAAATTTCGATTAGAAATGTTTTTGGGAAGCTGTTCTAACTCTTCTAAGACAAGTTCTTTAAAAATTTCAATATAAGAGTCATTAGAAATCTGTGGGTTAAAGTTTGACTTATTTCTAAAGCTTGTCTGTATAAAGCCCTCATTTAGTTGTTCCAAAAGAGTATCTGGTTCATAAGTTGGAAAACCAGAAGTAATTCTGGCTTCCATAGTATCTGTTAAGATAGGTAAAGCATTAGATTCCTTTAGGCTCTTCTCAGCGAAATATTTTTGCATTGTGAGCTTCTGTATGTATCTATTTAGATCCACAAACAAATTAAAGGGGTTATGCAAGTTTGAAGGGCTGTAAGATAATCCCTTTCCCAATACTCGTATCTCATCGTCAGTCAAGTTATGAGTTGATAAATTGTATATACCCTTACTTAATTTTTGTAGTCTTGTTTTTTTGTGGGTGGTCCCACGCCCTCTGCACCCCCGTCTGTGTAAGGTCGTTTTCCTTTTTGGAATTGAGTCTGCGTGGTAATTGGCTCTAAATAACTTGCAATTTTTCTCTGAGACCAAGATTGTGGTCTCTGTCTTTGTTCTAAAAAAAACAGTATTCTCCACTTCTATTGGGTGGGTCCTCTCATTAAAAGTCTCATTATTCGCTGGTATTGTTTGTCTTCCCATATCAGCCCTTAAAGGGGCCATAGGCTCATTTAATATTTCAAATCTATTAGATATTGGAATATTAGGACATATGGGGTGGTCATATGAATCTCTTCTATTAAACTCTCGTCTGTTGTCAGTGTCGCTCCTAGAATTTGAGTTGTGCCAAACAGGTCTATTGTAACTATCATTATTCGTTCTCGTGGAATGCATAGAATGTTGTGGAGAATAATAGGAAGATGTGTTCCCTTGATGGTACAGATTTGTAGGATTAGCATAAGAGTTGGAATATTGATGTGTCCGATTATGTTGTACTGTGTGTTTGATCCTATTATGATTGCTATTGTTTCTAAAGTGATTTCCTCTGTCTACAACAGTCCATTCGCTATTACCAAGGTTGTTACCACTATTAGGCTGAATATTCGACTGTTGTATATCAGACAAATTCACTAAGGATTGGGTACTTGCTCCAATTTCTTGGTTAGTTCTATTAGAAAATTGAGTATTGTGTCTAATATGTTGTCTGTTTCTGTTTCTAGATCTTCCATGATTATAGGTATGAATTTCGCCCCTATTATAATCGCCCTCATCTCGTAGTAATTTCCTATTTTTATTCTCCAGAAGTTCTTTTTGGTAGTTATCTATTTTCTGTAATGTTAATTTGTTGAGTTCTTCGTATTCAGTGGATGTTTTGAATTGTTCTAAGTGTAATTGTATCTTCTCAATTTCTAATGTAACTTTGGTGACTAAGGATTCCCTATGTGATATTAGTATTTTCATTAAACGTATGGAACAATCCCCTAGGGCCTCTTCCCATTTGGATAATAGTTCAGTGTCATCTTTAAAGGAACAATTTTTAAAAATTCTCAACCCCCTGGGGATTTGTTTCTTTTCTATGTATTTTCTTAACATCTCGGCATCCCACCAATGTCTGCACTCAGTATTTATAAGTTCCTCAAGTTTGGAAAAAGATGAATGTATTGATAAACTATCAGTATCAGTATTATCACAGAGTGCAGGATTGGTGGGAGACACTGAAGAAACTAATGTAAGCCTTTTATTAATACGTTCATTAACCGATAGCATGATGGCTGCACTATAACCTCTGGCAACCGTGTATGGTGATAGTAGAAAAAATAGAAGGAACAACACTAACAAAGTGTGTTTAGAAAAAAAGAGGTGCACCTATTCAATGCTATTCCTAAGGTGGAGATTCTAATAGTGATATTTTCTGTTTTTGTGAAGAATATATATAAAAAACAATAATACAACTATAAAATTATATATATATATATATATATATAAGTGGTCAATAATAACTGATCATTAATAATAACAAATAAATACTTGGTAGATTCCTTGGTATTAATATACAACAAAAATGTCCATATATGTTCAGTGTACTGAAAGTCCCAAAATTCCTGAGGAGTGGTGCAATGTAGATATCCCCAGAACAACAGCAGCTCTCTCCAAAATATACGTGAGGATAAAACTTGGTCCTGAAAATGACAAAAAAAGAGAAGAGGCGCTCTGGTGCAGATAAACCCAACAATAAGTGAGATTTCCAAAAGAAAAAATACTAGTACTCACAAAAGTATTTGCACTTCCAGTGCAATAATCCACAAGCCGAAACTTCAGAGCCGTTCGGCTGACTCTTTCTCTCCCGATATGCTGATATGCTCCCGGCAGTATTCAGGCCCCTAGGAGAAATGAAGCATAGAACACCTTTGGTGCAGATAACCCTTACCAATATGGGACTGCTAACAGTGGGTAGGTGTATATACTCACAAACGTGTATGCACAATCAGTGCAATATCGAGCGGACCGAAACTTGTAAAGCCGTTCGGCTGACTTCCCAAAAAGGTAGCTGGTACTCTCAAACGTCCGGTGGAAAAGAATAGTTCAAAGCAAGGTAGAACAATATAAAAACTTTTATTAAAATACTTAAAACTTCGCTACGCGTTTCTCGGCTGCACGCCGTTTCATCAGGCTCATAAATTTAGTGAACTACCTTGCTGTCTTAAAAGGCTGAGTTAACCAATGGGAATGGTTTGTGTATTACACACCCACCATAACTCTCGCACCAATGGAGATGGTTTATATGTAACACACCCACCGTAACACATGTGTTAATTGATTAGGTGCTACGTCTCTCACAATACTAACAGAATTATATCTTAGCTGACAACAAATAACATATCAATAAATACATTTTTAGCAACATCAAACGACGTATTAAAAATAGACATAATGACTCGTCTTATATTTGATACACGACATATGTACAATGATCTAAATTTTATATACATGAGATGTACTAGTAAATGTCCTCTAGATTCTGAATTTCAGGGGATCACCCCTGCTTAACATATATCTATATATGCTCTGTGTGCATAAGACATTTTTAGCTGTGTTATTACTATAATGCTTACACACATAATGCCATACATCATACAGGTACGATTTCTGCTTGATAACATAATGCATTGAGATGGTAATTAAATGTTATGATATTCGTTTTAAATGTAGTAGATCTCTATATGTTTCTTAATATTTTGGATTTAAACCAATTTAGTTTGGGAGATAATAACATTCTGTTATTTAAATCTAAACAATAATAAAAATTCAAAGTACTAAGTGATCCCAAATTACAATTTCAAGCCCTCCATGTTTTTAATAAATTTGTAATAGTATCGATAACATTGTAATGAGGTTTGAAATAATGTGATATAATCCTATAATTTCTATAAAACCTATACCAAAAAATGTGTATCCTCTGTGCAGTGAATATCGAGTACTGAATTGAGGTTATAGAGATTGTGTGAAAAAATGAACCCTAATTTAATGTATGTACCATTAATATACTGAAACTATAAGTGACATTAATCTAATGGTAGTGCTAATTGATTCTGAGTGTGACCAGGGAATTGTGAAGTACTACTACTAATAATAATAAATAAATATAACTAAAAAAGGGGGGGGGGTGTCTAGTGATGGTTAGTGTGTTGTGAAAAAATATGATGCAACAAATATTTAATGTTGCATTTAATGTGTATCAAATATAAGACGAGTCATTATGTCTATTTTTAATACGTCGTTTGATGTTGCTAAAAATGTATTTATTGATATGTTATTTGTTGTCAGCTAAGATATAATTCTGTTAGTATTGTGAGAGACGTAGCACCTAATCAATTAACACATGTGTTACGGTGGGTGTGTTACATATAAACCATCTCCATTGGTGCGAGAGTTATGGTGGGTGTGTAATACACAAACCATTCCCATTGGTTAACTCAGCCTTTTAAGACAGCAAGGTAGTTCACTAAATTTATGAGCCTGATGAAACGGCGTGCAGCCGAGAAACGCGTAGCGAAGTTTTAAGTATTTTAATAAAAGTTTTTATATTGTTCTACCTTGCTTTGAACTATTCTTTTCCACCGGACGTTTGAGAGTACCAGCTACCTTTTTGGGAAGTCAGCCGAACGGCTTTACAAGTTTCGGTCCGCTCGATATTGCACTGATTGTGCATACACGTTTGTGAGTATATACACCTACCCACTGTTAGCAGTCCCATATTGGTAAGGGTTATCTGCACCAAAGGTGTTCTATGCTTCATTTCTCCTAGGGGCCTGAATACTGCCGGGAGCATATCAGCATATCGGGAGAGAAAGAGTCAGCCGAACGGCTCTGAAGTTTCGGCTTGTGGATTATTGCACTGGAAGTGCAAATACTTTTGTGAGTACTAGTATTTTTTCTTTTGGAAATCTCACTTATTGTTGGGTTTATCTGCACCAGAGCGCCTCTTCTCTTTTTTTGTCATTTTCAGGACCAAGTTTTATCCTCACGTATATTTTGGAGAGAGCTGCTGTTGTTCTGGGGATATCTACATTGCACCACTCCTCAGGAATTTTGGGACTTTCAGTACACTGAACATATATGGACATTTTTGTTGTATATTAATACCAAGGAATCTACCAAGTATTTATTTGTTATTATTAATGATCAGTTATTATTGACCACTTATATATATATATATATAATTTTATAGTTGTATTATTGTTTTTTATATATATTCTTCACAAAAACAGAAAATATCACTATTAGAATCTCCACCTTAGGAATAGCATTGAATAGGCGCACCTCTTTTTTTCTAAACACACTTTGTTAGTGTTGTTCCTTCTATTTTTTCTGCTATATAGATATGCTTTTCAGCAAAGGATATCAAGAGAATGAAGCAAATTAGATAATAGAAGTCAATTAGAAAGTTGTTTAAAATGATATGCTCTTTCTGAATCATAAAATAAAAAATGTGGGTTTCATATCTCTTTAATCCTTTCAATCATTTGTATTATATGTATATTATATTGAACATTCAATTATATTTTCATGTATTGAAAAGTGTGGTGGGGGATAGTAGGAGTTAATCAGTAATTAGATGTTGTACCTATTGTGTAAATCAAATATGGTATATGATATACCAATACTCAGTAATCACTTGTAATAATTATGGTGCACATCTAATGTGGATTCTTAGAGGGTAGAACTAAACAACTAGAAATACTAATTGTACAAGGAGATACACTTAGGATTATTAGAAAAGAATACCACAAAGAAAATTATTTCTTTAACTCCAAATAATCATATGAAATATGAGGATTACTCTATTTGTTTAAAATGTTCCATTACATTCATACTTTAATACTTTATTGTTACGACTAGGAACAAACATTCACACAGAAGTAGCCTGAAAGAGTTAAAAACACTTAAACCTAGTTACATTAAATAGATATAGTCGGCAATGCTCTATGTATTTAGCCTGATGCCCACAATATTATTGTGCAAGATAAGCTAAGCCCTTACAATCCGAGGGCTATTTTACTTTTAAGTTGTTATGATTTTTTAAAAGGTAAATAGTAGGCACCAGGTTTCAACAAATATATAGGTATATTCAAATTCTATTATTAACTAGGCAAGCAGTTAAAAAAGCGACAGACAGGAGAGAACTAGCTTCTCCTGCTGGACCCCTGACGCGCGTTTCACAGAACGCTTCCTCAGAGGGGGTGCGGGCCGCTGCTACTCGGCGTTATTTATGTTGGTGGTTGTCCCACCTCAAGCCCCTGATTCGATGTCCCTCTACGTTTTAAATGCCTCTGATTGGATGCTCATTCTGTCAATCATATGAGTAGACAGTGACATCCGGTATTACGTAACGCGAGGAGGGCGTGTGAGTAGGGGGGCGTATGTGATGTCAGTAAAGGACCAATCAGCATTAAGTAAACAAGGGGTATGTGTGTTCAGTAGCAATGATTGGATGATCACTGCGGTTTGTAACATGAGGCATTGAGACTTAAGAATTACTTTGTATCATACCTTACTATTGCTTAATAGTAAATTATTGTGTCTTACCGCAATGGTATAATTAGGATCTTGGTCTTTCAAGCAAATGCATAAAATCTGCGATTTATGTGCCGATGCACTACAGGATATAACGTGTTTATTCAGGGGTTGTAAGACAGACTGCCGCTTATAATGGCAGCATATTTGGGAAATACTAGAATGTCATAGTATTATTATTATGTGGATATGTTTATTTGTTAATATATAGATGGAAGTTGGAATAGCCGATCACGATATGGGATACTGTTTTATAATTTATACTGCTGTAGTTTCAATATAATGCAGATTAGTAGTTATACTTAGTAAGATAACGTGATTGGTATTCTTAATGTATATTATGTAGATGGGACTCACAAGGAAAAATTGGTAAAATTGGTATGAACCCGGACAGCAAATAAAACCGGTTGCATATAGTTATGTATTGAATTCGGTGCTATATTCCATTGTTTTTATTTCCATCTATCGATGTATATATAATTTTAGGCTAATGCACTGATAGTGGGATAGGACGTATCCTGTCGTTTGGTCTTGGATTAGACTATTTTATTTTAATCTCCTTATATATATATACACATAGAGAGATAATTTTTGAGCCAGTAAATACAAATTAATGAAGTTTAATCTCGACTATAGATTCATATTTAGAATCCCAGGTGTGGTTTATTGTTAGAGAGTGGCTATAGTGCTATGTGACAAGGGGTGATAAGATTAAACACAGGAAATGTGATTTGTGAGGGATAAAACTGTATATAAATAAAAAAGTGGAAGGGAGATGAGGGAAAGGATTGAATAAATTATATACTTATTTATAATATCTTCCAAATGTGAGATAATATGATACAATGATCAGTCTGTACTGTGAAGGAGGGAAGTGTGTGATATTCTTCACTGAATGAAATGTGATATTTATAGTGGGAAGTGATGCGTTTTTGTTGTAAAGTGTTGTGTAGTGATGTGTGGTTGGGCTAGAGGTGTACCCCTATTTTTTGAGCGAATAAAGTGGAGAAGAAAATGTCAAAATTAGTGAGTGGCAAATTGTAAATACCAGTAAAAGAAAGGAGACTAAAACTTGTATTGGTAATTAATTCTGTATGCTATTATAGTTGGTGTGTTATTTAACTGCGTTTTGTGATACAGAGAAAATATATAGTTAATTCTTTGAAGTTAAGTCCCTAATCTTACATTTTTTAGATAATATCCCCTGTGTTTATACACTTATAATGGTTATTGTATTAACCAAGATGTTTAACAGTAATTATCCTATGTAGGTTGTTCTAATGATAACCTTAATGTGTGTTTTTTCCAAATTTAGGTGAGTATATAATATTGAAGACACAATTTTGGATGAAGATGATTTTTTAACTTAAGGGTTAGATATATACAAAAAAATTATTGAAGTCATTCATGCCAAACGGTTTAACCGCATTTAGGTGGTATATCCATTTGCACTCCATTTTTAATAAGGCCTTTTCGATGTTACCACCTCTTATGCCAAGAGATGCTTTTTGGATCACAGTGTATTTTAGGTCCATAGGTGAACCATTGTGGTGTGATAAGAAATGTTTGGCCACAGAGGTGATTTTTTTGCCTTTATCTTTATCTCTTCGGGCATATTTGATGTTATACACATGTTCCAAGATACGTGTTTTTATCTCCCTTGTTGTCATGCCAACGTATGCCATTTGGCAAGAGCAGTAGAGTGCATATATTACTCCTATCGTGGTGCAAGAGAAATGTGCTTGGAGGTTATATATTTGTCCTGTTTTTTTAGTTATTGTTTTTGTTTTCAGAACATATTTACAGGCAGAGCAGGTACCACATGGGTACATACCTGGGTTTGTGTCTTTTTTCTTGGCAGTTCTTATGAAGTGACTAGATACCAGTTTGTCTCTCAAGTTGTTTGGTCTCTTATATCCTAATGAGACTCTGTCGCCTATTAATGGCTTAAGGGTTTCATCATTTTGGAGTATGTTCCAATGGTCATTAATAATTTTAATAACATGTGGCATCTGGGGGTTATATGTCGTAATGAGTCTAGGACATGACTCTTGGAGAGTTTTACTTTTTGGAATTAATAGTTCATCTCTACTTTTCCTGAGTGCTTTGTACTTAGCTCTCTTTATGGATTTCTTACTATATCCACGTGCCATTAGTCTTTGTGCTAAGGCTACACTTTCCTGTATGTAGATCTCATTGGTAGTGCAGTTCCGACGAAGTCTCAGAAATTCCCCGTATGGTATTGCTTTCAGGGTACTTGGAGAATGGGCACTGGAATGATGTAGAAGAGTGTTAGTTGATGTTTCTTTCCTAAACATCGTAGTATTGATGAATCCTTCATTGTTTTTGAATATTTTTAAATCCAAAAAGCATATCTCCTGCTGGCTAGCCTCAAAAGTTAATTTGATATTAAGATCATTTTTATTAATTCTCTTCATAAAGGTTTCAAGTTGTTCATATGACCCTTCCCAGATGAAAAGAACATCATCTATGTATCTTAACCACATTGGGATGTGTTCAGTATATTTTTCGAGCTCATTAGAAAATACATAGAATAGTTCCCAGTAGCCAAGAAATAAATTCGCGTAAGTCGGCGCGCACGCTGTACCCATAGCGGTACCTTGGGTTTGCAAGTAATACCTGTCATTAAATGTGAAAAAGTTATGAGTCAGGACAAATTTCAAGAGTTGAATTATAAAGTCATTATGTAGATTGTTATCGTTATTATTTGAGGCCAAATAATATTTAATGGCTTTAATTCCATCTTCGTGTTTTATATTAGTATAAAGGGACTCGACGTCCGCTGTTACTAGCCACATATCCTCTGATAATTTGATGTTTTGTAACAGCTGCAGTACCTCCATTGTGTCACGTACATATGAGGGTATGCTTGTGAGATATTCCCTTAATCGCAAGTCTACAAATTTACTTGCATTTTCTGTTAAGTTGTCATTTCCTGACACAATAGGTCTTCCAGGAGGTATTGAGGGATTTTTGTGCACTTTCGGTAGAAAGTATAAAGTGGCTACTTTAGGGTTGTCCTTTATCAGATACTTTTTCTCTGAGTTAGATATTGTATTTGATTTCCAAGCACTTAATATCATCTTATTATATTGGGTAAGATATGAACTCTGCGGGTTGAATATCAACTGTTTGTAACAGGCAGAGTTGGATAGTTGTTTTTTAGCCTCATCCATATACATTTGTTGTGGCCAAAGGACCACGTTCCCACCTTTATCCGATGGCTTGATTAGAACATCTTGCCATGATTCTATCTCTCTTAATGCATTCATTTCATTGATATTGAGGTTTTGTTTGGCCCTGTATATGGGCAATTGTTCGATTTCTTTACAAACCATCTTACAGAAAATCTGTATCTCTGGGGATATAGAAAAGGATGGAACATAAGTAGATTTGGGTTTTACATTTGATTTCCAAACAGAAGATGCAGATTCATCTACTGGCGTATTCGTGTTGGTTACTGTTTGTGTATCTGTACTGTCTGCAGATAGCTCCTGCAGTATGTCTACAGTAAGTAGATCTTCTGCATTCAAACTGTTTGGATTAAAGGCATATAATTTTTTGAGCAATATTTTTCTGGAGAACAGATGGATATCTCTTATTACCTCAAATTTATTTAGTGAATTTACAGGGCAGAAAGACAGTCCTCTGGATAGTACAGATTTATGTGTAGTACTGAGTGTATAATCAGAGAGGTTAATAATCCTCATTTGTTCATCCTTATCTTGCTGAAGGGACTCAATTCCCTTCTTCTTGTTGACTGTCTCACTGGGCCTGAAAATTTCCGTTTGTTGCCCCTGTTCTGAGTGTTGGTCTGATTGGCTGAGGTGACTGGTGGAGTTATATTGTGTGGGGTTTTGGACAAAAAAGATGATGAGGAAGAAGAAGATGATGTGGAGGATTGTACTGAGCTATAGCTCTTCGGTCTGGCACTAATTGTGTCTGTAGTAGTACTTTCATTGTCAGTATTGGTGTCTAAGTCATTGTCTGAAATATCTGTTTCACTTTCTGCACTGCTCTCAGATTGTTGAACAAGGTATCTGTTACCTCTATATCTAGGGGTGACATTACTACGCCAACGATAAACTCTTTGATTTTGGAAATCTTCAATATCTCTCTGCAACTTTTGTTTTTTGGTTGCTATAATTTCTTGCTCCAACTTGTCCAATTCCTTTTGATATTTATCATACTGATTTTTGTAATCTATTTTATCATTAAATTGAGACAGTTGGGCATTATATTCTTCAATTTCAGAATCTAATTTTGTTAGTTCGAGTTTATCGTGTTTAATTAATATATTTATTAATTTAAGAGAGCACTCTGACAAGGCTGTTTCCCATTCTTTGGTTAAATCATTGTTATAAAGGTTGAAGGCTGGAAATACCTTCATCCTTAACCCTCTGGGAATTAGGTTTTTTTCTGCATACTTCTCAAAGAAGTGCCAGTTCCACCATCTTTTAGATTGTTTATGTAAGGTTTGATGTAATTTACATAACACATTGTTTAATTCATCCTCATTAATTTGTATATTGTCCCTAGTGGAACTGTTAAAAATAGAGTTAAGTTCTGTAAGTCGTTTCTGATGGCGATTAGCCATATCTGATTGAATATTCATTTTGTGTATTTTGTTACTTATTAAACCCCCAAGGAAAAGGGCTAAACCCAGAAGAGAGACTCTGGGTATATTCTCCCAAAGAACTAAGCTTTGAAAAGTGTGGTGGGGGATAGTAGGAGTTAATCAGTAATTAGATGTTGTACCTATTGTGTAAATCAAATATGGTATATGATATACCAATACTCAGTAATCACTTGTAATAATTATGGTGCACATCTAATGTGGATTCTTAGAGGGTAGAACTAAACAACTAGAAATACTAATTGTACAAGGAGATACACTTAGGATTATTAGAAAAGAATACCACAAAGAAAATTATTTCTTTAACTCCAAATAATCATATGAAATATGAGGATTACTCTATTTGTTTAAAATGTTCCATTACATTCATACTTTAATACTTTATTGTTACGACTAGGAACAAACATTCACACAGAAGTAGCCTGAAAGAGTTAAAAACACTTAAACCTAGTTACATTAAATAGATATAGTCTGCAATGCTCTATGTATTTAGCCTGATGCCCACAATATTATTGTGCAAGATAAGCTAAGCCCTTACAATCCGAGGGCTATTTTACTTTTAAGTTGTTATGATTTTTTAAAAGGTAAATAGTAGGCACCAGGTTTCAACAAATATATAGGTATATTCAAATTCTATTATTAACTAGGCAAGCAGTTAAAAAAGCGACAGACAGGAGAGAACTAGCTTCTCCTGCTGGACCCCTGACGCGCGTTTCACAGAACGCTTCCTCAGAGGGGGTGCGGGCCGCTGCTACTCGGCGTTATTTATGTTGGTGGTTGTCCCACCTCAAGCCCCTGATTCGATGTCCCTCTACGTTTTAAATGCCTCTGATTGGATGCTCATTCTGTCAATCATATGAGTAGACAGTGACATCCGGTATTACGTAACGCGAGGAGGGCGTGTGAGTAGGGGGGCGTATGTGATGTCAGTAAAGGACCAATCAGCATTAAGTAAACAAGGGGTATGTGTGTTCAGTAGCAATGATTGGATGATCACTGCGGTTTGTAACATGAGGCATTGAGACTTAAGAATTACTTTGTATCATACCTTACTATTGCTTAATAGTAAATTATTGTGTCTTACCGCAATGGTATAATTAGGATCTTGGTCTTTCAAGCAAATGCATAAAATCTGCGATTTATGTGCCGATGCACTACAGGATATAACGTGTTTATTCAGGGGTTGTAAGACAGACTGCCGCTTATAATGGCAGCATATTTGGGAAATACTAGAATGTCATAGTATTATTATTATGTGGATATGTTTATTTGTTAATATATAGATGGAAGTTGGAATAGCCGATCACGATATGGGATACTGTTTTATAATTTATACTGCTGTAGTTTCAATATAATGCAGATTAGTAGTTATACTTAGTAAGATAACGTGATTGGTATTCTTAATGTATATTATGTAGATGGGACTCACAAGGAAAAATTGGTAAAATTGGTATGAACCCGGACAGCAAATAAAACCGGTTGCATATAGTTATGTATTGAATTCGGTGCTATATTCCATTGTTTTTATTTCCATCTATCGATGTATATATAATTTTAGGCTAATGCACTGATAGTGGGATAGGACGTATCCTGTCGTTTGGTCTTGGATTAGACTATTTTATTTTAATCTCCTTATATATATATACACATAGAGAGATAATTTTTGAGCCAGTAAATACAAATTAATGAAGTTTAATCTCGACTATAGATTCATATTTAGAATCCCAGGTGTGGTTTATTGTTAGAGAGTGGCTATAGTGCTATGTGACAAGGGGTGATAAGATTAAACACAGGAAATGTGATTTGTGAGGGATAAAACTGTATATAAATAAAAAAGTGGAAGGGAGATGAGGGAAAGGATTGAATAAATTATATACTTATTTATAATATCTTCCAAATGTGAGATAATATGATACAATGATCAGTCTGTACTGTGAAGGAGGGAAGTGTGTGATATTCTTCACTGAATGAAATGTGATATTTATAGTGGGAAGTGATGCGTTTTTGTTGTAAAGTGTTGTGTAGTGATGTGTGGTTGGGCTAGAGGTGTACCCCTATTTTTTGAGCGAATAAAGTGGAGAAGAAAATGTCAAAATTAGTGAGTGGCAAATTGTAAATACCAGTAAAAGAAAGGAGACTAAAACTTGTATTGGTAATTAATTCTGTATGCTATTATAGTTGGTGTGTTATTTAACTGCGTTTTGTGATACAGAGAAAATATATAGTTAATTCTTTGAAGTTAAGTCCCTAATCTTACATTTTTTAGATAATATCCCCTGTGTTTATACACTTATAATGGTTATTGTATTAACCAAGATGTTTAACAGTAATTATCCTATGTAGGTTGTTCTAATGATAACCTTAATGTGTGTTTTTTCCAAATTTAGGTGAGTATATAATATTGAAGACACAATTTTGGATGAAGATGATTTTTTAACTTAAGGGTTAGATATATACAAAAAAATTATTGAAGTCATTCATGCCAAACGGTTTAACCGCATTTAGGTGGTATATCCATTTGCACTCCATTTTTAATAAGGCCTTTTCGATGTTACCACCTCTTATGCCAAGAGATGCTTTTTGGATCACAGTGTATTTTAGGTCCATAGGTGAACCATTGTGGTGTGATAAGAAATGTTTGGCCACAGAGGTGATTTTTTTGCCTTTATCTTTATCTCTTCGGGCATATTTGATGTTATACACATGTTCCAAGATACGTGTTTTTATCTCCCTTGTTGTCATGCCAACGTATGCCATTTGGCAAGAGCAGTAGAGTGCATATATTACTCCTATCGTGGTGCAAGAGAAATGTGCTTGGAGGTTATATATTTGTCCTGTTTTTTTAGTTATTGTTTTTGTTTTCAGAACATATTTACAGGCAGAGCAGGTACCACATGGGTACATACCTGGGTTTGTGTCTTTTTTCTTGGCAGTTCTTATGAAGTGACTAGATACCAGTTTGTCTCTCAAGTTGTTTGGTCTCTTATATCCTAATGAGACTCTGTCGCCTATTAATGGCTTAAGGGTTTCATCATTTTGGAGTATGTTCCAATGGTCATTAATAATTTTAATAACATGTGGCATCTGGGGGTTATATGTCGTAATGAGTCTAGGACATGACTCTTGGAGAGTTTTACTTTTTGGAATTAATAGTTCATCTCTACTTTTCCTGAGTGCTTTGTACTTAGCTCTCTTTATGGATTTCTTACTATATCCACGTGCCATTAGTCTTTGTGCTAAGGCTACACTTTCCTGTATGTAGATCTCATTGGTAGTGCAGTTCCGACGAAGTCTCAGAAATTCCCCGTATGGTATTGCTTTCAGGGTACTTGGAGAATGGGCACTGGAATGATGTAGAAGAGTGTTAGTTGATGTTTCTTTCCTAAACATCGTAGTATTGATGAATCCTTCATTGTTTTTGAATATTTTTAAATCCAAAAAGCATATCTCCTGCTGGCTAGCCTCAAAAGTTAATTTGATATTAAGATCATTTTTATTAATTCTCTTCATAAAGGTTTCAAGTTGTTCATATGACCCTTCCCAGATGAAAAGAACATCATCTATGTATCTTAACCACATTGGGATGTGTTCAGTATATTTTTCGAGCTCATTAGAAAATACATAGAATAGTTCCCAGTAGCCAAGAAATAAATTCGCGTAAGTCGGCGCGCACGCTGTACCCATAGCGGTACCTTGGGTTTGCAAGTAATACCTGTCAT
Organism: Bombina bombina; assembly: GCF_027579735.1. NCBI lineage: Eukaryota > Metazoa > Chordata > Amphibia > Anura > Bombinatoridae > Bombina > Bombina bombina. Next base: position 127,346,516 of record NC_069508.1, read on the forward strand.
TAAATGTGAAAAAGTTATGAGTCAGGACAAATTTCAAGAGTTGAATTATAAAGTCATTATGTAGATTGTTATCGTTATTATTTGAGGCCAAATAATATTTAATGGCTTTAATTCCATCTTCGTGTTTTATATTAGTATAAAGGGACTCGACGTCCGCTGTTACTAGCCACATATCCTCTGATAATTTGATGTTTTGTAACAGCTGCAGTACCTCCATTGTGTCACGTACATATGAGGGTATGCTTGTGAGATATTCCCTTAATCGCAAGTCTACAAATTTACTTGCATTTTCTGTTAAGTTGTCATTTCCTGACACAATAGGTCTTCCAGGAGGTATTGAGGGATTTTTGTGCACTTTCGGTAGAAAGTATAAAGTGGCTACTTTAGGGTTGTCCTTTATCAGATACTTTTTCTCTGAGTTAGATATTGTATTTGATTTCCAAGCACTTAATATCATCTTATTATATTGGGTAAGATATGAACTCTGCGGGTTGAATATCAACTGTTTGTAACAGGCAGAGTTGGATAGTTGTTTTTTAGCCTCATCCATATACATTTGTTGTGGCCAAAGGACCACGTTCCCACCTTTATCCGATGGCTTGATTAGAACATCTTGCCATGATTCTATCTCTCTTAATGCATTCATTTCATTGATATTGAGGTTTTGTTTGGCCCTGTATATGGGCAATTGTTCGATTTCTTTACAAACCATCTTACAGAAAATCTGTATCTCTGGGGATATAGAAAAGGATGGAACATAAGTAGATTTGGGTTTTACATTTGATTTCCAAACAGAAGATGCAGATTCATCTACTGGCGTATTCGTGTTGGTTACTGTTTGTGTATCTGTACTGTCTGCAGATAGCTCCTGCAGTATGTCTACAGTAAGTAGATCTTCTGCATTCAAACTGTTTGGATTAAAGGCATATAATTTTTTGAGCAATATTTTTCTGGAGAACAGATGGATATCTCTTATTACCTCAAATTTATTTAGTGAATTTACAGGGCAGAAAGACAGTCCTCTGGATAGTACAGATTTATGTGTAGTACTGAGTGTATAATCAGAGAGGTTAATAATCCTCATTTGTTCATCCTTATCTTGCTGAAGGGACTCAATTCCCTTCTTCTTGTTGACTGTCTCACTGGGCCTGAAAATTTCCGTTTGTTGCCCCTGTTCTGAGTGTTGGTCTGATTGGCTGAGGTGACTGGTGGAGTTATATTGTGTGGGGTTTTGGACAAAAAAGATGATGAGGAAGAAGAAGATGATGTGGAGGATTGTACTGAGCTATAGCTCTTCGGTCTGGCACTAATTGTGTCTGTAGTAGTACTTTCATTGTCAGTATTGGTGTCTAAGTCATTGTCTGAAATATCTGTTTCACTTTCTGCACTGCTCTCAGATTGTTGAACAAGGTATCTGTTACCTCTATATCTAGGGGTGACATTACTACGCCAACGATAAACTCTTTGATTTTGGAAATCTTCAATATCTCTCTGCAACTTTTGTTTTTTGGTTGCTATAATTTCTTGCTCCAACTTGTCCAATTCCTTTTGATATTTATCATACTGATTTTTGTAATCTATTTTATCATTAAATTGAGACAGTTGGGCATTATATTCTTCAATTTCAGAATCTAATTTTGTTAGTTCGAGTTTATCGTGTTTAATTAATATATTTATTAATTTAAGAGAGCACTCTGACAAGGCTGTTTCCCATTCTTTGGTTAAATCATTGTTATAAAGGTTGAAGGCTGGAAATACCTTCATCCTTAACCCTCTGGGAATTAGGTTTTTTTCTGCATACTTCTCAAAGAAGTGCCAGTTCCACCATCTTTTAGATTGTTTATGTAAGGTTTGATGTAATTTACATAACACATTGTTTAATTCATCCTCATTAATTTGTATATTGTCCCTAGTGGAACTGTTAAAAATAGAGTTAAGTTCTGTAAGTCGTTTCTGATGGCGATTAGCCATATCTGATTGAATATTCATTTTGTGTATTTTGTTACTTATTAAACCCCCAAGGAAAAGGGCTAAACCCAGAAGAGAGACTCTGGGTATATTCTCCCAAAGAACTAAGCTTTGAAAAGTGTGGTGGGGGATAGTAGGAGTTAATCAGTAATTAGATGTTGTACCTATTGTGTAAATCAAATATGGTATATGATATACCAATACTCAGTAATCACTTGTAATAATTATGGTGCACATCTAATGTGGATTCTTAGAGGGTAGAACTAAACAACTAGAAATACTAATTGTACAAGGAGATACACTTAGGATTATTAGAAAAGAATACCACAAAGAAAATTATTTCTTTAACTCCAAATAATCATATGAAATATGAGGATTACTCTATTTGTTTAAAATGTTCCATTACATTCATACTTTAATACTTTATTGTTACGACTAGGAACAAACATTCACACAGAAGTAGCCTGAAAGAGTTAAAAACACTTAAACCTAGTTACATTAAATAGATATAGTCGGCAATGCTCTATGTATTTAGCCTGATGCCCACAATATTATTGTGCAAGATAAGCTAAGCCCTTACAATCCGAGGGCTATTTTACTTTTAAGTTGTTATGATTTTTTAAAAGGTAAATAGTAGGCACCAGGTTTCAACAAATATATAGGTATATTCAAATTCTATTATTAACTAGGCAAGCAGTTAAAAAAGCGACAGACAGGAGAGAACTAGCTTCTCCTGCTGGACCCCTGACGCGCGTTTCACAGAACGCTTCCTCAGAGGGGGTGCGGGCCGCTGCTACTCGGCGTTATTTATGTTGGTGGTTGTCCCACCTCAAGCCCCTGATTCGATGTCCCTCTACGTTTTAAATGCCTCTGATTGGATGCTCATTCTGTCAATCATATGAGTAGACAGTGACATCCGGTATTACGTAACGCGAGGAGGGCGTGTGAGTAGGGGGGCGTATGTGATGTCAGTAAAGGACCAATCAGCATTAAGTAAACAAGGGGTATGTGTGTTCAGTAGCAATGATTGGATGATCACTGCGGTTTGTAACATGAGGCATTGAGACTTAAGAATTACTTTGTATCATACCTTACTATTGCTTAATAGTAAATTATTGTGTCTTACCGCAATGGTATAATTAGGATCTTGGTCTTTCAAGCAAATGCATAAAATCTGCGATTTATGTGCCGATGCACTACAGGATATAACGTGTTTATTCAGGGGTTGTAAGACAGACTGCCGCTTATAATGGCAGCATATTTGGGAAATACTAGAATGTCATAGTATTATTATTATGTGGATATGTTTATTTGTTAATATATAGATGGAAGTTGGAATAGCCGATCACGATATGGGATACTGTTTTATAATTTATACTGCTGTAGTTTCAATATAATGCAGATTAGTAGTTATACTTAGTAAGATAACGTGATTGGTATTCTTAATGTATATTATGTAGATGGGACTCACAAGGAAAAATTGGTAAAATTGGTATGAACCCGGACAGCAAATAAAACCGGTTGCATATAGTTATGTATTGAATTCGGTGCTATATTCCATTGTTTTTATTTCCATCTATCGATGTATATATAATTTTAGGCTAATGCACTGATAGTGGGATAGGACGTATCCTGTCGTTTGGTCTTGGATTAGACTATTTTATTTTAATCTCCTTATATATATATACACATAGAGAGATAATTTTTGAGCCAGTAAATACAAATTAATGAAGTTTAATCTCGACTATAGATTCATATTTAGAATCCCAGGTGTGGTTTATTGTTAGAGAGTGGCTATAGTGCTATGTGACAAGGGGTGATAAGATTAAACACAGGAAATGTGATTTGTGAGGGATAAAACTGTATATAAATAAAAAAGTGGAAGGGAGATGAGGGAAAGGATTGAATAAATTATATACTTATTTATAATATCTTCCAAATGTGAGATAATATGATACAATGATCAGTCTGTACTGTGAAGGAGGGAAGTGTGTGATATTCTTCACTGAATGAAATGTGATATTTATAGTGGGAAGTGATGCGTTTTTGTTGTAAAGTGTTATGTAGTGATGTGGGGTTGGGCTAGAGGTGTACCCCTATTTTTTGAGCGAATAAAGTGGAGAAGAAAATGTCAAAATTAGTGAGTGGCAAATTGTAAATACCAGTAAAAGAAAGGAGACTAAAACTCGTATTGGTAATTAATTCTGTATGCTATTATAGTTGGTGTGTTATTTAACTGCGTTTTGTGATACAGAGAAAATATATAGTTAATTCTTTGAAGTTAAGTCCCTAATCTTACATTTTTTAGATAATATCCCCTGTGTTTATACACTTATAATGGTTATTGTATTAACCAAGATGTTTAACAGTAATTATCCTATGTAGGTTGTTCTAATGATAACCTTAATGTGTGTTTTTTCCAAATTTAGGTGAGTATATAATATTGAAGACACAATTTTGGATGAAGATGATTTTTTAACTTAAGGGTTAGATATATACAAAAAAATTATTGAAGTCATTCATGCCAAACGGTTTAACCGCATTTAGGTGGTATATCCATTTGCACTCCATTTTTAATAAGGCCTTTTCGATGTTACCACCTCTTATGCCAAGAGATGCTTTTTGGATCACAGTGTATTTTAGGTCCATAGGTGAACCATTGTGGTGTGATAAGAAATGTTTGGCCACAGAGGTGATTTTTTTGCCTTTATCTTTATCTCTTCGGGCATATTTGATGTTATACACATGTTCCAAGATACGTGTTTTTATCTCCCTTGTTGTCATGCCAACGTATGCCATTTGGCAAGAGCAGTAGAGTGCATATATTACTCCTATCGTGGTGCAAGAGAAATGTGCTTGGAGGTTATATATTTGTCCTGTTTTTTTAGTTATTGTTTTTGTTTTCAGAACATATTTACAGGCAGAGCAGGTACCACATGGGTACATACCTGGGTTTGTGTCTTTTTTCTTGGCAGTTCTTATGAAGTGACTAGATACCAGTTTGTCTCTCAAGTTGTTTGGTCTCTTATATCCTAATGAGACTCTGTCGCCTATTAATGGCTTAAGGGTTTCATCATTTTGGAGTATGTTCCAATGGTCATTAATAATTTTAATAACATGTGGCATCTGGGGGTTATATGTCGTAATGAGTCTAGGACATGACTCTTGGAGAGTTTTACTTTTTGGAATTAATAGTTCATCTCTACTTTTCCTGAGTGCTTTGTACTTAGCTCTCTTTATGGATTTCTTACTATATCCACGTGCCATTAGTCTTTGTGCTAAGGCTACACTTTCCTGTATGTAGATCTCATTGGTAGTGCAGTTCCGACGAAGTCTCAGAAATTCCCCGTATGGTATTGCTTTCAGGGTACTTGGAGAATGGGCACTGGAATGATGTAGAAGAGTGTTAGTTGATGTTTCTTTCCTAAACATCGTAGTATTGATGAATCCTTCATTGTTTTTGAATATTTTTAAATCCAAAAAGCATATCTCCTGCTGGCTAGCCTCAAAAGTTAATTTGATATTAAGATCATTTTTATTAATTCTCTTCATAAAGGTTTCAAGTTGTTCATATGACCCTTCCCAGATGAAAAGAACATCATCTATGTATCTTAACCACATTGGGATGTGTTCAGTATATTTTTCGAGCTCATTAGAAAATACATAGAATAGTTCCCAGTAGCCAAGAAATAAATTCGCGTAAGTCGGCGCGCACGCTGTACCCATAGCGGTACCTTGGGTTTGCAAGTAATACCTGTCATTAAATGTGAAAAAGTTATGAGTCAGGACAAATTTCAAGAGTTGAATTATAAAGTCATTATGTAGATTGTTATCGTTATTATTTGAGGCCAAATAATATTTAATGGCTTTAATTCCATCTTCGTGTTTTATATTAGTATAAAGGGACTCGACGTCCGCTGTTACTAGCCACATATCCTCTGATAATTTGATGTTTTGTAACAGCTGCAGTACCTCCATTGTGTCACGTACATATGAGGGTATGCTTGTGAGATATTCCCTTAATCGCAAGTCTACAAATTTACTTGCATTTTCTGTTAAGTTGTCATTTCCTGACACAATAGGTCTTCCAGGAGGTATTGAGGGATTTTTGTGCACTTTCGGTAGAAAGTATAAAGTGGCTACTTTAGGGTTGTCCTTTATCAGATACTTTTTCTCTGAGTTAGATATTGTATTTGATTTCCAAGCACTTAATATCATCTTATTATATTGGGTAAGATATGAACTCTGCGGGTTGAATATCAACTGTTTGTAACAGGCAGAGTTGGATAGTTGTTTTTTAGCCTCATCCATATACATTTGTTGTGGCCAAAGGACCACGTTCCCACCTTTATCCGATGGCTTGATTAGAACATCTTGCCATGATTCTATCTCTCTTAATGCATTCATTTCATTGATATTGAGGTTTTGTTTGGCCCTGTATATGGGCAATTGTTCGATTTCTTTACAAACCATCTTACAGAAAATCTGTATCTCTGGGGATATAGAAAAGGATGGAACATAAGTAGATTTGGGTTTTACATTTGATTTCCAAACAGAAGATGCAGATTCATCTACTGGCGTATTCGTGTTGGTTACTGTTTGTGTATCTGTACTGTCTGCAGATAGCTCCTGCAGTATGTCTACAGTAAGTAGATCTTCTGCATTCAAACTGTTTGGATTAAAGGCATATAATTTTTTGAGCAATATTTTTCTGGAGAACAGATGGATATCTCTTATTACCTCAAATTTATTTAGTGAATTTACAGGGCAGAAAGACAGTCCTCTGGATAGTACAGATTTATGTGTAGTACTGAGTGTATAATCAGAGAGGTTAATAATCCTCATTTGTTCATCCTTATCTTGCTGAAGGGACTCAATTCCCTTCTTCTTGTTGACTGTCTCACTGGGCCTGAAAATTTCCATTTGTTGCCCCTGTTCTGAGTGTTGGTCTGATTGGCTGAGGTGACTGGTGGAGTTATATTGTGTGGGGTTTTGGACAAAAAAGATGATGAGGAAGAAGAAGATGATGTGGAGGATTGTACTGAGCTATAGCTCTTCGGTCTGGCACTAATTGTGTCTGTAGTAGTACTTTCATTGTCAGTATTGGTGTCTAAGTCATTGTCTGAAATATCTGTTTCACTTTCTGCACTGCTCTCAGATTGTTGAACAAGGTATCTGTTACCTCTATATCTAGGGGTGACATTACTACGCCAACGATAAACTCTTTGATTTTGGAAATCTTCAATATCTCTCTGCAACTTTTGTTTTTTGGTTGCTATAATTTCTTGCTCCAACTTGTCCAATTCCTTTTGATATTTATCATACTGATTTTTGTAATCTATTTTATCATTAAATTGAGACAGTTGGGCATTATATTCTTCAATTTCAGAATCTAATTTTGTTAGTTCGAGTTTATCGTGTTTAATTAATATATTTATTAATTTAAGAGAGCACTCTGACAAGGCTGTTTCCCATTCTTTGGTTAAATCATTGTTATAAAGGTTGAAGGCTGGAAATACCTTCATCCTTAACCCTCTGGGAATTAGGTTTTTTTCTGCATACTTCTCAAAGAAGTGCCAGTTCCACCATCTTTTAGATTGTTTATGTAAGGTTTGATGTAATTTACATAACACATTGTTTAATTCATCCTCATTAATTTGTATATTGTCCCTAGTGGAACTGTTAAAAATAGAGTTAAGTTCTGTAAGTCGTTTCTGATGGCGATTAGCCATATCTGATTGAATATTCATTTTGTGTATTTTGTTACTTATTAAACCCCCAAGGAAAAGGGCTAAACCCAGAAGAGAGACTCTGGGTATATTCTCCCAAAGAACTAAGCTTTGAAAAGTGTGGTGGGGGATAGTAGGAGTTAATCAGTAATTAGATGTTGTACCTATTGTGTAAATCAAATATGGTATATGATATACCAATACTCAGTAATCACTTGTAATAATTATGGTGCACATCTAATGTGGATTCTTAGAGGGTAGAACTAAACAACTAGAAATACTAATTGTACAAGGAGATACACTTAGGATTATTAGAAAAGAATACCACAAAGAAAATTATTTCTTTAACTCCAAATAATCATATGAAATATGAGGATTACTCTATTTGTTTAAAATGTTCCATTACATTCATACTTTAATACTTTATTGTTACGACTAGGAACAAACATTCACACAGAAGTAGCCTGAAAGAGTTAAAAACACTTAAACCTAGTTACATTAAATAGATATAGTCGGCAATGCTCTATGTATTTAGCCTGATGCCCACAATATTATTGTGCAAGATACACAATAGATAGATTGTGCAAGATACACAATAGGTACAACATCTAATTACTGATTAACTCCTACTATCCCCCACCACACTTTTCAAAGCTTAGTTCTTTGGGAGAATATACCCAGAGTCTCTCTTCTGGGTTTAGCCCTTTTCCTTGGGGGTTTAATAAGTAACAAAATACACAAAATGAATATTCAATCAGATATGGCTAATCGCCATCAGAAACGACTTACAGAACTTAACTCTATTTTTAACAGTTCCACTAGGGACAATATACAAATTAATGAGGATGAATTAAACAATGTGTTATGTAAATTACATCAAACCTTACATAAACAATCTAAAAGATGGTGGAACTGGCACTTCTTTGAGAAGTATGCAGAAAAAAACATAATTCCCAGAGGGTTAAGGATGAAGGTATTTCCAGCCTTCAACCTTTATAACAATGATTTAACCAAATAATGGGAAACAGCCTTGTCAGAGTGCTCTCTTAAATTAATAAATATATTAATTAAACACGATAAACTCGAACTAACAAAATTAGATTCTGAAATTGAAGAATATAATGCCCAACTGTCTCAATTTAATGATAAAATAGATTACAAAAATCAGTATGATAAATATCAAAAGGAATTGGACAAGTTGGAGCAAGAAATTATAGCAACCAAAAAACAAAAGTTGCAGAGAGATATTGAAGATTTCCAAAATCAAAGAGTTTATCGTTGGCGTAGTAATGTCACCCCTAGATATAGAGGTAACAGATACCTTGTTCAACAATCTGAGAGCAGTGCAGAAAGTGAAACAGATATTTCAGACAATGACTTAGACACCAATACTGACAATGAAAGTACTACTACAGACACAATTAGTGCCAGACCGAAGAGCTATAGCTCAGTACAATCCTCCACATCATCTTCTTCTTCCTCATCATCTTTTTTGTCCAAAACCCCACACAATATAACTCCACCAGTCACCTCAGCCAATCAGACCAACACTCAGAACAGGGGCAACAAACGGAAATTTTCAGGCCCAGTGAGACAGTCAACAAGAAGAAGGGAATTGAGTCCCTTCAGCAAGATAAGGATGAACAAATGAGGATTATTAACCTCTCTGATTATACACTCAGTACTACACATAAATCTGTACTATCCAGAGGACTGTCTTTCTGCCCTGTAAATTCACTAAATAAATTTGAGGTAATAAGAGATATCCATCTGTTCTCCAGAAAAATATTGCTCAAAAAATTATATGCCTTTAATCCAAACAGTTTGAATGCAGAAGATCTACTTACTGTAGACATACTGCAGGAGCTATCTGCAGACAGTACAGATACACAAACAGTAACCAACACGAATACGCCAGTAGATGAATCTGCATCTTCTGTTTGGAAATCAAATGTAAAACCCAAATCTACTTATGTTCCATCCTTTTCTATATCCCCAGAGATACAGATTTTCTGTAAGATGGTTTGTAAAGAAATCGAACAATTGCCCATATACAGGGCCAAACAAAACCTCAATATCAATGAAATGAATGCATTAAGAGAGATAGAATCATGGCAAGATGTTCTAATCAAGCCATCGGATAAAGGTGGGAACGTGGTCCTTTGGCCACAACAAATGTATATGGATGAGGCTAAAAAACAACTATCCAACTCTGCCTGTTACAAACAGTTGATATTCAACCCGCAGAGTTCATATCTTACCCAATATAATAAGATGATATTAAGTGCTTGGAAATCAAATACAATATCTAACTCAGAGAAAAAGTATCTGATAAAGGACAACCCTAAAGTAGCCACTTTATACTTTCTACCGAAAGTGCACAAAAATCCCTCAATACCTCCTGGAAGACCTATTGTGTCAGGAAATGACAACTTAACAGAAAATGCAAGTAAATTTGTAGACTTGCGATTAAGGGAATATCTCACAAGCATACCCTCATATGTACGTGACACAATGGAGGTACTGCAGCTGTTACAAAACATCAAATTATCAGAGGATATGTGGCTAGTAACAGCGGACGTCGAGTCCCTTTATACTAATATAAAACACGAAGATGGAATTAAAGCCATTAAATATTATTTGGCCTCAAATAATAACGATAACAATCTACATAATGACTTTATAATTCAACTCTTGAAATTTGTCCTGACTCATAACTTTTTCACATTTAATGACAGGTATTACTTGCAAACCCAAGGTACCGCTATGGGTACAGCGTGCGCGCCGACTTACGCGAATTTATTTCTTGGCTACTGGGAACTATTCTATGTATTTTCTAATGAGCTCGAAAAATATACTGAACACATCCCAATGTGGTTAAGATACATAGATGATGTTCTTTTCATCTGGGAAGGGTCATATGAACAACTTGAAACCTTTATGAAGAGAATTAATAAAAATGATCTTAATATCAAATTAACTTTTGAGGCTAGCCAGCAGGAGATATGCTTTTTGGATTTAAAAATATTCAAAAACAATGAAGGATTCATCAATACTACGATGTTTAGGAAAGAAACATCAACTAACACTCTTCTACATCATTCCAGTGCCCATTCTCCAAGTACCCTGAAAGCAATACCATACGGGGAATTTCTGAGACTTCGTCGGAACTGCACTACCAATGAGATCTACATACAGGAAAGTGTAGCCTTAGCACAAAGACTAATGGCACGTGGATATAGTAAGAAATCCATAAAGAGAGCTAAGTACAAAGCACTCAGGAAAAGTAGAGATGAACTATTAATTCCAAAAAGTAAAACTCTCCAAGAGTCATGTCCTAGACTCATTACGACATATAACCCCCAGATGCCACATGTTATTAAAATTATTAATGACCATTGGAACATACTCCAAAATGATGAAACCCTTAAGCCATTAATAGGCGACAGAGTCTCATTAGGATATAAGAGACCAAACAACTTGAGAGACAAACTGGTATCTAGTCACTTCATAAGAACTGCCAAGAAAAAAGACACAAACCCAGGTATGTACCCATGTGGTACCTGCTCTGCCTGTAAATATGTTCTGAAAACAAAAACAATAACTAAAAAAACAGGACAAATATATAACCTCCAAGCACATTTCTCTTGCACCACGATAGGAGTAATATATGCACTCTACTGCTCTTGCCAAATGGCATACGTTGGCATGACAACAAGGGAGATAAAAACACGTATCTTGGAACATGTGTATAACATCAAATATGCCCGAAGAGATAAAGATAAAGGCAAAAAAATCACCTCTGTGGCCAAACATTTCTTATCACACCACAATGGTTCACCTATGGACCTAAAATACACTGTGATCCAAAAAGCATCTCTTGGCATAAGAGGTGGTAACATCGAAAAGGCCTTATTAAAAATGGAGTGCAAATGGATATACCACCTAAATGCGGTTAAACCGTTTGGCATGAATGACTTCAATAATTTTTTTGTATATATCTAACCCTTAAGTTAAAAAATCATCTTCATCCAAAATTGTGTCTTCAATATTATATACTCACCTAAATTTGGAAAAAACACACATTAAGGTTATCATTAGAACAACCTACATAGGATAATTACTGTTAAACATCTTGGTTAATACAATAACCATTATAAGTGTATAAACACAGGGGATATTATCTAAAAAACGTAAGATTAGGGACTTAACTTCAAAGAATTAACTATATATTTTCTCTGTATCACAAAACGCAGTTAAATAACACACCAACTATAATAGCATACAGAATCAATTACCAATACGAGTTTTAGTCTCCTTTCTTTTACTGGTATTTACAATTTGCCACTCACTAATTTTGACATTTTCTTCTCCACTTTATTCGCTCAAAAAATAGGGGTACACCTCTAGCCCAACCCCACATCACTACACAACACTTTACAACAAAAACGCATCACTTCCCACTATAAATATCACATTTCATTCAGTGAAGAATATCACACACTTCCCTCCTTCACAGTACAGACTGATCATTGTATCATATTATCTCACATTTGGAAGATATTATAAATAAGTATATAATTTATTCAATCCTTTCCCTCATCTCCCTTCCACTTTTTTATTTATATACAGTTTTATCCCTCACAAATCACATTTCCTGTGTTTAATCTTATCACCCCTTGTCACATAGCACTATAGCCACTCTCTAACAATAAACCACACCTGGGATTCTAAATATGAATCTATAGTCGAGATTAAACTTCATTAATTTGTATTTTCTGGCTCAAAAATTATCTCTCTATGTGTATATATATATAAGGAGATTAAAATAAAATAGTCTAATCCAAGACCAAACGACAGGATACGTCCTATCCCACTATCAGTGCATTAGCCTAAAATTATATATACATCGATAGATGGAAATAAAAACAATGGAATATAGCACCGAATTCAATACATAACTATATGCAACCGGTTTTATTTGCTGTCCGGGTTCATACCAATTTTACCAATTTTTCCTTGTGAGTCCCATCTACATAATATACATTAAGAATACCAATCACGTTATCTTACTAAGTATAACTACTAATCTGCATTATATTGAAACTACAGCAGTATAAATTATAAAACAGTATCCCATATCGTGATCGGCTATTCCAACTTCCATCTATATATTAACAAATAAACATATCCACATAATAATAATACTATGACATTCTAGTATTTCCCAAATATGCTGCCATTATAAGCGGCAGTCTGTCTTACAACCCCTGAATAAACACGTTATATCCTGTAGTGCATCGGCACATAAATCGCAGATTTTATGCATTTGCTTGAAAGACCAAGATCCTAATTATACCATTGCGGTAAGACACAATAATTTACTATTAAGCAATAGTAAGGTATGATACAAAGTAATTCTTAAGTCTCAATGCCTCATGTTACAAACCGCAGTGATCATCCAATCATTGCTACTGAACACACATACCCCTTGTTTACTTAATGCTGATTGGTCCTTTACTGACATCACATACGCCCCCCTACTCACACGCCCTCCTCGCGTTACGTAATACCGGATGTCACTGTCTACTCATATGATTGACAGAATGAGCATCCAATCAGAGGCATTTAAAACGTAGAGGGACATCGAATCAGGGGCTTGAGGTGGGACAACCACCAACATAAATAACGCCGAGTAGCAGCGGCCCGCACCCCCTCTGAGGAAGCGTTCTGTGAAACGCGCGTCAGGGGTCCAGCAGGAGAAGCTAGTTCTCTCCTGTCTGTCGCTTTTTTAACTGCTTGCCTAGTTAATAATAGAATTTGAATATACCTATATATTTGTTGAAACCTGGTGCCTACTATTTACCTTTTAAAAAATCATAACAACTTAAAAGTAAAATAGCCCTCGGATTGTAAGGGCTTAGCTTATCTTGCACAATAATATTGTGGGCATCAGGCTAAATACATAGAGCATTGCCGACTATATCTATTTAATGTAACTAGGTTTAAGTGTTTTTAACTCTTTCAGGCTACTTCTGTGTGAATGTTTGTTCCTAGTCGTAACAATAAAGTATTAAAGTATGAATGTAATGGAACATTTTAAACAAATAGAGTAATCCTCATATTTCATATGATTATTTGGAGTTAAAGAAATAATTTTCTTTGTGGTATTCTTTTCTAATAATCCTAAGTGTATCTCCTTGTACAATTAGTATTTCTAGTTGTTTAGTTCTACCCTCTAAGAATCCACATTAGATGTGCACCATAATTATTACAAGTGATTACTGAGTATTGGTATATCATATACCATATTTGATTTACACAATAGGTACAACATCTAATTACTGATTAACTCCTACTATCCCCCACCACACTTTTCAAAGCTTAGTTCTTTGGGAGAATATACCCAGAGTCTCTCTTCTGGGTTTAGCCCTTTTCCTTGGGGGTTTAATAAGTAACAAAATACACAAAATGAATATTCAATCAGATATGGCTAATCGCCATCAGAAACGACTTACAGAACTTAACTCTATTTTTAACAGTTCCACTAGGGACAATATACAAATTAATGAGGATGAATTAAACAATGTGTTATGTAAATTACATCAAACCTTACATAAACAATCTAAAAGATGGTGGAACTGGCACTTCTTTGAGAAGTATGCAGAAAAAAACATAATTCCCAGAGGGTTAAGGATGAAGGTATTTCCAGCCTTCAACCTTTATAACAATGATTTAACCAAAGAATGGGAAACAGCCTTGTCAGAGTGCTCTCTTAAATTAATAAATATATTAATTAAACACGATAAACTCGAACTAACAAAATTAGATTCTGAAATTGAAGAATATAATGCCCAACTGTCTCAATTTAATGATAAAATAGATTACAAAAATCAGTATGATAAATATCAAAAGGAATTGGACAAGTTGGAGCAAGAAATTATAGCAACCAAAAAACAAAAGTTGCAGAGAGATATTGAAGATTTCCAAAATCAAAGAGTTTATCGTTGGCGTAGTAATGTCACCCCTAGATATAGAGGTAACAGATACCTTGTTCAACAATCTGAGAGCAGTGCAGAAAGTGAAACAGATATTTCAGACAATGACTTAGACACCAATACTGACAATGAAAGTACTACTACAGACACAATTAGTGCCAGACCGAAGAGCTATAGCTCAGTACAATCCTCCACATCATCTTCTTCTTCCTCATCATCTTTTTTGTCCAAAACCCCACACAATATAACTCCACCAGTCACCTCAGCCAATCAGACCAACACTCAGAACAGGGGCAACAAACGGAAATTTTCAGGCCCAGTGAGACAGTCAACAAGAAGAAGGGAATTGAGTCCCTTCAGCAAGATAAGGATGAACAAATGAGGATTATTAACCTCTCTGATTATACACTCAGTACTACACATAAATCTGTACTATCCAGAGGACTGTCTTTCTGCCCTGTAAATTCACTAAATAAATTTGAGGTAATAAGAGATATCCATCTGTTCTCCAGAAAAATATTGCTCAAAAAATTATATGCCTTTAATCCAAACAGTTTGAATGCAGAAGATCTACTTACTGTAGACATACTGCAGGAGCTATCTGCAGACAGCACAGATACACAAACAGTAACCAACACGAATACGCCAGTAGATGAATCTGCATCTTCTGTTTGGAAATCAAATGTAAAACCCAAATCCACTTATGTTCCATCCTTTTCTATATCCCCAGAGATACAGATTTTCTGTAAGATGGTTTGTAAAGAAATCGAACAATTGCCCATATACAGGGCCAAACAAAACCTCAATATCAATGAAATGAATGCATTAAGAGAGATAGAATCATGGCAAGATGTTCTAATCAAGCCATCGGATAAAGGTGGGAACGTGGTCCTTTGGCCACAACAAATGTATATGGATGAGGCTAAAAAACAACTATCCAACTCTGCCTGTTACAAACAGTTGATATTCAACCCGCAGAGTTCATATCTTACCCAATATAATAAGATGATATTAAGTGCTTGGAAATCAAATACAATATCTAACTCAGAGAAAAAGTATCTGATAAAGGACAACCCTAAAGTAGCCACTTTATACTTTCTACCGAAAGTGCACAAAAATCCCTCAATACCTCCTGGAAGACCTATTGTGTCAGGAAATGACAACTTAACAGAAAATGCAAGTAAATTTGTAGACTTGCGATTAAGGGAATATCTCACAAGCATACCCTCATATGTACGTGACACAATGGAGGTACTGCAGCTGTTACAAAACATCAAATTATCAGAGGATATGTGGCTAGTAACAGCGGACGTCGAGTCCCTTTATACTAATATAAAACACGAAGATGGAATTAAAGCCATTAAATATTATTTGGCCTCAAATAATAACGATAACAATCTACATAATGACTTTATAATTCAACTCTTGAAATTTGTCCTGACTCATAACTTTTTCACATTTAATGACAGGTATTACTTGCAAACCCAAGGTACCGCTATGGGTACAGCGTGCGCGCCGACTTACGCGAATTTATTTCTTGGCTACTGGGAACTATTCTATGTATTTTCTAATGAGCTCGAAAAATATACTGAACACATCCCAATGTGGTTAAGATACATAGATGATGTTCTTTTCATCTGGGAAGGGTCATATGAACAACTTGAAACCTTTATGAAGAGAATTAATAAAAATGATCTTAATATCAAATTAACTTTTGAGGCTAGCCAGCAGGAGATATGCTTTTTGGATTTAAAAATATTCAAAAACAATGAAGGATTCATCAATACTACGATGTTTAGGAAAGAAACATCAACTAACACTCTTCTACATCATTCCAGTGCCCATTCTCCAAGTACCCTGAAAGCAATACCATACGGGGAATTTCTGAGACTTCGTCGGAACTGCACTACCAATGAGATCTACATACAGGAAAGTGTAGCCTTAGCACAAAGACTAATGGCACGTGGATATAGTAAGAAATCCATAAAGAGAGCTAAGTACAAAGCACTCAGGAAAAGTAGAGATGAACTATTAATTCCAAAAAGTAAAACTCTCCAAGAGTCATGTCCTAGACTCATTACGACATATAACCCCCAGATGCCACATGTTATTAAAATTATTAATGACCATTGGAACATACTCCAAAATGATGAAACCCTTAAGCCATTAATAGGCGACAGAGTCTCATTAGGATATAAGAGACCAAACAACTTGAGAGACAAACTGGTATCTAGTCACTTCATAAGAACTGCCAAGAAAAAAGACACAAACCCAGGTATGTACCCATGTGGTACCTGCTCTGCCTGTAAATATGTTCTGAAAACAAAAACAATAACTAAAAAAACAGGACAAATATATAACCTCCAAGCACATTTCTCTTGCACCACGATAGGAGTAATATATGCACTCTACTGCTCTTGCCAAATGGCATACGTTGGCATGACAACAAGGGAGATAAAAACACGTATCTTGGAACATGTGTATAACATCAAATATGCCCGAAGAGATAAAGATAAAGGCAAAAAAATCACCTCTGTGGCCAAACATTTCTTATCACACCACAATGGTTCACCTATGGACCTAAAATACACTGTGATCCAAAAAGCATCTCTTGGCATAAGAGGTGGTAACATCGAAAAGGCCTTATTAAAAATGGAGTGCAAATGGATATACCACCTAAATGCGGTTAAACCGTTTGGCATGAATGACTTCAATAATTTTTTTGTATATATCTAACCCTTAAGTTAAAAAATCATCTTCATCCAAAATTGTGTCTTCAATATTATATACTCACCTAAATTTGGAAAAAACACACATTAAGGTTATCATTAGAACAACCTACATAGGATAATTACTGTTAAACATCTTGGTTAATACAATAACCATTATAAGTGTATAAACACAGGGGATATTAACTAAAAAATGTAAGATTAGGGACTTAACTTCAAAGAATTAACTATATATTTTCTCTGTATCACAAAACGCAGTTAAATAACACACCAACTATAATAGCATACAGAATTAATTACCAATACGAGTTTTAGTCTCCTTTCTTTTACTGGTATTTACAATTTGCCACTCACTAATTTTGACATTTTCTTCTCCACTTTATTCGCTCAAAAAATAGGGGTACACCTCTAGCCCAACCCCACATCACTACACAACACTTTACAACAAAAACGCATCACTTCCTACTATAAATATCACATTTCATTCAGTGAAGAATATCACACACTTCCCTCCTTCACAGTACAGACTGATCATTGTATCATATTATCTCACATTTGGAAGATATTATAAATAAGTATATAATTTATTCAATCCTTTCCCTCATCTCCCTTCCACTTTTTTATTTATATACAGTTTTATCCCTCACAAATCACATTTCCTGTGTTTAATCTTATCACCCCTTGTCACATAGCACTATAGCCACTCTCTAACAATAAACCACACCTGGGATTCTAAATATGAATCTATAGTCGAGATTAAACTTCATTAATTTGTATTTACTGGCTCAAAAATTATCTCTCTATGTGTATATATATATAAGGAGATTAAAATAAAATAGTCTAATCCAAGACCAAACGACAGGATACGTCCTATCCCACTATCAGTGCATTAGCCTAAAATTATATATACATCGATAGATGGAAATAAAAACAATGGAATATAGCACCGAATTCAATACATAACTATATGCAACCGGTTTTATTTGCTGTCCGGGTTCATACCAATTTTACCAATTTTTCCTTGTGAGTCCCATCTACATAATATACATTAAGAATACCAATCACGTTATCTTACTAAGTATAACTACTAATCTGCATTATATTGAAACTACAGCAGTATAAATTATAAAACAGTATCCCATATCGTGATCGGCTATTCCAACTTCCATCTATATATTAACAAATAAACATATCCACATAATAATAATACTATGACATTCTAGTATTTCCCAAATATGCTGCCATTATAAGCGGCAGTCTGTCTTACAACCCCTGAATAAACACGTTATATCCTGTAGTGCATCGGCACATAAATCGCAGATTTTATGCATTTGCTTGAAAGACCAAGATCCTAATTATACCATTGCGGTAAGACACAATAATTTACTATTAAGCAATAGTAAGGTATGATACAAAGTAATTCTTAAGTCTCAATGCCTCATGTTACAAACCGCAGTGATCATCCAATCATTGCTACTGAACACACATACCCCTTGTTTACTTAATGCTGATTGGTCCTTTACTGACATCACATACGCCCCCCTACTCACACGCCCTCCTCGCGTTACGTAATACCGGATGTCACTGTCTACTCATATGATTGACAGAATGAGCATCCAATCAGAGGCATTTAAAACGTAGAGGGACATCGAATCAGGGGCTTGAGGTGGGACAACCACCAACATAAATAACGCCGAGTAGCAGCGGCCCGCACCCCCTCTGAGGAAGCGTTCTGTGAAACGCGCGTCAGGGGTCCAGCAGGAGAAGCTAGTTCTCTCCTGTCTGTCGCTTTTTTAACTGCTTGCCTAGTTAATAATAGAATTTGAATATACCTATATATTTGTTGAAACCTGGTGCCTACTATTTACCTTTTAAAAAATCATAACAACTTAAAAGTAAAATAGCCCTCGGATTGTAAGGGCTTAGCTTATCTTGCACAATAATATTGTGGGCATCAGGCTAAATACATAGAGCATTGCCGACTATATCTATTTAATGTAACTAGGTTTAAGTGTTTTTAACTCTTTCAGGCTACTTCTGTGTGAATGTTTGTTCCTAGTCGTAACAATAAAGTATTAAAGTATGAATGTAATGGAACATTTTAAACAAATAGAGTAATCCTCATATTTCATATGATTATTTGGAGTTAAAGAAATAATTTTCTTTGTGGTATTCTTTTCTAATAATCCTAAGTGTATCTCCTTGTACAATTAGTATTTCTAGTTGTTTATATTTTCATGTACCTTATAATAAATACAACTTTATTTAATAACTACTACATAAAGTGTGGAGTCATTGCAAGAGTAGTAGTCTTATTTAGGTATCACAGCCATTGAAATAATAAAACAGAAAGACTCCAGAGTTAGCAAAGTAAAGGAGACTCCACAGTCTAGTAAGAAGATGCTGTGGGTGAAGGTCATTAAGGAGGTGTCCTCAAATGGACATATCCAACGTTAGTAAATTGATGCATAAAACAATGCTACAACATCAAAATGATCTTGAAAGCCAAACATCTCAAGTAAAGAAGGCTGCCTGTTGAACCGGTGCAGCCCTCTTATCACAGTGGAATATCATTATTTCTTAAGCCATACTATATGACTTTATTTCTATACTATTGTTTAGGTACATGCATACCTTGTTTTATTGCGCTTCACAGATATTGCTCTTTTTACAAATTGAAGGTTTGTGGCAACCCTGTGTCAAGCAAGTCTACCGGATCCATTTTACAACACATATACACATATGAACACATAAAAATATGCATGTATACACATATATACACACCATCAGCAAAAATATTATGACTTACGGAAGGCTCAGATTATTAGGATTTTCTAGCAATAAAGTATTTTTAAATTAAGATTTGAACATTTTTTTAGACATAATGCTATTTCAAACTTAATAGACTACAGTTTAGTATAAATATAACTTTTATATGCACTAGGAAACAAAAAAACTTAGTGTGACTCACTTTATTGCTATATTCACTTTATTGTGGTGATCTGGAACCAAACCCACAATATTTACGAGGTATGCATGTATTATGTTTTATGCTTTCAAATGGAGTCCCTTGAACCATTGTTGTCAGAAATGCAAGACAGGAGGTGGGGTATATAATACAAGTCCCTTCTCCTCAACCACCTCCACCAGCATCTGCTGAAGAACTATTCCTTTCAGTACAGGACCCACAACTAAAGAAATATTCAAGGTATCATCATGCTATCCATGGATTACAGATAGGACTAGCTGGAGCTTGTTAGACTCTTGTAAGAACACATTGGATACGATAGCAGGTAACTTTTCCAAGATCTTAATGGGAAAGGGCAACAAATGATGCTGATAATATTGACTTGGACAATCAGAGGTTCAAATGGAATAGGAATAAATGGAAAGGGAGAAAATCTTGATATCCTGGCAGCAAATTAAATTAACAACTAAATGGCAAAGTATAAATGTTATTAGAGTGGTGTAAATGAGGCAGCCAACCCCTCCAATATTCCAGCCCAGGATGGGGGATTTGGTGTGAAGAAGACTTTGCATTAAATTTGGGTTTTTAAATAAATTAGTGGTTACCTTTACATTTTCCTGTATTTTTTTCAGCTGTAGAAACAATCTAAAAAACAATAGTTTAGATGAATATTTGAACATGCTAAATAATAATTTTACAAATTTATTAGGGGGAGGATTTATTAAGAGTCGGACGGACATGATCCGCTATAGCAATCATGTCCACCCGACATCACTGAATGCCGACAGCATACGCTGTTGACATTTAACATTGCACAAGTGTGAAGGCTCGCCCAGAAACAGATGTATCTGGCCCCATTCGGGCCATGATAAATCAGCTCCATGGTCTCAAAATATTATTAATAATGCTAACAAATGACTAATTATAATTATTATTATTATTATTATTATTATTAATAACAATAATAATGTTTATTAGTTATTGTCTATTTCTATCATTTCACAGTGCTAGATATGCCTCTCAAACAATCAAATCAGATAATCTATCTTTATAAAGCACATTCTTAAAAGTCACAAGAAAGAGGTAGATCTTTTATGATTTTAAAATATAGTTGTTTGCAGCATTTTAGGTTGCCATATCAGTAAAAAACTGTCTTACACTTATTAATACATACATATACAGTATATATTCATATACATATACAGTATATCTCAAATCTGCTGCCCTTCGCTGCACGACTTACCCCTTCGTTGTGCTAGGTTCTTAGCAGTGTCTGTGGGAATGAGAACGAGACTCCCATTGGAGTCTATTGAAGCATGCAGTGCTTCCCTGCAATGCAAACACAAGGTTGCGTTCGCATTGCCCCTAACTTGTAATATCAGCGCATATCAGTATTACTGAGTGGAGTGCAAGTGATATTTTGCGCTCCACTCGTAATCTGGCCCTAAATCTCTTATAAAGATTGGAGTATTTGATATATTGCTTTATACTAATTTTGGTCTAGATATCAAGGGAGCGATCCGATAAACGCCGTAGTTGTGCCGCAAGCGAGGGAACCCGCGTCGCCTGCAGTTTCAGCTCACAACTCGAGCTATCCCATATACGGCGCCGTCAGATGCTAACGTGCCGTAAATCGGATAAACCAGCGATGTCCAGAAATCTGCGCAAGTACAAATTTCTGGCGTCGCCAGTGACTTACGGCACGTTAGAAACTGCCGGCGCCTACAAAACCTGACTAAAGTCTAAATCACCCGCACTGTCTAACACGCCTCCCTAACATAGCCTGACACGTCTAACCCTCTATCCGCTATCCCCCTCTCTATCCTAACAATAAAATATGTATTAACCCCTAAACCGCCGCTCCCAAACCCCGCCGCAACCTAATAAAGTTATTAACCCCTAAACCACCGCCAGCTATATTAAATCTATAACCCCCTAAAGTGAGCCCCTAACACCGCCGCCATCTACCTTACCTACCCCCTAAAGTGAGCCCCTACCCCGCTGCTATCTATATTAAATTATTTAACCCCTAATCTAATCCCCCTACCCCGCCGCCATCTATATTAAATTATTTAACCCCTAAAATACTAATGTATAGTAAAGCCGGTGCTGCTGCAGGAAACGTCCGTCGGGTAAGAGGGGAGTGGGTCTGTATAGGGGAGAGTATGGAGCCAGCCCTAAAATACTAAAATATCCCTACCACTAAACCTAAGTCTAACCCTACAAATAGCCCTGAAAAGGGCTTTTTGCGTGGCATTGCCCCAAAGTAACAGCTCTTTTGCCAGCCCTTAAAAGGGCTTTTTGCGGGGTATGCCCCAAAGAATTCAGCTTTTTTGCCAGCCCTTAAAAGGGCTTTTGGCGGGGCTTTGTCACAAAGTAAACTGCTCTTTTGCCTACAATCTACATCCCCCTACACCGCGGCCACCTATAATAAATGTATTAACCCCTAATCTAATCCCCCTACACCGCCGCCAGCTATATTAACGATATTAACCCTAATTATATTAGGGTTAATATAGTTAATATAGTTATTATATTATATATATTAACTATATTAACCATAATTATATTAGGGTTAATATAGTTAATATCGTTATTATATTATATATATATTAAGTATAATAACCCTATCTAACTCTAACATCCTAACTAAACTCTTATTTAAAATAAATCTAATATTAATATTATTAATTAAAATATTCCTATTTAAATCTAAATACTTACCTATAAAATAAACCCTAAGATAGCTACAATATAATTAATAATTACATTGTAGCTATGTTAGGGTTTATACTTATTTTACAGGTAAATTGTTAATTATTTTAACTAGGTATAATAATTACGAAAAAAAAAAAACACTAAATTCCAAAAATTAAAAAAAAGATTGCAAGATTTTTAAGCTAATTACACCTATTCTAAGCCCCCTAATAAAATAATAAAGCCCCCCAAAATAAAAAAAATTCCCTACCCTATTCTAAATTAAAAAAGTTCAAAGCTCTTTTACCTTACCAGCCCTTAAAAGGGCCTTTTGTGGGGGCATGCCCCAAAGAAAACTGCTTTTTTGCCTGAAAAAAAAAAAAAACACAATACCACCCCTCAACATTACAACCCACCACCCACATACCCCTAATCTAACCCAAACCCCCCCTAAATAAACCTAACACTATCCCCCTGAAGATCTCCCTACCTTATCTTCACCACGCCGGGCCGAACTCCTCATCCGATCCGGGCGATGTCTATCCAAGCGGCAAAGAAGAGGTCTTCATCCCGGCGATGTCTTTATCCAAGCGGCAGCAAAGTCTTCTTCCATCGGGCAGCATCTTCCATCAAGCGGCATCTTCAATCTTCATTCTTCGCTCCACAGACGCGGAGCATCCATCCCGGCCGACGACTGAACGACGAATGAGGTACCTTTAAATGACGTCATCCAAGATGGCGTCCGTCGAATTCCGATTGGCTGATAGGATTCTATCAGCCAATCAGAATTAAGGTAGAAAAATCTGATTGGCTGATTGAATCAGCCAATCAGATTCAAGTTCAATCCGATTGGCTGAACCAATCAGCCAATCAGATTGAGCTCGCATTTTATTGGCTGATCGGAACAGCCAATAGAACGCGAGCTCAATCTGATTGGCTGATTGGTCCAAACGGAATTCGATGGACGCCATCTTGGATGACGTCATTTAAAGGTACCTCATTCGTCGTTCAGTCGTCGGCCGGGATGGATGCTCCGCGTCTGTGGAGCGAAGAATGAAGATTGAAGATGCCGCTTGATGGAAGATGCTGCCCGATGGAAGAAGACTTTGCCGGGATGAAGACCTCTTCTTTGCCGCTTGGATAGACATCGCCCGGATCGGATGAGGAGTTCGGCCCGGCGTGGTGAAGATAAGGTAGGGAGATCTTCAGGGGGGTAGTGTTAGGTTTATTTAAGGGGGGTTTGGGTTAGATTAGGGGTATGTGGGTGGTGGGTTGTAATGTTGGGGGGTGGTATTGTGTTTTTTTTCAGGCAAAAGAGCAGTTTTCTTTGGGGCATGCCCCGCTAATGGCCCTTTTAAGGGCTGGTAAGGTAAAAGAGC
Source organism: Bombina bombina (assembly GCF_027579735.1). Lineage (NCBI taxonomy): Eukaryota > Metazoa > Chordata > Amphibia > Anura > Bombinatoridae > Bombina > Bombina bombina. Next base: position 127,370,984 of record NC_069508.1, read on the forward strand.
TTTGAACTTTTTTTAATTTAGAATAGGGTAGGGAATTTTTTTATTTTGGGGGGCTTTATTATTTTATTAGGGGGCTTAGAATAGATGTAATTAGCTTAAAAATCTTGTAATCTTTTTTTTATTTTTTGTAATTTAGTTTAGTTTATTTAATTGTATTTTTAGATAGATATTTGTAGTTTATTTAATTTATTGATAGTGTAGGTGTATTTGTAACTTAGGTTAGGATTTATTTTACAGGTAATTGGGTAATTATTTTAACTAGGTAGCTATTAAATAGTTAATAACTATTTAATAGCTATTATACCTAGTTAAAATAATTAACAATTTACCTGTAAAATAAGTATAAACCCTAACATAGCTACAATGTAATTATTAATTACATTGTAGCTATCTTAGAGTTTATTTTATAGGTAAGTATTTAGATTTAAATAGGAATATTTTAGTTTATAATATGAATTAGATTTATTTAATAAGAATTTAATTTAATATAATTAGGGTTAATATAGTTAATATATATAATGTAATAACTATATTAATTATAATATACTTAGGGTTAATATAGATAATATAGCTGGCGGCGGGGTAGGTAGATTAAATTAGGGGTTAATAATTTTAATATAGATGGCAGCGGTGTAAGGGGCTTACGTTAGGGGTTAATACTATTAATATAGGTTGCGGCGGTGTAGGGATGCAGGTTATAGGGCAAAAGAGCTGTTTACTTTGGGGCAAAGCCCCGCAAAAGGCCCTTTTAAGGGCTGGTAATAGAGATAATTATTTTAGGGGGATTAGATTAGGGGTTAATAATATTAATATAGCTGGCGGCGGTATAGGGGGATTAGATTAGGGGTTAATATTTTTTATATCTGTGGCGGCGGTGTAAGGGGTCAGATTAGTGGATAGATAAGGTAGATGGTGGCGGTGTAAGGGGTTCACATTAGGGGATAGATCAGTTAGATGGTGGCGGTTTTAGGGGCTCACAGTAGGGGGTTAGTTTATGTAGATGGCGGTGGGGTCCGTGAGCGGCGGTTTAGGGGTTAAATACTTTATTAGGGATTGCGGCGGGGGATCGCGGTTGACAGGGAGATAGACATTGTGCATGCGTTAGGTGTTAGGTTTTATTTAGCAGATCGCGGTTGACAGGTAGATAGACATTGCGCATGCGTTAGGTATTAGGTTTTATTTAGCAGATCGCGGTTGACAGTTAGATAGACATTGCGCATGCGTTAGGTGTTAGGTTTTATTTAGCAGCTAGTTTAGAGAGTTACGGGGCTCCAATACTCAGCGTAAGGCTTCTTACGGCTGCTCTTTGTGGCAAGGTGAAAATGGAGTAAGATTTCTCCATTTTGCCACGTAAGTCCTTACGCTGTATATTGGATACCAAACTGCGCTGGTTTGGTATACCTGCCTATGGCCCAAAAAACTACGGGCGACGGCAGAAATATACGCTCGTAACTTCTAGGTTACGCCGTATATGTGATACCAAACCTGCGCAAATATAGGCGTTGCCGACTTTTGTGGGCGATGATTTTTATCGGATCGATCCCCAAATGCAGCATTAATTTATTGCACACCCATAAATGGGCAAATTCACCAGTTTATGGACATGGAATAAATGATCAGCCATTGCAGGTGGCTGCTTATTGCTACCACAAGCTCGCAGTAGCAATTAGCGCTTCAAAAATTAACAAGAGGTCAGACATCTGGTTGATTTCTCAAATACCCTGATTTCCCACAAAATAAAGTGTGCGGTCTCTTTTTGATTTTAAATAAATTGTAGAATTTTCCCTGTGCACATCCTCAATGCAACCAATATTAAATAATAGAAATATTGGAAAATATTAGAAAGCATTGGAAAATATTGGAACTGGATACACAGACTCAGAGCCCCTATTCCCAAAAATTAATAAGATCATATTCAGAATTTAATCCATTTGGGACTCTTGTTCTGAGTCTGTGTATCCAGTATGCTTCCCTTTTGACCAATAACTTCCCCTATCACCACCTTTTGGTTTACACTTTACCAGCTCTATTATGATCCACCTGAGGGACTGTGCATTGCCTCCATGTGCCTGTTTGAAATGCTCTACCGGGGGTGTAGTTGATCTACCAGCTTTTATGCTGGTTAGATGCTCCCTTATCCTTTCTCTGATCTCTCTTGTTGTAAGACCTGTATACTGTAACCCACACTCAATGCAGGTGAGTAGGTATATAACATAACATGATCTGCAATTTAAACAGGAAAAGTGCTTAAATTTCTCCCCTGTTACAGTGCTGACAAAACCATCTCCTTGCTGCAGAAAACCACAAGCGGTACAGTGTAAATAACTGCATTTGTAAGTATCCTTAAATCTGAGCCAGGATGAGGTGTTTGAGAGTTCAGATTTGAGTTGTGTGGGTGCTAATATGTTGCCTAGACTCCTACCCCTCCTGAAGGCATATCATCCTTTCGGTATTTCATTGGTTAATCCATCATCCGCTTTGAGCATAGACAAAATGCTTCCTAACAATGTTGCAGATTTGATGGTACTGTTTACTATATTCTGTTATGAAAGATACACCTTCAAACTTATCATTGGTTGCCCTCTTTGGTTTAAGCAACTCTTTTCTGTCTATTGTTGCAATTTTCTCTCTGGAAGCTTTAATCTCACTCCTTTTATAACCCCTCTTGAGGAGTCTCTCCTCCAGCTCCAGAACCTGTCTTTCATATTCTACATCCTGTGTGCAGTTTCTCCTAAGTCTTGTAAATTGTCCATATAGGACAGATTTAAAGACTTGTTTGGGATGACTGCTCTGGGCATGGAGGAGAGTATTCCCGCTATGGGTTTCCTATATACCTTTGTGACCACTCCTCCTTCATGTATACCTGACATATTCACATCCAGATAGTTTATACTATGTTTATTAAATTTGTAAGTGAACTTAATGCCTGTATCATTCTCATTCAGGATCTCAACAAAGGCAGCCGCCTCTGAATCATTGCCTTCCCAGATGACCAAAAGGTCATCTATGTACCTTTTGTAATATAATATCTTCTCTTTCCAGCGCCCATCACCCACATAGATGTGGGACAGCTCCCACCAACCCATAAACAGGTTGGCGTAAGAGGGGGCAAACTTGGCCCCCATAGCTGTCCCACATCTCTGCAAGTAATGGATGCCTTCAAAGACAAACATATTATGAGTCAGGTATACATGAAGGAGGAGTGGTCACAAAGGTATATAGGAAACCCATAGCGGGGAATACTCTCCTCCATGCCCAGAGCAATCATCCCAAACGAGTCTTTAAATCTGTCCTAAATGGACAATTTATAAGACTTAGGAGAAACTGCACACAGGATGTAGAATATGAAAGACAGGCTCTGGAGCTGGAGGAGAGACTCCTCAAGAGGGGTTATAAAAGGAGTGAGATTAAAGCTTCCAGAGAGAAAATTGCAAAAGTAGACAGAAAAGAGTTGCTTAAACCAAAGACGGCAACCAATGATAAGTTTGAAGGTGTATCTTTCATAACCGAATATAGTAAACAGTACCATCAAATTATTGTTAGGAAGCAATGCTTTCTAATATTTTTCAATATTTCTATTATTTAATATTGGTTGCATTGAGGATGTGCACAGGGATTTGATACAGATGTTGGTTTGAACATATAAGTTACAGGAATGTTAACTCCATGTTTATTTATTCATTCATTTATTTGTCTTTCTATGTACACATGCATTCATTTATTCATTCATGTATGTATTTGTTGATGTATTGATATATCTATGCCTTCCTTTCCCTCTTGGTAAATCACAATGGGAAGAAATATAGTGCTTTCAAGTAATCTCCCTTTTATCGATAACAGTAATACATTGGCATAGGATCCTCTTAGAAATGCTGTCATTTGTTTGCAATTTGTACTGTACTGAACATTTAGATATTAGAAATGTCCGTATATATGTCTTCACTCTTCACATTAATAAGGTAACATTTTTATTTTTATCTTTACATAATGTCTGGGCGAATATTTGGTCAAACATTGTTTCTTCTAATGGGATATCTATTCTACAGTGGTAGTCTATTTAATCTTCATATAGTGAGTTAAAGAGCTAATAAGTTAGAGAGTCATATGGTACAGCATGTTTAATTACAGTGATGTTATTCTATCAGTATGCCTGCTTTAGCTTTGTTACATTATGTATTAGCCTTTTTAGGGTGTGAATGTGTTCCACTGCAAGTAATTTGGAGGTGGATTTTGTTTTAACCTATTAGCTGGCTCCATTGGGCATTTAAGGTCAATTGGAGCAAGTGACTGCAGCTACGATTACGGCCACTAGAGCCGAAACGCGTCAGCCAAGCCGTTCTTGGAGTAGAAGCACACACCACTCACCTATCCTTGGGATAAGAAATAATTTGCAACCTTGTAATGCAATTTTAAGAATTCTTTGAATAAAGTTACTACATTTGTCCTTCTGGATTCCAGTGCACCTGTGATCTTTTCTGATTGTACTGTTTGTTGGAACCAAAGTTTGCACAGCAAATCTGGATGGGACTCCTGCTTAAACTAGTCCACTCACCTCCTACAGCATCAGAGAGAGACGGGATACAAGTGGTGCGGTTGGATGACGTCAGACGCTGAGAGCATTCGCAGCATGAAGTGCAATGGAGCACAGTGAGTCACTTAAAGATCTATTCCTTGTAAGGTTTAGTTATCTTTGCAATTAAGTTTGAAGTAGCTCCGCAGCCCTGGGGTGGTCATATATGCACTTTCTGGTGGAGCCAAGCACCCGAAACCGGCCATCTGTTTTAGAGGTAAGTGGTGAAGAAGTGGACACTATTTTCCACTTTCTATTGTCCGTTGGCAGTACCATGAAGTTTCTATAGAGTATTTCTCTTATTGTGTTTGTGGCCTAAAGGTGACTACAGGTGCCGACTACCCTTGTGCATAGTATTTAGGTTCCAGAAGGAATTGTTGTAAATCAAAACCGCTGTAAATTGAAACCCAGTTTATAATGTAAGTCAATGGGAAGTGAGGGAGTTAGGTTCCAGGCCCCTCTCAAAATTGTCATAAGTAACACCTAATACATTATTTTTAAAGCTTTGAAATGAAGACTTTAAAGGCTAAACAGCATTATAAACCTAATTAAATAATAACACAACAGACTGTATAACCAAACTAAGTTTAATGAACAAAAACATTTTTTTACTTGCATTTTTCTGCAAACAGTTCTCTACATTGTTAGCATGTTAGATAATATTTGGTATGCACCTATTCTATGCATTTCAATCTGGAGTGATTAATAGGCAGTTAGGCACCCTCACCTCAAGCAGCTGGACGGGAAGATAATAGGGAAATGGCTGCTAGATCTTGTTGCTCAATAGGTCTGGTCTGCTCTGTGTACACAGATTCATTTCAGTCTGTTAAGTTGCATAACTTTGCTGCAACACAAGCGGACAGCTCCATCTACTGGCTATTTTAATTAGTGCACTGCTTTTCAATAGCAGTCACATGACTGAAAGAAAGGTTGTTATTCTGAAACGACGCAAATTGAACCAGCGTAAACCGAGGGCCACCTGTACACATATGTATCTATGTGTTACTATGTGTATATACACATATTAACAAATAAATATGTATGTATATATTCATATACATATTTATTTTAAATTTGCTGCCCAAAGCTGTGCTACGTACCCCCTTTGCTGCACTAGGGTTTATGCAGTGTATGACGGCATCAGAACAAGGCTCCCATTCGAGTTTATGGGAGAGTGCAAAGCTTCCATGCAATGTGAACGTGAGGTCATGTTCGCATTGCGGGTCACCTTAAATACTTGCGCGTAATTGCATGCACTGGTATTACGAGTGGAGTGCAAATATCACTCTCAAGTCTTTTCTTGTAGTTCAACCTAGGTAGCTCTACACTTACATGGAAACTTTATCTGCATACAGTAATAAGGAGATAGTGTTAAGCAAACATTTATACAATGCTGACTGTTTTATACCCCATGTATATCTGTAGTGGAATAAATCTTATCAGGAAGGGTACTTGGGGAGGATAATTTTCAACCCTAGAGTCAGACACTTTTCTTCACTTTCTGCAATGAGATTTTTTCTAAAATTTTTAAATAACTTAAATGTTAAATTAGGCAGTTACACTAAAGCACCAGTTCAATTGCAATGTGTTGAGTAACTGGAGAATAAAGCAATTTTAAAGTTGTATAATATAGTACAGCAGTTGAAAAGTTCATGGCAAATTAGCTTCAGAGGAAAAAAAAAAATGTTGTTAGGTTTTTAAAATGTCTTGTAAAAAACAAAACTTAGAGTGAGTGAACAATAAATGCTCCATATTTGACTGCTCTCTTTAAACAGCCCTTTGTTCTGGGTGCACTATATTAAAGGGATATTAAACACCAAAAATGCTATTATTTGAAAAGATAGATGATCCCTTTATTTACCATTTTGCATAACCAACACAGTTATAGAAATATACGTTTTATCTCTGTAATTACCTTGTATCTAAGCCTTATCTCAGATCTTTTGACAGACTTGCATTTCAGGCAATGAGTGCTGACTCTTAAATAAATCCACGTGTGTGAGCACAATGATATTTATATGAAACACATGAACTAACACCCTATACCTGTTAAAAACTGTCAAATGCATTCAGATAAGAGGCAGCCTCCAAGGGCTTAGAAATTAGCATATTACCTAGGTTTAGCTTTCAACAAAAACTACCAAGAGAACAAAGCAAATTTGATGATAAAGTAAATTAGAAAGTTGTTTAATATAACATGTCCTATCTGAATCATGAAAGTTTAATTTGCACTTTACTATCCCTTTAAGGAAAACTTACACAGTGCAGCCAGAGCACAGTACAGTTTGAAGACCACAAAGCAAAAGCAAAGCGAAAAAGCCAATAGTTCAAGCATGTGTCCTATTCTTTCTGCAGACATACCGCATTTTCTGCAGTGACATCTCGGATCACAGCATGTTCTGTCCTGGGGTATACAACAAGAAAATGCAGCAAAATATAAACTTCGGTATCATTATAAAACATGCATTTGACTGTAGAAGGCACTCAATAAAATTAATACATGTAAGAAAAGCTCTGAATGTATGCAAAACTAACTCTTAAACATCAAATTATACTTTTTCTTGTGAAATTCAATCCGCAAATGACTAGAAAAAAAGCAAAGGCCGCTTCACTGACTAAAACTCACTTATTGAGTTGTTAGCAAGTCTGGCATCAGCAGTAAGTATATATTAAAAAGATACAAAGGGATATTGTAGACTATATCCATTGACACAATCATATGTGGGAGTGATTATAGTTTAATTAGAAATAAGTTATATCAGTTTTATCAAGTTTGTTTCTAAAGGTGACTTCTTTTTTTTTATTAAAAGAACTATGAATTTGAGCACATGGATGTATAGCTGACTAAATTATATGGGACAAACAATTGTAGCAAATAGGTCATACTATAGTTTAAAGTGAGGAATAGCGCTACTCATGAAGATTGTATACTGTGTCCATTTCAGAACCTCATTCAGGATCTGAAATTGTTTCCAGCATTGCTTATAATTAATGTAATTAATGCACAACAAAGAGATTTTTACAAACAGGAAGAATAATCTTTAGCAAATAAAAAAAAATCGATTTAGCACAGATAAAAGTAAAATGATTTGTTTTGTAAGAACAATTAAGCATGTTGCCTGCTACTTAAATGTGTCAAATATTGGAGAATTAGAAATGAAAATCAATTTGTTATTGTAAACAATGTACTAAGAAGCAGTACTCACTGCCATGCAACAGCTCAACATGCTAATAAGATTTTAATAAAAATATAATGTGATATTGATGAAAATGAAAACATGGCTTAGGCACTGCTTAACAAAAAGTATAATGTTGTGAACACACTGTTGGGGGCTGATTTATCAAGTGCCAAATGGCCCCTGATGCCCTTGTTTACGTGCAAGTCTTCTTAAGACCACTGCTCCTTAATTGGTCCACTACCTCTGAGGCTGCGGACATTTATCCACCTGATCCTATACGATTGGGTTGATTGACACCCCCTGCTAGCGGCCGATTGTTTGCAAATCTGCAGGGGGCGGCATTGCACAAGCAGTTCACCAGTGCAATGTTAAATGGCAACAGCGTATGTCGGACAGACATTGATAAATCGGCCCCTTGTGCTTTTACTTCAATCCCCAATACACACACACACATTTGAAAGAGTAGGCAATTAACTTTCAAACGGTTGGTCTTAGGGTTTCTCGGGGTAAGGGGGCTGATTTTGAGAGGTTTGAATGCTTACCCTCCCATCCAGCCTCTTTAACCTCTGTGATGCAGCCTAAGACTTCTGGAAATCCCGTATTCCCTTGGCAATGTTGATACCCTTGTAGTGCCTCAGTAAATGTGGGGGCTGGTATGAGCTCCCAAAGCAACCTAGCACGAGATGACGACAAATGGTTGTCATCCACAATAAAAGCATTGGACCCCACTTACTAAGGTCAGTGCAGACAAGGTTCTCAACTTGAGATCCTGTCCGCCCAGCTTTGCATCAAATCAGCAGCGGATGTACAATGCCTGCTGCCTGTTCGATGCAAAGTTTAGTGTGTAATGCTGACCCTTTCTCTCTCACAACCAATTGCATGAGAGAAGGGCCTGTCAGTCACCTAGAGAATATGTTTGGCTGATTTCTATACATCATCTCAGAGTGCGGAATTCAAAGAACTTAAAAGCAGCATATTCAGTTCAGTAATTTAAGGTCATTGTGCAAATGAGGACCATGTGTGTTTATACTCAGTGAAGGTGCTAAACAAAGACATAAATTCCTTTATTATTTCTTTGAAATAGCTAGTTATAAAAATATATGTATTAGTAGACAACAGTCTTCACACCTAATGTACCTAGTTTTCCCACTGCTATTACAAATAATGCTGTTACAGTCATTGTTGATGCAAAACTAACAGTAATTTATCTTAATATTGGAGAGACAGTGAGGAAAAAAATAGTTTACAAAAAAATAAATAACAATTAAATTCATTGTAAATTTTGCTTATTTAATACACAGAAATTCATTCATTCATTCATAAAAAAACAGGTGCACTTTAAGTCATTACATTTTTTTAAAGGGATACTGAACCCACATTTTTTTATTTTATGATTCAGATAGAGCAATTTTAAGCAACTTTCTAGTTTACTCCTATTATCAATTTTCTTTGTTCCTTTGGCATCTTTATTTGAAAAAGCAGGAATATAAGCATAGGAGCCGGTCCATTTTTGGTTCAGCACCCTGGCTTGTTGATTGGTGGCTACATTTATATCTGAATCAGGAAAGAATCATGAAAAACATTTTTTGGGTTTCACATCCCTTTAACGCATCTGTTTAATTATATATTATGGTTTTGTAAACCTTTAAGGTTAACCAGATATTGACACTGATTGAAAGGAGCACCAATGCTAATTGCAAAAAATAAACATTCTAGAGTTGTGCACGGTCAGAAGATTATTTTGGTTGGATCTTTCATTACAAATAATTAAAAAATGTGTATAAAATGTGGCTAGGAATGAAGTTGCTTTATTTTTGGGTCCCTGGGGTGGAACATTGGAGAGAGGGCGGGCCAGTGTTCCACTCCTCAGTTTACACATATCTGAAGGTGAGGAATCAGGAAAGGATTTGTATCCACCTGTGTTCAATCAAATGAATGTAATTAATTATGCTGCTGCTAGGTGGAGAGAGAGAGAGCCTCCAGAGTGTTTTCTGACTTGGAGAGAGGCTCATTGCAGCTGGACTGAGAAAAGCTGATATAACGTAAGGTTGGTAAAAACAGCATGTTTTGTTTAGTTTACCTGGATTTAGTAAGCGATGAAAACCTATGTTAGTAAGAGCTCAAAATGAGCTAGGCTTTTGTTTATAGTATTACGTGTGTTAAACTGTTATAAACACACATTGCTGTTATCTGCACTTGCGCAGTGAAAATAAAACTGTTTCAATTTATCAAGGCTGTGTCATTTATACCCTAGAGGGCCGTGCTATCTCCCTGAAACCAGGCACAGAAAATGTAAGAGTTTGTTACAGCATTTGGCCAATTGGTGAAAGCTCAGGATCTCATCAAGATCTTTTTCTCCCTGGGTACCTAATATACAGCCACACAACGTATGTATTTTACCAAGCAGTCTGAGCTACAAACAAGGGTAACACAGGCCCAGCCACATACAAAATCCGAAAAGGGACTGCACTCTCAAACCAGACCAAGTTCACATCCCATGCCACTGCAAAACTCACAGCCCTGGGTACTCACCAGCACTCACAGACAGCTTCACAGTTCTCAGTTACTCAGGCAGTTGGACTAAATTACAAAACAAAAATATTAACACAACACTTAGAAAGTCTGGAGTTCTCTTACAAGCACCCAGCTAGATTAAAAGGAAATGAAACCCATGATTCAGAAACAGCATGCAATTTTAAACAAATTTCGATTTTACTTCTCATCTAAATAGCTTTGTTCTCTTGGTATCCTTGGTTGAAATGGATACCTAGGTAGACAGGAGCTAGCTGCTGATTCATAGCTGCACATATATGCCTCTTGTCATTGGTTTACAGATATGCTCAGCTGGTTTCCAGTAATGCATTGCTGCACTCTAAATAAAGGATACAATGAGAAGAAAAGAAAATTGACAATAGAAGTTAACTGGAAAGTAGGGATGGGCAAATGTGTAAATTTTCGAATTTTGAATGTAGAACGAATGTTATTACCGAAATTCGAATTCTAAATCCGAATGTCGATAAGAATGAATATTCTTAAAAATTCGAAAATCGAATGTTATTTACAGTTTTCTAATGTCACTTTCGAATTCGAATGTTTATAATTATATCGAATGTCCACATTCGAAATTTCGAATTTAACATTCTATTTAACAAATACTATTCAGAAGTTCAATAGTTCATGTGGTAGGGCGGGAATCTAGTAAATTGATACATAATAGATACAAATATATAATTTCAAATGTTTCCATATAGAATATTGCATAATTCGAATCTTACATTTAAAGAAAGCATTAGAAATACTATTACAATCTAAATTCAAATTTTTAGAATTCGAATATTGCATAATTCGAATATTACATTTAAAGAAAAAGCATTAGAAATACTATTACAATCTAAATTCGAATTTTTCGAATTTGAATACTGCATAATTCAAATATTACATTTAAAGAAAAAACATTAGAAATACTATTACAATCTAAATTCGAATTTTTCGAATTCGAATACTGTATTGCATAATTCAAATATTTAGAAAAAACAAAGAAAAAATGGATAAAGCAGAGCACTCTTAGTGTTCAATTGTAGAACAGTGAGGTAGTATGCAGTGGGTGTAAAGTAAAACTTAACATTTAATTGTATTAGTTAAAAAGGTAGTAATGGCTACCTGTGTAGTGCATTAAAAGCTGTATTGTGGTACAGTAGAGCTGGTGAACCTAGGAGAGTATCCTTAAAGACGTAGCTGCAACAATGTAACCAAGTTTAAGTCTATAAACAAAGAAGGGAATAAGTCTGCTGCCAAAACACCATAAATTGCTCGCGGATTGCACTTAAACTAATCTAGAAAAGAGGACAAGCCTCAACCAATTATGCTAAGATGGTGCAATACTGGAGCGGTGTATATGGCAGCAGAAATTCCAATATTCACAATGAAGGAATGGATACAAAGTATAGCGCTAAGTAACGTCTATGAGGTTGCAGAGCTCTCAATTAAGCGCCTGATGCGCATTTCGCCCTATCCAGGCTTTGTCAAAGGCTAACCCGACTGGGTAAAGCCTCACTGTTTAAAAATGGTATGATGGCCAATCAAAGGGGTTGTAATCCTACACACCCCTTTCACTATCGTACACATGAGCGTCACTCCTAATTGGCTATTGTTTACCACATGACTCCACTCGAGTAGAGTCACATGGGGCAGGAAAAATATTGACAGCGCTTAAGATTGTAAATACAATCAGCGCTAGAATGAAAGACAGTGAGTATCATCAGCTAAGGGTGTCACAATGATTCCTGTACTGAGTAATAGTTAATATATCACAGTTACTAGAAGATCCGCATTTTAAATTAATTTATGCAATAAATACATATGCGGGCAGGGAGATCTTACCATTATTTCAATGACTAAAATAAATGTGCGATTATTGGAGAATATTTCTTACAAATATCTATCTTTATATGCTCCCATCGTTTGCAACTATCAGTGGTTATTGAGTACAGATTGTATGTTATTCATCCAAAATTATGGGGTTACTCTCATGTGCGATAGTCTCAAATGTATACCAATAAGGGCTATGTAAAGTTACATAGCATTAGAAATACTATTACAATCTACAATCTAAATTCAAATTTTTCGAATTTGAATACTGTATTGCATAATTCGAATATTACAATTAAAAGAAAAAGCATTAGAAATACTATTACAATCTAAATTCGAATTTTTCAAAAAGAATATTTTCGAATGTAATCGTAAAATTTGAAACTGAACATTCGAAAATCGAATGTTAGAATGTTATGTAAACATTCGAAATTCGATTCGAACGAACGAATGTGTTAAAATTCGTGCCGTTTTTCGAATGTTGCGAAACATTCGCCCATCCCTACTGGAAAGCTGTTTAAAATTGCATGCTCTATCTGACTCATAAAAGATAATGTGTGGGTTTTGTGTGCTTGCAAAAGAGTGCTCAACTTTTTACCTGGAGCAAAATTCCATGGGGGTCAAGCACCCCCCCCCTCTTGCCCCCCATCTAGATGCCCATGCCCTCATACACTTCTTTAATTTTGGTTATTATGTCCATTAAAGCTAATTTAGCATCTGCTCATCTAAAAATAATACATAGACTATTAAGTTTGTGATAGCAAGCAGTAGCAAACCTTAAAGCAGATGCTCGGAATCCTGAGATTGAATGATAATAGCTAAAAGCATTATAACTCATTAGTGAAAACATTAAATATATATGACATTTAAAACACCTGTAGACCATTAAATAAGCCTTGCTAGGTATATAATTTGTTGAGGAAATCACATTAGCACTTTCATGGGTTCATATAACAAATTCTCTGGTTTCGCAATATAGACTTGCTAAGCACAATAAATTAGCTAACAGGGAAACCCTGGTACAAAAAACATCACTATCATAAAAATAGGAATGTTTTAAAAATGTGGCAGATTTATTTTCTGCAGATCTGTGTTGTTTAGGTATCTTAGACATGTGCAATGCTAAAATGTATGTTTCGTTTTCACCAGTTATTTAAATAAATAATTTTGTTTCGGCAAATTAGTTATGTTAAGTTAAATAATTTTTTCGCAGCCGTTTATTATTCATATTCATTATTCTATTCTAAAGTTTAGAATAGAATAATGCATATGAATAAAGAATGGATCTGAAAAAACGAAAGGATACAAAAAACAAGATAACTTAGCATAACTAACATGCCGCTGATTGCCGATTTTGTTTTTTTTATTTAAAACCGCCGCCGTCACCCACACTACCGACACTAAATAAAGCTATTAACCCCTAAACCACCGTACCCCACATCACCAACACTAAATTAACTTATTAACCCCTAAACCGCCACTCTCCGACATTGCCGACACTAAATAAAGCTATTAACCCCTAAACCGCCCCCCACATCGCCAACACTAACTAAACCTATTAACCTCTAAAGCATTGTTTCTTGACATCGCTGACACTAACTAAACCTATTTACCCCTAAACCGCCTCCCCCCACATTGCCAACACTATCTAAACCTATTAACCTCTAAACCGCCACTCTCTGACATTGCCAACACTAACTAAACCTATTACCTCCACATCACCAACACTAACTAAACCTATTAACCTCTAAAGCACTGTTCCCCGACATTGCCAATACTAACTAAACCTATTAACCCCTAAACCACAGTACCACCACATCGCCAACACTAACTAAACCTATTAACCCCTAAACTGCCACCCTCCACATCGCAACTAGCTAAATTAAACTATATTAACCCCTAAACCTAATACCCCCTTAACTTTAACATAATTAAAATAGACCTAAATTAAAGTTACAATTGTTAACTAACTACCTATATAAAATAAATACAAACTTACAAGTGAACTAAAAATAAAACGTAAGCTAGTTACAATATAACAATTTACTAACTACCTAATTAAAATAAATACAAACTTACCTGTGAAATAAAAATAAAACCTAAGCTTACACCCCAAAATAAAAAAAACCCTAATCTATAATTAACTACCCAGGGCCCTTAAAAGGGCCTTTTGTAGGGCATTGCTCTAAAATTAACAGCTCTTTTGCAAAAAAAATAAAACCAAACACACCCTAACATTACAACCCCCATCCCACAAAATAAAAAAATAAAAAATCTACCCATTGCCTCGAAAAGGGCATTTGTATGGGCATTGCCCTTAAAAGGGCATTCAGCTCTTTTCTGGCCATTAAAATAAAAAAAGCCCTAATCTATATATATAAAAAAAAACTAACACACCCCAAAATCAGTACTCACAGTTGCTAAAAATCGGTGAATGATCTACATTCCAGAGGCGAAGCATCTTCATCCAGGCGGCTCCATCTTCATCCATCGCTGGACCGGCATTCTCTATCTTCTTCATCCCTGTGGAGGCCGAGCGGTCACTGAATGAGCGGAGATGGAGGTGCAGGCAGAGGTCCATCGGTCCAACGTGGAGGTCCTCTTCATGCGATCGCCACACACTGAGGATTCAATGCAAGGTACCCCTTTTATATTGGGTTATTAGGGTACCGTTGCATTCCTATTGGCTGATTTGAAAAGCCAATAGGATTTAATTAGCTCTCGTTCATTTTTGGCTGATTTGAATTTTTCAGCCAATAGGAATGCAACGGTACCCCAATATAAAAGGGGTACCTTGCATTAAATCCTCAGTGTGCGGCGGTAAATCACATGAAGAGGACTTCCATGTCGACCAATGGACCTCTGCCTCCGCACATCCACCGACCGCTCCACCTGGATGAAGATGCTTCACCACTGGGATGAAGATCTTTCGTCGGACTTCAGCAACTGTGAGTACCGATTTTGGGGATAGTGTTAGGTTTTTTTTTTGTTTTTTTTTTAATAGATTAGGGCTTTTTTTATTTTAATGGGCCCGAAAAAGAGCTGAATGCCCTTTTAAGGGCAGTAAAAGAGCTGAATGCCCTTTTAAGGGCAGTAAAAGAGCTGAATATCCTTTTTAAGGGCAGTAAAAGAGCTGAATGTCATTTTAAGGGCAGTAAAAGAGCTGAATGTCCTTTTAAGGACAATGCCCATATAAATGACCTTTTTCAGGGCAATGGTAGATTAGGTTTTTTATAGTTATTTTTTTTATTATTTTGTGGGTTTGAGGGTGGGGGTTTGTAATGTTAGGGAGTGTTTGTTTTAATTGTTTGCAAAAGAGTTGTTAACTTTAGGACAATACCCTACAAAAGGCCCTTTTAAGGGCTATTGGTAGTTTATTATAGATAAGAGTTTTTTATTTTGGGGTGGGGTTTTTTTTTTTTTTAATGGTGGATTAGAATATGAATAATTTTTATTATTTTGGAAAATTTTGTTTGTTATTTTTTGGAATGGTAGTTTTTTTTATTTTTTGTAATTGTAGTTTTATTTTTTTTTGTAATGTTAGGTTTTTTTATTTTTAGTAAATGTTAGGTTTTATTAGTTTAAGCTTCGGTTTTATTTCACAGGTAAGTTTGTATTTATTTTAAAGGGACAGTCTAGTGAAAATTAAACTTTCATGATTCAGATAGGGCATGAAATTTTAAACAACTTTCCAATTTACTTTTATCATCAAATTTGCTTTGTTCCCTTGGTGGTATTTTTGAAAAGCTAAACCTAGCTAGGCTCAAACTGATTTCTAAACTGTTGAAAACCGCCTCTTAGCTCAGAGCATTTTGAAAGTTTTTCACAGTTAGACAGTACTAGTTCATGTGTGTCATATAGATACTATTGTGCTCACTCCCATGGAGTTATTTAGGATTCTGCACTGATTGGTTAAACTGCATGTCTGTCAAAAGCACTGAGATAAGGAGGCAGTCTGCAGAGGCTTAGATACAAGGTAATCACAGAGATAAAACATATATTAATATAACTGCGGTGGTTATGCAAAACTGGGGCATGGGTAAAGAGATTATCTATCTTTTAAAACAACAACAATTCTGGTGTAGACTGTCCCGTTAACTAGTTCGTTAGTAAATAGTTATATTGTAGCTTGCTTAGGTTTTATTTTTATTTCACAGGTAAGTTTGTATTTATTTTTAAATAGGTAGTTTAGTTAATAATTGTAACTTTAATTTGGTCTATTTTAATTATGTTAAACCTAGGGGGTGTTAGGTTTAGGGGTTAATATAGTTTAAATTGGGTAGTTGCAATGTGGGGGCAGCAGTTTAGCGGTTAATAGCTTTATTTAGTGTTTTAGTTAGATACGCGGATGTTTGGGAACTGCGGTTTTGAGGTTAATAGGTTTAGTTGGTTTCAGCGATGTTGGCAAACTGCGGTTTAGGAGTTAATAGGTTTAGTTAGTGTCGGCGATGTCGGGGAACGGCAGTTTAGGGGTTAATAGCTTTATTTAGTGTTTTAGTTAGTTTTGGCGATGTCAAGGAATGGCGGTTTAGGGGTTAATGGATTTAGTTAGTGTGGGCGATGTTGGGGAACTGCGGTTTAGATTAGAACAATGAAAAATTCCGAATACGAATAAAGAATGGATCCGAAATTTCGGAAACTGATTTTTTCAGTTTTGGATTTTTAGTGATGGTGCCGATTCGGAAATTCGGATTCATTCGAATCTCCGAATAGGCAAAAATTTGTCTGAAATCAAAATTCGGCTGAAACGAATTGCACATGTCTAGTATCCACCGTATAAGACAACTTTACTACAGAGACTTGAGTTGGTTCCATAGTAAAATGCTCTCCAGAGAAACCTAATAATGTATTTGTCCCAACAAGACTTTAAATTAAATTTTAGGTTAGAATTATGGATAAGATACTCCTTTTTTTTTTTTTTTTTTATGATTATACATTTTATAATATTTTCTGTATTTGGTTTTGGATTTTTATGGGGATAATTACAAGTTAACACTTTTCAAGGTGCACTAATGTTATATGATAATAGAAAGAAAGATAGATCGATAGATATTAAAAGATAATATTTCGGGAACTGTTCGAAGCAAAACCTGTTGGTCCGAGTACAGATACATTTTGGATTGCAATCACTTAAAAAGCATTCTTATCATACCAGCTGAAATTTAAATATTGTTACTGGGAGCAGATATCTGAAAGATTGCGATTGACCCCTATATGTTTAACCCCTGCAAAAGAGTTTAACACATAGGTAAAGCGAACTCCAGAGCTGCAATGCACTAAAGGATCGAAATTGACATTATCTAGTGAGCCCATGACAAGAGACATGTGTAGTTTTCAATCATCAACTTATTTCTAGTAGTGCACTGCTGCTATTGAACCTATCTAAATTTTTCAACAAAGGATAACAAGGGAACAATGTAAATGTGATCATAGAAAGTTTCATGTCCTTAAAGGGACAGTCTACTCAATATTTTTTTATTGTTTAAAAAGATAGATAATCCCTTTATTACCCATTCCCCAGTTTTGCATAACCAACACTGTTATATTAATAAAATATACTTTTTACCCCTGTGATTACCTTGTATATAAGCTTCTGCAGATTGCCCCCTTATTTCTGTTCTTTTGACAGACTTGCATTTTAGCCAATCAGTGCTGACTCTTAAATAACTCCACGGGAGTGAGCACAATTTTTATCTATATGGCACACATGAACTAGCCCTGTCTAACTTTGAAAAACTGTCAAAAAGGAATGAGATAAGAGGTGGTGTTTTAACAGTTAAGAAATAAGTTTGACCCTACCTATGTTTAGCTTTCAGAAAAGAATACAAAGAGAGAAAAGCAAATTTGGTGATTAAAGTAAACTGGAATGTTATTTAAAATTGCATGCCCTATCTGAATCATGAAAGTTTAATTTTGACTAAAGTGTCCCTTTAAGTAGTTAAACAAACAGGTGTATTTGTAACAAAGTTTGTAAATGTAAGTAGTATAATACAGTTATATTACATGCATTAGTAGTAACCAATTACCTTTGTGATTTTTAGCTGAACACTAGTCATTGAACCAATCAGAAATGTGTAACTGCTAATCCTGAACTCCTGTGCATCTTAGGAACATGGCATACTGCCAATGTGGATTTTTCTTAAGATATGATTCTAACCCCTTTGCAGAAGTTAAACACATAGGTAAGTAAGAAATACTGCAATAAAAATGAAAACAAATTATCTGTGTGTTGGATATTTAAAATATAATATTGAATGTTGAAACAAGCCATACTGCAATAGATGTTTCGAAAGGTCTAAAACAGTTTATGTACAAACAAACAAACAAACACACATATATGGTAATAAATAGAAAAAGTTAGAAGCCAAAAATATGATAGAAGTTTTGGCTTCCTGTATGTATTGAGTCATTCACTAGAAAGTTACCTCTATATGTGCCAATGCACAGCCGACCAAGCACTCGCAGTCATCCCCCGCATCAGCAAAGCCACAGCGGGCGGAAGATCCTTCTCCCAAATAGAAGCAAAGACATGGAACACCCTCCCGCTGCACCTCAGACAATCCACCTCCCTTATAAAGTTCAGAAAGGACCTCAATACTTGGCTCTTCGACTGAACGCCCATCCCCCCCCCCCCCTTTCCTCCTATCTCCCTTCCCTTAGCACCTTGAGACCCTCACGGGTGATTCGTTCACACTCTATAAGTACCCAATAGATAGATAGATATACTATTAATAATATGCTATACCTTATACTGTTGAATGACAACAATAAAAATGAAATGTTGGTTTGGTTTACACCAAACTGATAAATTACACATTTTTTGCCAGCCAAATTAACTGGGTTGGTAAAATTCATGGTGGAAGATCTCTGGTATTAATTTAATAAAATATATACTGAAGCATATATATAATAGGCAGTATGAAGATATGAGGATAGGGAGAAATATGAAATGTCTAAAAAATAATACTAAATAAATAGGAATAATTTAAAGAATAACCTTCAAAATATATAAATGCTTGTCCTATGGGACCATCTCCCTTTAAATTACATCTTTAACCACGTGGCTCTGCACTGCCAGCTAGATAGAGCATGCCATTTTAAACAACTATTCAATTTACTTTGCTTACCTAATTTGCCTTGTTGCATTTGTATCATTTGTTGAAGAGCATAGATGCCTCTTGTCATTGGCTTAAATGATACACTAGATAGCTCTCAGTAGTGCATTGCTGCTGATTCATAAAAAGGACACCAAGAAAATTTGATTAGCAAAATTGTTTAAAATTGTATGCTCTGTCTGAATCATTTAAAAAAAATCTTTTGAGTTGTATGTCCCTTTAAAACACTGATAAAAGTACACCAAACATGCAACAAAGACTTAAACCTATGAAAGCTTATGATAAGAAGTGATTTAACTCATGAATGCCTACAACAAGTGGTATTTTTACCCCCTTAGCAGTATAGGAAAGTGGCAAGGAAAGGAAGAGCAGCTGTGAGGCTGTCATATATTTTAAAAGGAAATAACAAAACTGCCATAATCTTGTCACCTCTCCCTAGCAACCATGTCAGGTTTAAGGGCACCTGGTACTTATAAAAAAAACATATTTAATACAGCACACACATATTTTACACACATACACAAGTTTAGGCTTTGGTTTTAGACAATGCAAAAATGTTCCTGTAATTGTGTACCTGCAATGAACAGGTATGTGAAAAATGTCAGCCCAGTGTCACTGACCTGTAAGGGTGAGATCCAGGGAGAAGAAACTTGCTAAGGAATTATTCATTTTAGCTAATGACTGTTTAAGAGCTTCCTTAGTCTCACTGAACCCATGATGCACAGCTAGGAGGAAGATCTAAGTGGGTAAGAGGTTAGCCAATAAAAGGAGCAAGGATGTAAAGATAGAGATCGGCCATATGAGGGTGACATAGTCTGGCAGCTCCTGCAACAAGCCCTTTAGTAACAGCTGAGGTCGTAAGTACACTACTGTACATTAAACAGTAGATATGTGCATGGCGTAAAAATTTGGTTCGGATCGATTCAGATTTTTTCGAATTTCGGTTCGGAGCTATTCAAATTCGGAAAAATTTGAATCGGTTCAGCGTTGTTTCGGATTCATTCGGATTCGAATAAATTTGGTTCAGATTTGTTTCGGATTCATTCGGATTCGAATAAATTTGGCTGGATTCGGTTCGGAAATTCGGAAATTCTGAATTTTCGGTAAGTGTTAGGTGGGATTAGACTAGTATTATGTACTGTACATTAGATGTAACCCATAGCAGAGTGATATAACCTAATATACTGTACAATACTAGTGTAATCCATGGCCATCCGAATAAATCCAAAGTTATTCAGATTTATTCGGTTCGATCCGAATCTCTGAATTTTCCGAATTTCCGAAACGAACCGAACCGAAATGCACAGTTAACAGCTAATTAACTATAGCTGCAGCTTTGATTTGTGTCTCCCTGCACTGAAACCAACTCCTCAGCCTGACTTATCAGCACACACAGCCGGGCCAGGAGCAGCTGTAGGCATGACATTCTGCAGCAAGTAGGGCTGGTGAAACGGCAGTGACAGGGTCTGCAGAAGGGAAACTCACTTGTTGTGTAGTCTAGTCTGCTCTGAGCTGGAGTCTGTGTGCTTGGAGGGATGGGCTTCAACTAAAATTACACCATCAACAATTCAAAGGATAGTTCTTAATAATAACTATCTATGCATTGTACATGGTGTAATTTTAGTTATATAGCAGCAGCGGTGACAGCTGCATGCAGAGCAGAGATAAAAAGTCACTCACCCTAACTACGTATTAACTCTGCACAGCAATCAGAGTTTGGCAAACACACACAACCCTGCTGCATCAATCACCCCCCAGATCGATCTGACGCCTCATAAGTCGCAGTCACTGACCCAATCTGTCCACAGTGACATTACCCGACTTGGAGACCTCCTGATCCGGCATCCTCAGAGACACTGTCAAACGCAACTCTAGGTTTCGATCCTCGAAGTTGATGTATTCACTGCTGCAGACACCAGTAACCACGTGCAGAGCACTGACTGACTGTATTGGGTGCAATTTTGGTCATGTGATGAACACATGGTAAGGACGGCCCAATAGAAAGCAGAGTGGCTATCTACCTGCACAATCACAGTAATTGCAGAAGCGACATTGCAGGAGGCCAGTAGCAGCAGTGGGCCCCCCAGAGTGGTGGACCTTCATGGCCCAGTCGCAACCACGACTGTTGTGACACTGGCTGTTCCGCCCCTGGTATGATCTACAGTTGAAGAAATGCCGTTGCAAATCAGCGTTCCTAGCTGATCTTGGATCAGAATTAGTTCAGTTGCCTTCAGAGGGTCCCACCTTATGTGATGTGTCCTAATGGATGATCAGCTCCAATGCACGTTTCCCCCACAAGGGCTTTTTCAAGGAGTTACCTTGCACCAAAGCATACTTGCCTAATACCTGTGTATGCTCACCTTGTTCCAGACACCATGCATACTTGCCTGATACCTGTATATGCTCACCTTGTTCCAGAGACCAAGCATTCTTACCTTGCACCTATGTATGCTCAACTGGTTACTGAAAGCCAAGCAGAATAACCTGATACCAGTGTATACTCACCTTGTTCCTGAAGCTGTACCTTTCTGGTATCCCATGACAGTCTCACCAACAGTACCCGCTGGGAAACCTGTGTCTACCTTACCAGTGACAACCTTCCTCAAACCAGCTTTACCTGCTATACCTATCTGGTATCCCATGACAGTCTCACCAGCAGTACCCGCTGGGTATCCTGTGCCTGCAAGAAACCTGTGTCTACCATACCAGTGACAGCCTTCTTCAAACCAACTGCATCTATCGGGTATTCTGTGTCAACCTCACCCTTTACTGTTAAATTCAAGCACCAGTGCCTATTGGTCTTAGTTACTGTAAGCCACTTAAAGTATTCTAAACCCTGTATTGGACTATAGTGTTTTGCATAAGGCCTAAATTCAAAATTGCTGTCTCTGATCTTTAATCTAAACTATCAACTGTCTGTTGCTTATCAATCGGTAAAGCTTTCAAAAATACTTTTATTGTTCTGTATATCTGTTCCTGCATTCTGATTTCCACACACCCTAACCCCCTCATGCACCACCTTGTGGGTGTCTCTATATTTGTTCAATTGCTTGAAATTGAAAATAAGAAAGACCAGAGTCAAAATCCTGCAAAAGTTAACACACCCTGTGCTACTGATTGTGCTCCACTTGTGATTTATCTCTCTATTGGCTAGAATACAGGTGGCTCACAATTTAACACACCCGCTTGAGCATCTTTTTGTGTGCGCGGGTTAGCATGCATATTAAGCGTTGAAAGTAAAAGTTTTCTGAGTGAGCTAAACTCAATAGATTCTAACTAAAGGACGTCAGATATTACGACCACACTAATGCATTTGCCCTATAGATTTCAATGGAGAGCGTAGAAAACAAAATCACACATCACTTACAAGCTAACCCATCAGGAGTTATTAATATTTCACATTCCAATGTTCTTCATATAGAGGAACATTTTATTTTTATATATATAACGTGAAGAACATATGTATGTAAAATATACACAACACGCTTCGTGTTTCGCAATGTAAGTCTAACACCGTGTTTGGTTAGTGCACATAAAAGTTATCTTAAGGTGCATTATTGAAATATTAAATATTTTAAAAATATAACTAATAATTGAAAATTATTAAAAATGTCCCAAAATATGTTAAATAATCCATAGCATTTATATATTCAAGGGATCTACAAAAATTAGAAGAATGGGCAGGTAAATGGAAAATGAGATTTAATACTGGAAAATGCAAGGTTCAACATCTTGTAAGAAAATTAAAAAGTATTATTTAAATTAGTCTAGACTTGGCAAAACACAGGGGGAAAGGGATGTATGAGTAATTACTGATAACAAGCAAAAGATGGGTGCACAATGCAGGGCAGTGACTTCTATAGCTAATAAGATACTAGCATGTATTAAAAAAGGCATTGATGAAAGGGAGGAAAGCATAATTCTCTCACTATATAAATCCCTGGTAAGAATGCTGAAGAATAGAGGATGCAGGTACTCAAGGGATATAGTAAAAAATCAAATTTTATTGCAAAAAATAATTAAAAAATTACAGCTACAACAGCGCTGTAAGCACATGGAGGCAGGCAGACAAACAAACACGGTCCCCTGACATGTTTCACGCCCGCTAGAGGCACTTATTCATAGACTTATTGGTTACCTGAAGCATAGACTATTTAAAGGGGTTACTCAAATATGATAGGCTAAAATTTGGTGAAAAACCTGTTTAAGCCCAATCAGAAGGAACTATGGCCCCTAAAGAGATGCAAAAGGTAAACAATGTAAAGATAAAAGACCCAGATCCTAACAATTACATGACATAAAAAAACAACAGTAATAATTTAAGAATATGAAATTACAATGTCCAATGACCAAACAAAATATGGGAAAAGATACGTTATGGACAGAACCCCATAGTACAGGGATAAAACAAGAAAAGTGAACAGTAATATGTAAAATAAAAATATATAACCAAAAATGGGGTAAATTATCTATCAATAAAATAATTGATATCACATTCACGATTCATACCCAAGGGGGACTTGGTTTTGAGCTTTAACATCCAGAATAGTTCTTTTTTTCCAGAATTTTAAACTTATCACCCCCTCTAATAGGGATCTTGGCTATATCAATAATTTTAATAGTCATATCTGCGATATTGGT
Source organism: Bombina bombina (assembly GCF_027579735.1). Classification (NCBI taxonomy): domain Eukaryota; kingdom Metazoa; phylum Chordata; class Amphibia; order Anura; family Bombinatoridae; genus Bombina; species Bombina bombina. The sequence continues at coordinate 127,394,857 of NC_069508.1, forward strand.
AAAATGATAGTCATTAAAATGATTGGCCACCGCAGAATCCTTATTAAATTTCTTGACATCTCTAGTATGTTCACCAAATCTTTTACGGATAACTCTGGAGGTTTGACCAGTATATTGATAGTTACATAAATTACATGTTAAAAAATAAATCACAGACGTGGCACCGCAGTTGGCATAAAAGTCAATTTCAAATTATTTTCCTGTTTGACTGCTAGAGAAAGTTTTGCCCATAGAAATATAGGGACACATATGGCAACTGCATTTACCACATCTATAATTACCCTTTTTTGTTAGCCAATTAAATTTTTGTGTATTGTCTCTAGTGATCATACTAGGAGCAAGGCTTAGGCCCAATGTTCTAGCTTTTTTGGGAACAAATCTAACATTGCCTATGAATGGTTTTAAAATGTCGTCTCCTGAAAGAATATGTAAATGTTTTTTTAAGGATTTTAGTGACAACATTATATTGTTGGGGATAAGCAGTGGTATATACTACAGGGAGTGCAGAATTATTAGGCAAATAAGTATTTTGACCACATCATCCTCTTTATGCATGTTGTCTTACTCCAAGCTGTATAGGCTCGAAAGCCTACTACCAATTAAGCATATTAGGTGATGTGCATCTCTGTAATGAGAAGGGGTGTGGTCTAATGACATCAACACCCTTTATCAGGTGTTCATAATTATTAGGCAACTTCCTTTCCTTTGGCAAAATGGATCAAAAGAAGGACTTGACAGGCTCAGAAAAGTAAAAAATAGTGAGATATCTTGCAGAGGGATGCAGCACTCTTAAAATTGCAAAGCTTCTGAAGCGTGATCATCGAACAATCAAGCGTTTCATTCAAAATAGTCAACAGGGTCGCAAGAAGCGTGTGGAAAAACCAAGGCGCAAAATAACTGCCCATGAACTGAGAAAAGTCAAGCGTGCAGCTGCCAAGATGCCACTTGCCACCAGTTTGGCCATATTTCAGAGCTGCACCATCACTGGAGTGCCCAAAAGCACAAGGTGTGCAATACTCAGAGACATGGCCAAGGTAAGAAAGGCTAAAAGACGACCACCACTGAACAAGACACACAAGCTGAAACGTCAAGACTGGGCCAAGAAATATCTCAAGACTGATTTTTCTAAGGTTTTATGGACTGATGAAATGAGAGTGAGTCTTGATGGGCCAGATGGATGGGCTCGTGGCTGGATTGGTAAAGGACAGAGAGCTCCAGTCCGACTCAGACGCCAGCAAGGTGGAGGTGGAGTACTGGTTTGGGCTGGTATCATCAAAGATGAGCTTGTGGGGCCTTTTCGGGTTGAGGATGGAGTCAAGCTCAACTCCCAGTCCTACTGCCAGTTTCTGGAAGACACCTTCTTCAAGCAGTGGTACAGGAAGAAGTCTGCATCCTTCAAGAAAAACATGATTTTCATGCAGGACAATGCTCCATCACACGCGTCCAAGTACTCCACAGCGTGGCTGGCAAGAAAGGGTATAAAAGAAGAAAATCTAATGACATGGCCTCCTTGTTCACCTGATCTGAACCCCATTGAGAACCTGTGGTCCATCATCAAATGTGAGATTTACAAGGAGGGAAAACAGTACACCTCTCTGAACAGTGTCTGGGAGGCTGTGGTTGCTGCTGCACGCAATGTTGATGGTGAACAGATCAAAACACTGACAGAATCCATGGATGGCAGGCTTTTGAGTGTCCTTGCAAAGAAAGGTGGCTATATTGGTCACTGATTTGTTTTTGTTTTGTTTTTGAATGTCAGAAATGTATATTTGTGAATGTTGAGATGTTATATAGGTTTCACTGGTAAAAAATAAATAATTTAAATGGGTATATATTTGTTTTTTGTTAAGTTGCCTACTAATTATGCACAGTAATAGTCACCTGCACACACAGATATCCCCCTAAAATAGCTATAACTAAAAACAAACTAAAAACTACTTCCAAAACTATTCAGCTTTGATATTAATTAGTTTTTTGGATTCATTGAGAACATGGTTGTTGTTCAATAATAAAATGAATTCTCAAAAATACAACTTGCCTAATAATTCTGCACTCCCTGTATAGACTCCCCAGAATTTATCTCATTGACTTGTGTTGTATTCCGTTTTTTACTTTTTTTTTTTATTATTCCAGTATAGTTTTAATTTCTTTACGGCATTTCTCAAAGGAGCCTGCTTCATAACCTCTCAAAGTGAGTCTATCCATAAGCTCAACAGATTGGGTCTCATAAACTTCATCAGACCTAGTGTTTCTTCTAAGTCTAATGAATTGACCACTTGGTATAGCCTTTATTACATGGTTGGGGTGCTGAGAAGTGGCATGGAGTATGGTATTTCCAGCCGTGGGTTTACAGAATGTCTTGGTAACAACAACATTATTAGTAATTTGTAATGTTAAATCTAAATAATTAACCTCTAATGGACTGTACTGTCCCGTAAATTGAAGATTAAAGAGATTATTGTTTATATAAGCAATACATTTTTCAAACTCCATTTTATTAAGCGGTTTCTTAACGATGACCAAAAGGTCATCAATATAACGGACATACAGAACTATGTCCTCAAGCCATGGGTTGTCAATACTGTATATGTGGGTAAGTTTCCACCAAGATACATACAGATTTGCAAATTTAGCCCCCATAGCAGTACCGCTTATTTGGTTATAGAAGACACCATCAAACCAAAAATAATTATGGGACAGTAAAAATCTTAATACGTCTCCAATATAGTGTCTGACGGTGTCTTCCACACCCAACTCCCTTTCCAAAAAGAATTCTACTGTCTGAATACCCAAATTCTGTGGTATACACGTGTATAAGGAACATACATCTATCACCACCCATAAGAAATGACTTTCCCATTTAACTGACTCAAGTGATTGAAGTAGTTGAGCACTGTCTCTTACATAGGACAGCTGTTTCTTAGCCAAAGGCTGTTGAATGCCATCTAGCCATGCCCCCAAAGGCACAAACAAGGAACCCACCCCTAAGACAATGGGTCTGCCCGGAGGACAGTTGGGGTCCTTGTGAACCTTGGGGCCATGGTAAAAAATAGGTACCACAGGATTATCAGGGATAAGATTGTTGATATCACTATCTTTAAAAACACCTAAAACAACACCTTCATGTACCAGTTTTTCCAAAAATTTTTTAAAAAGAACAAGAGGGTTATGAGGCAATTTTTTATACACATTGATATCCATGAGCTGTCTATGAGCCTCCTCAAAATAAAACTCCTTGTCCAATATTACGATGCTGCCCCCTTTATCCAAATTTGTTATCACAATATTAGAATTGTTTTGTAGTGCTTTAATATCAAGATGTTCGTTATGTGAAAGGTTAAAGGTGGCAGCATCAGTACTGATTTGTTCCTCCAGTTTTAAGATATCCTCCTGCATCATCTTGTATTAAGCATTAATAATGGGACCTCTGAAGTGTATCAGATAAAAATCAGATTTAATTTTAACAGGACACCTAAGATCATGGGGCTTAGTAGACTCAGTTTCACCGCTGTATAAATCAGTTAAAGTAGTAGCCATCTGGGTATCAGCAAAGGACAAATGGGAGTGGTAATCAGGGGCAGAAGCTATACTATTATCTGCACAGGCCTCTAACTGAGTTTCATTGGGTTTAGTAAGGGCAAAACATTTTTTAGAGTCAGCTTGCATACAAATTTTTTGATATCAAGGAGAGTATTAAAACTAGAGAATTTGCTCGTAGGAGCAAACCCTAAGCCCCTGGATAGTACTTTAGTTTCCTCTATACTAATGTTATGTGTTGACAAATTTATAATGCTCAAATGCTCAGAAATGGAACTATTTGGTATAGCCATATCTTCAAGATGGTTATTATGGTAAGTAATTAATGTCCCTTCTGTTGCTTTCCTTTTCCTTCTACATCTTTTTTGTTTCCTTTTGACAGAGATGTACCCTGGGGTGTCTTCGGACGTACCACCTGGCGTATTTTTTCCACTTCCTCCTTCTCTATGGCCTCCTGTAAAAAAATCACATGAAGAGGAAGGAGAGATAGATGGAGAAGATGAAGAAGAGTTAGAAGAATAAGAAGTGCCTGCGAAACAGGTCTCTGAATCAGTGGTCTCTCCTTCAGCTGCACTGAAGATAACTTTTCTTTGATTTTTGCCATATATTTAAGGATGGATTTAGGGACATTGTGATCATTTTTCTCTTTAGATTGGTAGGCTTTGTTGTTATTCCCTTTTTGTTTTTTGTTCTTATTTCTATTAGCCCCTTGTTGTCGGCGAATAGCAGCCCAGTTGTAAACTTTCTGTTGTTCATAGTCCTCCTTATCTCTTTTAAACTTTTCCCCTTTTCTCAGGGCTTGCCTTGCTCTTTATCCTGTTTAGCTATAGTTATAAATCCCTGGTAAGACCTAACTTTGAGTATGGAGTGCAGTTCTGGGGACCAATCTCAAAAAAATACATTGTAGACTTAGAAAAAGTTAAGATAAGGGCCAAAAACCTAATAAAGGAAATGGAGAATTTAAGCCATTAGGAGAGGTCAGCAAAACTCGGTCTGTTTGCTCTAGAAAAAAAGGTGCTTGAGAGGTGACATTATTACTTTATATAAATATATTCAATGTTTGTAACAAGAGGTCACAATTTAAGGCGGGATGAAAGGAAAGTAATCTCAAGCAATGTAAAATATATATATATTTTTTCAATAAAAATAACAGTTTGTATGTGAGGAACGTTGGAATGTGAAATAGTTACAGTACAACATATTAAATATTATTGTGGATTATTTAGACACAAACACATATATAAAGCCCTCTGCAGTTAAATACATGGCCATATATCATATATGTTTGAACTCTTGTAAACTGTTTTCAATGGATATTTATGAATATTTATATGACTAGAAGTATATGTTAATGTGTTCAGCATGGAATTCTTGCTAATATTAAAACTATGGCAACATGATAGGATTGGCTTTAGTATAATATTTGGGAATTGAGTATCTGCAAATATTAACCTGCTGTGTACATTAGCGCTATTTATGAAATAATTCCTTTTCTAACATAAATTATCCCTCAGTATTTTATTGCTATTAAAATTTCCAGTCTATTATAATCCAAAAGCTCAACATTTAACAGTGTCTGGGTTCGAGATTGTATCAATTATTTCCATTTTCCTCCCATACTACCCTAACAATAGAAAATACAGAGGGGGTGACAATGATAAAGTCCTCCTCCAGAAGGAATGTAGGTGGATTACGATCCTACAAACCCAGACACCCAATGGGTTGAATGACAGGATAGACATGGCCTGCTTTCTATAAGGCATGGATGTCATTTTAACCCTATTCTCAATTTCAGACATATGTTTACCATACAGTGACATAACAAAATACTCAATTGAGTACTTTTTTAGGAAGGGATATATCTGGAATCCTTTCTCACACTCCTGTATTAGTCTTACACACTTGTAATATAATACATTTCTTTCAATTGAGTATTCTAAATTTAGGGCCCCTATTGCCGTAGACTTCATTTGGTAATTTTCTTATATTTACCTTGTAATATACACGACCAAATCATGACTTGTTTTGTACACATATTTAAATCTTTCCACTTAGGTTTATAAGCCAGGTTTGCTATGTTTTCAATATTAGTAATGCTAGAATTCAGATATTATATAGTAAGTTCACTTGTTTTTAACTATCCTGTTTAGCACCATGGAGCTTTAAAGCTTTTCAACAGGGGCGTGTATTTTTCTAAGTTTAAAAGGGAGAGGAGATGCTCCCTATGTCATTACGCCCTGACGAAGCCCGACACACCCAGCGGGTGAAACGCGCGTCGGCATTGGACAAGCTGACACGGAACATGTGGTTTGTGTGAACGCCACTGAACACAGAAGCTTTGCAAACTAACGCTCACGAAGGATCTCCTGTAAGATGTTCCTGGGGAACCACCAAGGACTATCTACCATACATTAGTCCTAGGACTGTACAGGAAACAGGTCGTATGCTACTATAGTTCTTGCCTGATAGATAGGCACATCTATATCTGATCTGGATATCGCTACCCGGTTGTGAGGGTTAAACTACAAGTCACTAAGAAATACCCACACTATGCAAAACTAACAAGCAGTTTTCTACTTTGCACTTATGCTTGCCATCTTTATCATGAACTTTCCATCCTCATGCATTAAAGACTGCTTGCAAGGGACTGTCTAGCGACTAACAGAAATATACGCTACTACCTGCCTGTCACTCATTTCTGCTGAGCTATTTTCTATGCTTACGTTTACACTGTTTGCTGCTTGCCTACTAACAGACGAATGTACATATTTTGAGATACATTATCAATAACTACTTAGATCCCATCAATATACCTGCTCGGCATTAAGCCTTATGTAATAAGGTGCCGTATGCAGCAGGGTGTAGTAGTTTGATAAGTGTGTCTTACTAATATATCTCTGCTTATATATGTATGTACACTACAAGAATAAGCCTTCTATGTACTGCCCATAGTTGTACTATATTTTTTTGGGCGCAATGTCAGTATCTACTTAGATCCCATTCCTATACCTGCCCGGCAATTAACCTTATATTTGAAGGTGCCGTTCGCAGCAGGGTGTAGTAGTCTGACAAAGGCTTCCTATGAAATATATTCACTTTACTGTTCATACAATGAGATATCTTTGTCTGTCATGATAACAAACAGCAGATTAAGCTATCTGCTGTAATATTGGTATACCTTTCTAACTTTAAGTTAGTAAACGTATCAGGTTCATGCATTCACATTAACCCCTGACCGGTCAGGTTTGTATATTTATTTTGTGTTTATTAATTTTCTGTTTGTACATTTTTTGGTCCATTGTATATAGACATATTGTATGTGTGTATCTGAGACAATATGTCTCGCTAAATCAGTGCCAGAGATTGTCCTCTCTTGTTGCCACATAAGCTTATTTTTTGGATACTCCTTATTTTACTTTGATGAGCTAAATAAAATATATTTTGAAAAGAGTGCTGAATTCCCTGTCTTTCATCCTGATATACTTGGTTCAGGATTCCTTCTCTTTCTTAAACCCATACAATTTACTTCAAGGGTCTGCACCACAATACTGTTATATTTAAGGCCATACCGGTATTTATCTATGAACTGGTGGGTCACCATATACTAGCTCCCAGCAGCTGCGTCCCCTCCGTCATTTTCTTCTAATTTTTCAAATTACTGTACCTATATTACTGGGTCTTATGACCAAGTCATAGGTTTCCGGAGAGGTGACCATGTATTGCTATCACTAATTTTTCAAGAGCTTACAACTCTTGGGTGTATCCTGTACTTAAGTGGCTGCAAAAGACAGACAAATATTTGGCACTTGAGCCCTTTTTTTCAATTATATCACTGATATGGCATTCACACTATCTGATGAGAATTGGAAGGCTGAGCTAACAGCGTCACTGTCTATGTCAGGTCTGGAAGAGAGTCAGCTAGAGAATAATGCACCAGTCAATATATATGGGGCATTCAAGAACTATAAGAAACTTCTAGTGAAACAGGTCAAACTCAGGGCTGAAACTTCCAGCCTAGAGAACTACATTAAAAATAACATCATACCTAGGGGTCTACGATTGAGACTAGACCCCGGGACCAATCTTAGGGAAGATGAAGGAGGAGAAGCATTCATGGAGGACTGGAACTCCAGCCTAACAGAGTGCTCCATCATTTTGATGGGTAAAATGGTTAAACGTAATAAAGAAAGATTGGATAAGACAATTACACAGGCAGAGGAATGCCTAAAAGTAGTTAACACTTTTTCTAACAACCATAATTTTGCAAAACTTAATGAAGAAATTAAAGAACAGATTGCTAGATTACAAAATGACATTAAACTAAGGAAAGGCAGGAAACTTTCCAGAGACAATGATGATTACAAGAACAACAAAGTTTACAACTATCTGTCAGTAAGGGGGACTTATGACTCTGGCACAGATATGTCTGATGTAGAATCAGAACATCATAGATCAGTTACAGAAAAATCACATGATTTTTTAGGGGAAGGAGGAGAGGAGGTAGGAAGAGAAGGTGGAGGAGGGAAAAATTCAGACTCACGAGAGAGGAGATATCCCTCCAGACAACGGAGGCAACAACAAAATCGGGGGAATTTTGTGAGGGGCAGACCCCAGCGATTCCGGGGACGCAGGGGATACTAAAAACAGCAGAAGAAGGCCTCCAGATAATAAATTTATCTTCTTTTAAGTTAAACCTCGCTCACATAGAGGTACTTAAAAAAGGTCTTTCCTTCTGCCCCTCAAACCACCTTGATAAGTTCAATTTTATAAAAGACCTCCACCTGTTTGCCCGAAAAATTGTGTTGTCACAATTAATGAAGGGCAAAAGTAAACACCTAGTGGACGATGTCGCCATTACTTTGGAGGATAAGTCCACGTTAGAAAATTTACAAAGCCTACTAGAAGAAAATGAAGGAAGCCAATACGTTTCTACCCAGATTAAGGATCTTCCTCACTATAACAAAACCACCTCTAACTTTAAGGCAAAATCAAAATATATGCCGCAACTATCAATGGTGCCAGCAGTCAATATTTTCGTAAGACAAGTTGAGAAAGAGGTGAATCGATTGTCTTTTACAGGAATTGTTGATGATAATTTAACAAAACCTGAACGCAAAGCACTCAATGATCTCATTAATGCAAAAGGATTTCTAATCAAGCCCGCGGACAAAGGTGGAAACCTAGTCCTGTGGGATGAGAATATGTATGTCCTAGAAGCAAAACGTCAACTTCTGAATAAGAAGCACTACAAATCATTGACGTATAATCCAACATCTTCCCTACAATTCAAGCTTTTTAATATATTGAAAAGGGCAAAGAATGATGGCCTGATTACTACTCCTGAACAGAAATATCTCTACCCTGAGCATCCAATAACACCTGTCTTCTTTTGTATTCCTAAAATACATAAGAATGCTAACCATCCACCTGGCCGCCCAATAATTGCCGGCATTGGCAGTTTTACTGAAAATCTAGGCAATTACGTAGATTACTTTCTTAGGCCATTTTTGAGTACACTACCATCTTACATCCTGGATACGGCAGACTTCCTAAGGAAAATCGATAACCTGTCAGTCCCTCCAGGTGCTATCATGGCCTGCTTGGATGTGGAAGGACTATATTCGTCCATTCCACACAATGTTGGTTTGAAGGCATGCCACCACTTCCTTGCGATGAGAGGTACACAAACACAACAGCACACTGACTTTTTCATGGAACTGTTGGAGTTTATCTTGACAAATAATGTGTTTCTTTTCGACAATAAAGTGTATGTTCAGCAGCAAGGGACAGCTATGGGGGCAACATGTGCCCCCACATATGCTTGCCTCCATTTGGGAGCCTGGGAGATGGAAGATGTCTACCAGAGCCCTCTCTTTGAGGAGAACATCCACATATGGCTTCGATATGTGGATGACATCTTCCTCATATGGGAGGGCTCGGAAACAGGCCTTTCTGCTTTTGTAGAAACTCTGAATAAAAATGACAAAAATATCTATCTCACACTGCAAAGCAGTAAGGAGGAAATATCCTTTCTGGATATCAAGATTAACCTCAATCAGGGCTCTATTGTGACTGAGAATTTTCGCAAAACTACTGCAACTAACAGTTTGCTTCTTGCGACAAGCCACCATCCTGACCATCTCAAGAAAGGGATACCTAAGGGGCAGTTCCTTAGACTACGTCGTAACTGCTCCACTAAAACAAAATACTATGAGCATGCCATAGAGATGCATCAACATTTTCTAAACAGGGGGTACTCTAAAAGAGTTGTCAACAGAGCTCTAAATGAAGCAGCTCATCTGAACCGAGAGCAACTTCTTGTACCCAAGCAAAAAGCTAAACAGGGTCCAATCAGACTAATAGCGGATTATAATTGTCACTGGAAAGCCCTGAGAAAGATACTGGAAAAAAACTGGCACGTCCTAACGAGTGATGAAGGGGTATCTAGAGAAGTAGGAGATCACCCCACAATCACTGCCAGAAGAGCACCCAACCTGAGAGACAAATTCGTGAGAAGTCAGTATATGTCACTCAAAAAACAAACAGATTGGCTTACCACACATAGGTCCACTGGAAACCATCCCTGTGGAAGATGTGTGGCGTGCAAATACATGGTGAAAACTAAAATGTTTTCAACCCACACAGGCAAAATATACAAATTAAAACACCACATTACATGCAGTACTGAAGGGGTTATTTACCTCCTCTCCTGCAGTTGCCCACGTTTTTACGTGGGTAAAACCAGGAGAGCCATAAAGGACAGGATAACTGAACATAGGGATGACATTAAATATAAAAATCCCAAGAGTAATGTGGCCAAACACTTTGAAGAAATTCATGCCTGCAATCCTGACTCCCTCTCATTCGTTGGTATTGACAGAGGCATTAAACAGAGGGGGTGACAATGATAAAGTCCTCCTCCAGAAGGAATGTAGGTGGATTACGATCCTACAAACCCAGACACCCAATGGGTTGAATGACAGGATAGACATGGCCTGCTTTCTATAAGGCATGGATGTCATTTTAACCATATTCTCGCTTTCAGACATATGTTTACCATACAGTGACATAACAAATTACTCAATTGAGTACTTTTTTAGGAAGGGATATATCTGGAATCCTTTCTCACACTCCTGTATTAGTCTTACACACTTGTAATATAATACATTTCTTTCAATTGAGTATTCTAAATTTAGGGCCCCTATTGCCGTAGACTTCATTTGGTAATTTTCTTATATTTACCTTGTAATATACACGACCAAATCATGACTTGTTTTGTACACATATTTATATCTTTCCACTTAGGTTTATAAGCCAGGTTTGCTATGTTTTCAATATTAGTAATGCTAGAATTCAGATATTATCTAGTAAGTTCACTTGTTTTTAACTATCCTGTTTAGCACCATGGAGCTTTAAAGCTTTTCAACAGGGGTGTGTATTTTTCTAAGTTTAAAAGGGAGAGGAGATGCTCCCTACGTCATTACGCCCTGACAAAGCCCGACACACCCAGCGGGTGAAACGCGCGTCGGCATTGGACAAGCTGACACGGAACATGTGGTTTGTGTGAACGCCACTGAACACAGAAGCTTTGCAAACTAACACTCACAAAGGATCTCCTATAAGATGTTCCTGGGGAACCACCAAGGACTATCTACCATACATTAGTCCTAGGACTGTACAGGAAACAGGTCGTATGCTACTATAGTTCTTGCCTGATAGATAGGCACATCTATATCTGATCTGGATATTGCTACCCGGTTGTGAGGGTTAAACTACAAGTCACTAAGAAATACCCACACTATGCAAAACTAACAAGCAGTTTTCTACTTTGCACTTATGCTTGCCATCTTTATCATGAACTTTCCATCCTCATGCATTAAAGACTGCTTGCAAGGGACTGTCTAGCGACTAACAGAAATATACGCTACTACCTGCCTGTCACTCATTTCTGCTGAGCTATTTTCTATGCTTACGTTTACACTGTTTGCTGCTTGCCTACTAACAGACGAATGTACATATTTTGAGATACATTATCAATAACTACTTAGATCCCATCAATATACCTGCTCGGCATTAAGCCTTATGTAATAAGTTGCCGTATGCAGCAGGGTGTAGTAGTTTGATAAGTGTGTCTTACTAATATATCTCTGCTTATATATGTATGTACACTACAAGAATAAGCCTTCTATGTACTGCCCATAGTTGTACTATATTTTTTTGGGCGCAATGTCAGTATCTACTTAGATCCCATTCCTATACCTGCCCGGCAATTAACCTTATATTTGAAGGTGCCGTTTGCAGCAGGGTGTAGTAGTCTGACAAAGGCTTCCTATGAAATATATTCACTTTACTGTTCATACAATGAGATATCTTTGTCTGTCATGATAACAAACAGCAGATTAAGCTATCTGCTGTAATATTGGTATACCTTTCTAACTTTAAGTTAGTAAACGTATCAGGTTCATGCATTCACATTAACCCCTGACCGGTCAGGTTTGTATATTTATTTTGTGTTTATTAATTTTCTGTTTGTACATTTTTTGGTCCATTGTATATAGACATATTGTATGTGTGTATCTGAGACAATATGTCTCGCTAAATCAGTGCCAGAGATTGTCCTCTCTTGTTGCCACATAAGCTTATTTTTTGGATACTCCTTATTTTACTTTGATGAGCTAAATAAAATATATTTTGAAAAGAGTGCTGAATTCCCTGTCTTTCATCCTGATAAACTTGGTTCAGGATTCCTTCTCTTTCTTAAACCCATACAATTTACTTCAAGGGTCTGCACCACAATACTGTTATATTTAAGGCCATACCGGTATTTATCTATGAACTGGTGGGTCACCATATACTAGCTCCCAGCAGCTGCGTCCCCTCCGTCATTTTCTTCTAATTTAACAATAGAAAAGTTGGGTTTTTACCTAGGATACAATCTTCTCACTATAGTGTGATGTATTGCATTTTTGTACTTGTCCTGAGATAAACATTTCTGATCTTTTGTATTACATTTTCTTAACATTTCACATTTAGTTTAATTCTGAACAAAATTCAAACAATAGAGCATATTACTTTATCTTCTAGTTGCCTCTTCTGTTATCTTTGAAAATGGCAAATATATATTTGTTGTATAAATAAATCACTCAAAGCAAACAGACCTGTTTCACCTGCCTTTTTTAAGAAGAATAGCACAACAATAATCTTTTCTCTGCTTGTAAAAGGCTGGTGTCTTCTATGACACACACATCATCCATCTGTATAAAGCTGTTGATTGTTTTAGCTTCATATCTACAGGAGCTGTTGGGTCATCAAAGGAAAGGGATTACACACCATCCTTTGCAGAAAACACGCTTTCAATGGGTCATTTTGACCTGTCTCTTTTTTGTCTTTTTCCAGCTTTCCAAATCTTTGTTTGTTATATTGCTGTGCCCATGGCTACTACAGAGAAAGGTTGTATTTACTTTATTTCATTATATTCTAATTCTGTATTTTATCAGTGTGCTAAGCTGTTCACGCTGAACAGAACTAGGGATATTCATTCACCAAGACAGCAAGAGATACAGTTTAACATATTATGAAAGAAAACATATGGTTGTTTGACTCTTAATGCCTTAAGAAACCTATCAGTTTAGTAAAGATTGACAAATATGGAATTATTGGCTTAGTTATTATGCCAAGTACTGCTTTGTTTAACATGTAGAATAAAACATTGGATCATTACCAAGGTTCTTATGAAATAGCTGGCAATCTGAATGACACTGCCTACATTATCACTTAAGGGATTATGTGAAAAGGGCATTGTTATAGAAATGTTTAAATGGCTTAACTGTAAGATTGTATAGTAATAACAGTTCCTAATACAGAAATGTGTTCTGAAGTGTAAAGACTTGTTTGTTGCAGTAGAAATCTCATGGGAAGTCAGATTTGTTCATTTATCCAAAAGAGAAATATAATTTTTTGTTAGGTCTGTAATACATCCCAAAAGGACCCTCTAAACATTAGTTTAAAGTAAAGTTAAAGAGACATTAGTCAATGTATGTATATATTAAACACTGCATTGCAAAAAAAAAAAATGCATACAAAATTATTTAAAATCACATAACTGTCATTTTGTTAGCTCAATTTACAAGTCTTTATAAATCAAGAACAAAGAAGAGATGAACCCTTTGAAAGGCCTGGTGGGGATTTATGTCATTTGTCTCCTTTTCTGTGACTAGTTTAAGACAAATTATATGTTCTGATCTACTCGACATTGTATAGAATGTTGCAGGAACAGTATATTTTCCTCATTCTTGAGTATGATGTATGCCATTTAGCATCTCTGGGGTAATGGAGCAAGCAGAATTTTCAGAGGTATTTTAAAATAATAATAAAAAATGTTGAAATGTACTAAATCTTTAATAATTTTTATTTATTACAGGAACAGCTCATTTTGCAATTTAAATGGATGTAAAGACCGCAGCAAAATGTGTATACATATATATATTTTTTTGCATTTGCTTGAATTAAAATGCATAGGTCTAGTTAACAATTAGGGGTAGATGTACAGTAAATAAGCTTGTGATCTGCGGTAACCAATCACTGTGTAGAATGTTGCAGGCTTAGATACATTTCACAAGACTTTAAACCCTTAAACTACTATGTCACATGAAACTTTGCCTAGTGTACCCTGTTGACGTTGTACCCATGTCCAACCTTTTGCTTCATGCTTCAGTTCCAGCCGTCAGTTTAGACAGTCAAGACTGCAGCCAGAAGCAGAAGGCATTTGAGCATGCTCCCTTTACTATATATGAAGCCAGATCTCCGGTACAGTCACTGTCACTGTCTGTATCGAGAGCAGTGGTGCCATGGGTGTTGTGGGAGGTAAGAAGGGAGGTAGGTGGGCAGCCCATTGTCAGAGGGGGAGGAAAGAGATCCATTTGGGAGGGATCATGTAGGGATCTGGGAGTGGGAGGTTTCAGGTGGGAGGGTTATCTCTACACTACAGCAAAAATTACTGTAGTGTTTATAGATCTCGAGATATCTAGACATACAGTATATATTCATATACATATCTCGCAATAAATAGACATATCAGTCCAAAAAACATCACATATATCGAGAAATAATCATTTAGAATTCAATAGAACATATTTTGTTGTGAAATATTAACATTTTCATGTAGACTTTTGGAGGAGAATACCGTCACAGGCTTTGAGCAACATATTTGTTATTTTTTTATTTTTTTTTTAATTTGTCTTCTCCATTGACTTCTATAGGGAATACGTGAACGCGCATGTGATTTCGCAGTTTGCATTATGCGGCTTAAGGAGTGTGCAAAATAAGTTATTTCTCAACTTGTAATAGCTGCACAACCCTAAATGCAAAAAAGCCATAACGCGCGCAGAGTTTTCGCAACTGATTTGCCACGCCACTTATCTTGCCCACAGTCTGATATTTATGTTTATTGCAGTAACGTTAAATCAGCTTTTGAGAGAAAAAGAAAAACATTGGGATATTCTTTCAGATTTTTTTTTTTGAGTATTTTTTTTCCGTGACTTAAATTAAGAAGTCCACTGTTTAAAATGGACATAAAAAAGAAATTTTTAGTTGGGGTAAAAAATAAATAAAAACATGCATTAGGTAGCAAGAATAAAAGTATGCTTGTGTGTTCAATCTGGTTTTTTTTAAGACATTTAAGGACAATATGGCTGCCTGAAAAGTGAAATATTGCAAGCCTGTATATTTTCTTGCAACATTTCAGGCATTGACCAATGAGAAACTGAAATCATGCTAGATATATTGATTTGAGCTGACAATCTTTTTTGATTTTGAAAAAGAGCCTATGGCCTCTATTTAACAAGGTCTGGTGGACCTGAACCAACAGTGCGGATCAGGTCTGCCAGACCACGCTGAACACGGAGAGCAATACGCTCTCCGTATTCAGCATTGCACCAGCAGCTCACAAGAGCTGCTGGTGCAACGCCGCCCCCTGCAGACTCGTGGCCAATTTGCCGGCAGCAGGGGGGTTTCAATCAACTTAATCATACTCGATTGGGTTGAATTCCGGCGATGTCTGTCCACCTGCTCAGAGCAGGCGGACAGGTTATGGAGCTGTTTCTGGTGAGCCTGCAGGCTCGCCAGAAACACGGGGCATCAAGCTCCATTCGGAACTTGATAGATAGGCCCCTAAGACCAAATTTATATTGCTTATATAAAGTCTCCATTTTTATAACTAGTTTTACACAGATCCTCAAATGCATTAAAATGTCACTAGGTGTAAATCGTGATTCCACCCCATTTTCATGTAACTTTTAGTTGTTTTAGAAGAATTTTAGAGTAACTATGTTGCTTATCAACATATTAGGAGTATAATACTTGTTTTTCATATGCAACCTAGGTATCCTTAGCTCTGGAGGCGGAGTTCCCATATTCATACTGCACAATAGGATGACATCAGGAAGGAACGCTGGTCATATACCACGCTGCAAAGCCAGAACCGGAGAGTGAAAGACTTAGTTATTAAGCACCTGAAAAGGAAAAGCTTTTTGGTTTTTTTAGTTGTCAAAAGCTTTGACAATTCAACAAACTCAGGCAATTGATAAATCAACAGGGTACAAAAAAGGGCGAAAGACCCAAGAGTTTAACATGTCAATGTACAGTCTGAACATCATGCTATATCGGGTTATTAAACAAAAAACTCCTTTGCAATGAAAACATAAGGGAGTATAGTAACAAAACATAAATGGACATAATAATCCCCAATATTCATAGTTTGCTGTTACAGGGGGGAAAAAGGGGAGGGGGAAGGAAGGGTTAGTGGAATGGTAATGTTAATTACGAAGTTGTGTGTGGAACTCCAACTCAAGTCTCACTCACCCAGCACTAGCTCCAGCTTAGTTAGGGGTCAAGGGGTTGGGTCTCTACTCTGTGTCATATTTGTTTTTCCAATCTGCCCAAATAAGTTCAAAGAGGTCTGAATTATCTAACTTATAATAAATTTCCTTCTCCATTGTATAAATGTATGCCATGGTATTGCCAACTCTAGCACAGTTTAGAGGAGAATCCTTTTTCAAGGTACAAGCAAATGGAGCTTTTAACCGTCGTAAAGAGGTAGATACATAGATATGCGTGATGTTTTGTTAAAGCGTGTATGCCTATGTGTAGTAGGTATATGGATGGGGACCTGGGCAGAGATATACCCATGTTGGATAGAGCTAAGAAGCATGTATTCCACAATGGGCGAATCTTGGGGCATTCCCACCAAATATACATTGTGTTACCCCTCTGACCGCAACCTCTCCAACAGTCGGGGGCCACATTAGGAAACATCCTAGTTAATATAGTAGGGACGTAATACCAGTAAGCTAAGAGCTTGTAAAAGGTCTTGTATAGTGTTATGCAATGGATTGCTTTTTGGGTGAGTTCTAGAGTAGTCTTCCAAATATGAGGGGACACTGGCGTACCCAAAAGCCTATGGAGTCTGTTACCCTGACACCAGATGGTTTTCCATGGGGTAATCGGGCAAGCTAGGCCTGGCTTAAAGCCCCAACTATTCAGAAAGCTTTTGATTCTATTGAATTCGAAAGGTAGGTATGGCGGTATTAGAGAGCTAACCCTGAGTTGGATAATGTGTTTAAATTGGCCCTGCTAGGGGGAGGACCATAGGTCCGAGACCATATTGACTCCTAACTGGGCCCATTTATTTGGATGGGCTTCCTGCAAGCCTGTGAGTAAACCAGCATTAGAAGTTATTGGGGAGGGGTGCAGAGCTATAAGAGGATAATGTCGGAGCTTGTCCCACATGTCAAGACACTCACGAACTATGGGGTTGACTAACTCTAATTCTCTGCGGCAGTGTGGGGGGGGGTCCATATTAGGTCTCGGAGATGAATATTATAAGGTAACCTGGCTTGTTCAATTTACCTCCATTTGCACAGAGAGTGTTTGACTCCCCAATGTGCAACATGGGTGAGCATTGCACATTCATAGTACCGGACCACAGAAGGTGACGCTATGCTCCCTGCTTTTTTAGGGTTTTGAAGTATTTTATGTGCCACTCTGGGAGGTTTGCCTTGCCAAATATATTTTGTCAGTTCACTTTGGAACTGTAGAAGTATATGCTTGGGGACTCTAACGCAGCTATTCTACCTAACCAGGAGACATAAGATAAATTCCAATTGTTTTTAAGGGGTCCAAGTTCTGATAGGAGAGGGAGATAATTGTCCTTTATTACCTGAGGGAGGCTACCCGAGAGTTTAACTCTAAAGGTAAAATAAACACTTAACACTAACACTAAATGTAAAATAATTTTCTCTGTCTAGTTAAAGCCAAATCTGGATTGCAGAGGCAATAGCTGATCATGTGAGATACCTTGTGTGTGTATCTCTGTTTTGGACAGGTTTAATTTATAAAAAGAATGGGCTCCGAATAAGTCTAGGGATAGTATGTGCAGGGTCTGACAAGAAGATAGTGGCATCGTCCGCAAACAAGGCATTCTTGTGCACAGTACCGAATAATGTGACTCCCTGCATCTGACAATCCATTCTAATTTGCTCCGCTAAAGGTTCGAAAGCAAGCGCAAACAATAGCGGTGACAAGGGACAACCCTGTCTAGTACCGTTTGCTACAGGAAACGGAGGAGAATGAAAACCGAGACCTCTTACCGAAGCAGTGGGAGTGGAGTAAAGAGCTTTAACAGCTGTAATCATTGCACTTGGAAATTGAAAACTTCAGATGACCTCCCACAGGAACTCCCACCGTATATGGTCTAAAGCCTTCTTGGCATCTAGAGGGATAACCGATAGAGGCCTATTAAGTTTAGAGGAAAGATTAAGAATATTTAGCAAATGCCTGGTATTTTCCGGGCCCTCTCTGTGAGGAACAAACCCTACTTGGTCAGGATTAATAAGGTGGGGTAAGAGACCTGCTATACGGTTAACCAATAATTTAGAATATAATTTTATGTCAGTATTAATGAGGGATATTGGCCTATAGCTGGAGCATAAAGAGGGGTCTTTATTGGGTTTTAGAATAGTAATGATGGCAGTTTCTAAGAACTCCTTTTTAAAGCAACCTTCCTCTCTCGCTAGGTGTTAGAGCCTAAGTAGGAGGGGGAAAAGTTCCTGAATGAAGGTCTTATAAAAATGTACTGGGGAACAATCTGGTCCTGGGGATTTAAAGGGTTTGGAGTTTTTAATAACCTGCTGGATTTCTTTAAGGGAGAATGGGGAATTCAGTGAGTGGCACTGTTCATGAGAGAGCATTGGGAGTTTAAGTGAGTCTAAGAATGTGCCTATGGTTTTTAGGGGGGTTGCCTGAGGCTTTTTGGACCTCTCTAAGTTATAAAGGTTTGAGTAATACTTGGCGAATTTGCTGCCTATCTGGGACATGATTTTGAGAAGTGAGTCTGAAGAACATATGCAGTGGATACGTGAAGCGCCTGCTCTGTTCCTAATTTTGTTGGCCAGTAGGGTGTCCACTTTATTGCTTTTAAAATACAACTGTTTCAATTTGGTTAAATTGAGTTGTCTTCTGCAGAGTTCTATTTGAGAAATGTGTTTTTTAACGTAATTTGGAGTGTTAGTGCTGTGAACAGGGTGCTCCGGTTTTGTGTTTCCATGCTTTATATGGGCTTGTGATAGGGTAAGACCAGCTTGCTTTCTGAGGTGTGCTTGTTTTCCAATCATGAGCCCCCTTATGGTGGCTTTCACAGCCCCCCACAAGGTGTCATCTCGGACTAGTACATTGTAATTAGTCTGTATAAAATGTGTGATGTCCTTACGAAGCTCTTCCCAAAATGAGACATCTAACAGAAGGTGATGAGGCATGCGCTATGGGGCCCTAGAATGTGATTTTTTATTTTTATTTTTGTCGAGAGCATATCTGCTAGATCATGGTCAGACCAAGAACACAGGGAAATTTTGGCTTTCTTAACTAGGTCCATTGAGTCAGCCGTACAAAATATATAGTCGAGTCTGGCTTACTGTTTGTGTGGGTGCGAGAAGTGCGTGTAATCCTTGTCTTTAGGGTGGATAGCTCTCCAGTCATCATAATACCCAGAGCAGGACATTTAGTTTGCAAACCTGAAGTCCAGAAGTTCAGGGGAAGAGTGAGCCGCATCCAGACCAGTGGTCTTTCGGTCAGCCTTAAGGTCCCAGACCATGTTAAAGTCCCCAGCGTATATATACTACATGGTTTAATTTGCAAATCAGGATGAAATATCTTGCCTGGGGGACCTTAATAACCTGAATTAATTCAAATGTGAGTCTCTTATGGAGCAAAATAGCAGTTCTTCTAGCATTCTTAGTAAAGGGTGCAAATTCAATGTGGGTGTATGACTTGGAGGAAAGCCTGAGGGGTTCGTTCAGTAACCAATGCATTTCCTGAAAGAAAACGACATCAGGATTGTGGTGTTTGAGTTAGCACAGTAGTAGGCTGCATTTATGTGGAGAATTGAGGCCCCTAGCATTGTGGGTAAGGACTTGTAGTGTTGAAATATCCATTTATTAAGATTTAAGTAGAACTGAGATGGCGGGTGAAGACTAGCTGACATAGAAACATAGAATTTGACGGTAGATAAGAACCAAAAAGGCCCATCAAGTCTACCCATATTACATGTTACTTTTTCCTTAGGATAGCCTTATGCATGTCCCAGGCATTTTTAAATTCCTTTACAGTCTTTGTGTTTACCACCTCAAATGGAAATTTATTCCATGAATCCACCACCCTTTCTGTAAAAAAAAATGCTTCCTCAAATTTCTCCTGAATCTACTACCCTCTAACTTTAGATTGGGACCCCTTGTCTTGGCATTTATTTTTTTAGTGAAAAATGCTTTCAGCTTCTATTTTATTAAGTCCCTTCATATATTTGAAGGTTTCTATCATGTAAGGTTTCTATCATGTATCTCCGAAAGTAAAGGAAAGATCAGAGTGAATTCCCATCCCCCACCTCTGTGAGGTTGGATGCAACCCAAAGGAAAGGGGAAAAAGAAGGCGGGAGTAACCCAACTAGACGCGCTAGGCAGGAAAGGGAGAGGTGGAGGGGGTGTGAAATAGAGGGAGAATAGGTTTAGTTTCAGAAAGGGAGAAAAGGGAGAGAGAAGTGACCCACTAGTAATGTGAGTCAAAAGAGACAAAAACACAGAGCCAGTTAAATATGAATACAACACTCCACAAACCTTTCGCAATAAAGAAATAGGGTACACAGGTTGGGTACAAATAAACAGTGTGTCGTGCTTCCCCAGGCTAGGCCTAGAGAATGCAAGCAAGTGCCCAAGGACTCAGCACCCCCACCTCAGGGAAAAAGGGGATATGACCAGAGGAAGGCAAAAGAGGGTGTGGAGGCGACCAACCTGGGGGGCCCAGACCGGAAGGGGTGAGATGGGAGGTGATCAGAGGCTCACAAATTGATATTTCTTTACAATGTTAACCCAGTATTGATCAGTGCTAGTGACATGAGCTCGAGGTTAGGATAAATACAGGAGGAACAACGTTCACTAAAGTTCTGGCTGAATTCCTCTCCAGGGGGCTAATCATTGAACTATTTTGGACATGGGCTTGGAGTTTCTGTACTGCGAAAATGACCCACTTAGTGCAAATTATTTATGGGGTAAATTACCAGATGAAACAGTCTCTCACAGTCTCTGAAGAACAGAAAAATTAGAAAAACTCCAGTCTACTATAGTGCCAGATGAGTTGAATAAATATATGTTAAATACACTCATCTTAGTCTCATGCACTTGTTAGAGGAAAACGTAATAGGCGCAACGGAAGGGTTAAAAATCCTTAAGGAAAAAATATTAAATGCCAAACATTTATGTCCTCAACAATAAGCTTATATGCAGGGGAAGACTAGGGATTGTGTAACTCCAAGCTGTGTGTTAAACGTGGGTCTTACCATATGGACTAAGAGGAGTCAGCAACCCAGAGATTGCCTGAATCCGGTAACTAATGTCTCCAGATGATGGTGGCTGAACAAAACTTTCCTGAGATTCACAGGGGTACTGATCCGGTTCGCCTATTACCACATGCGCCAGTAAGTGCTGTGACTTAAGTGCCCAGCCTCTCCAGAGCCTCTTCTCAGGTCACTGACACAAGATGGCGGGTTTTCACGTACTTCGCTCTCTCTGCTACTCCAAGTTTGACAGACGACAGTAGGGCCTCTCTCTGTTAGCCAGGTCAACCAGCGGTTGTCTTCCTAAGTGGACACCTAGGTCCGATCATCTTTCTCAGCCATAACTAGCTGCCAGTAGCAGTCGCTCTGCAGCACCTACGTTATAGAGTCCCTGGCTGATGGCGCCAATCTGACTCTCAATCTCCTTCACTCCTCAGTCAAATCTCTGTGCCCCCACCGCAGCTCCGGAGTGGAGCCCCGACCCTCGGGAGTGCTGGCCTCAGGCAGGTGTAATCGGTTTTGGGTGGTCAGCCTAAAGGTCTGCTAGTGAGCTGTTTCTTAGGCCGCAGCTTCTTCGCCTTCACTTGGGCATCTAAATAGTTCACAGGTGCCGCCAAACTCCTACAAATTAGACTTTGGGGTATAAAAGGCACCCAGTAAAATCCCTCAGTAGTATAGGGAGATTATCTCTACTAAATCCAACTTATTTTTTTAGGAACTTTATGCCCAGAGCTCCTTCTCAAAGTGTCTGCTCAGCTCGGCGGTTAGCTCCACCTCCCCCTGTTTTTTGTTTTTATCGTCAATTTTATTTCAACCAAATTAATTTTTATTAAACATTGTAAGTGCAATTCTACAGATGTGAGCTTTTGTTTTTGCCCTACTCCAAGTTTTTGCCCTACTCCATTTGGTGTGAAGGATACATTTGGTAAAACAAGCAGCATCAGACTCTCTGAACCTATCCTGAACTTAGATTATAAATTTGGATATCGTTAAAAACGTCTTTGTATGTATAATTGTGAATACATTTCTTATAGGTCAATATTCATTTGTTTTATTATGTAATGTCTTTTTTTAAGAGTGTGTACATATCCTAATAGGGTGCCTTTTACCTATAGAATTGTATCTGTGTGTGCGTGAACATTTAGGCCTAGATTTAGAGTTGGGCGGTAGCAGTCAAAACCAGGGTTAGAGGCTCCTAACGCTGGTTTTTACCGCCCTCTGGTATTTGGAGCCAGTCATTAAAGGGTCTAACGCTCACTTTCCAGCCGTGACTTTTCCATACCGCAGATCCCCTTACGTCAATTGTGTATCCTATCTTTTCAATGGGATCTTTCTAACGCTGGTATTTAGAGTCTTGGCTGAAGTGAGCGACAAAACTCCAGCCGCAGAAAAAAGTCAGGAGTTAAGAGCTTTCTGGGCTAACGCCGGTTCATAAAGCTCTTAACTACTGTGCTCTAAAGTACACTAACACCCATAAACTACCTATGCACCCCTAAACCGAGGTCCCCCCACATCGCCGCCACTATATTTAAATTTTTTAACCCCTAATCTGCCGCTCCGTACACCGCCGCCACTTACGTTATCCCTATGTACCCCTAATCTGCTGCCCCTAACACCACCGACCCCTATATTATATTTATGAACCCCTAATCTGCCCCCCACAACGTCGCCACCAGCTACCTACAATAATTAACCCCTAATCTGCCGACCGGAGCTCACCGCTAGTATAATAAATGTAATAACCCCTAATCCGCCTCACTCCCGCCTCAATAACCCTATAATAAATAGTATTAATCCCTAATCTGCCCTCCCTAACATCGCCGACAGCTAACTTCAAGTATTAACCCCTAATCTGCTGAACGGAGCTCACCGCTACTATAATAAATGGATTAACCCCTAAAGCTAAGTCTAACCCTAACACTAACATCCCCCTAAATTAAATATAATTTAAATCTAACGAAATAAATTAACTCTTATTATATAAATTATTCCTATTTAAAGCTAAATACTTACCTGTAAAATAAATCCTAATGTAGCTGCAATATAAATTATAATTATATTGTACCTATTTTAGGATTAATATTTATTTTACAGGCAATTTTGTAATTATTTTAAACAGGTACAATAGCTATTAAATAGTTAATAACTATTTAATAGCTAAAATAGTTAAAATAATTACAAAATTACCTGTAAAATAAATCCTAACCTAAGTTACAATTAAACCTAACACTACACTATCATTAAATTAATTAAATACAATACCTACAATTATCTTCAATTAAACCTAACACTGCACTATCAATAAATTAATTAAATACAATACCTACAATTACCTACAATTAAACCTAACACTACACTATGAATAAATAAATTAAATAAAATACCTACAAATAAATACAATGAAATAAACTAACTAAAGTACAAAAAATAAAAAAGAACTAAGTTACAAAAAATAAAAAAATATTTACAAACATTAGAAAAATATTACAATTTTAAACTAATTACACCTACTCTAAGCCCCCTAATAAAATAACAAAGCCCCCCGAAATAAAAAAAATGCCCTACCCTATTCTAAAATAAAAATAGAAAAGCTCTTTTACCTTACCAGCCCTGAAAAGGGCCCTTTTCGGGGCATGCCCCAAATAATTCAGCTCTTTTGCCTGTAAAAAAAAAACATAGAATCCCCCCCCCCAACATTACAACTCACCACCCACATACCCCTAATCTAACCCAACCCGCCTTAAATAAACCGAACACTAAGCCCCTGAAGATCTCCCTACCTTGTCTTCACCACACCGGGTCCCAATCTGTCCAGAAGAGCCTCCGAAATCTTCCTCCAAGCCCAAGCGGGGGCTGAAGAGTGACGTCCATCCTCCGGCTGAAGTCTGGATCCAACCGGCAAATGAAGAAGTCCATCTTCGGGAAGAAATCTTCATCCTATCCGGGCAGAAGAGGACATCCGGACCAGCAACCATCTTGATCCAAGAGGCATCTTCTATCTTCATCCGATGAGGAACGGCTCCATCTTGAAGACCTCCAGTGCGGACCGATCCTCTTCTTCTGACGTCCAACTGAAGAATGAAGGTTCCTTTAAGGGACGTCATCCAAGATGGCGTCCCTCGAATTCTGATTGGCTGATAGGATTCTATCAGCCAATCGGAATTAAGGTAAGAAAATTCTGATTGGCTGATGGAATCAGCCAATCAGAATCAAGTTCAATCCGATTGGCTGATCCGATCAGCCAATCAGATTGAGCTCGCATTCTATTGGCTGATCAGAACAGCCAATAGAATGCGAGCTCAATCTGATTGGCTAATTGGATCAGCCAATTGGATTGAACTTGATTCTGATTGGCTGATTCCATCAGCCAATAAGAATTTTCCTACCTTAATTCCGATTGGCTGATAGAATCCTATCAGCCAATCAGAATTTGAGGGACGCCATCTTGGATAACGTCCCTTAAAGGAACCGTCATTCGTCGGGAAGTCGTCGGAAGAAGAGGATGGATCCGCGGTGGAGGTCTTCAAGATGGAGCCGGTCGTCATCGGATGAAGATAGAAGATGCCGCTTGGAAGAAGATGGTTGTCGGTCCGGATCTACTCTTCTGCCCGGATAGGATGAAGACTTTGGAGCCTCTTCTGGACCTCTTCAGCCGTCGCTTGATAGAAGACTTCAGCCGGGAATGGATGTCTAGCCCCCGCTTGGGCTTGGATGAAGATTTCGGAGCCTGGAACGATCGGTGATACCTGGCATGGTGAAGACAAGGTAGGAAGATCTTCAGGGGCTTAGTGTTAGGTTTATTTAAGGGGGGTTTGGGTTAGATTAGGGGTATGTGGGTGGTGGGTTGTAATGTTGGGGGGGTATTGTATGTTTTTTTTTTACAGGCAAAAGAGCTGAATTATTTGGGGCATGCCACGCAAAGGGCCCTTTTAAGGGCTGGTAAGGTAAAAGAGCTTTGAACTTTTGTAATTTAGAATAGGGTAGGGCATTTTTTTATTTTGGGGGTCTTTGTTATTTTATTAGGGGGCTTAGAGTAGGTGTAATTAGTTTAAAATTGTTGTAATTTTTTTTTCTAATGTTTGTAAATATTTTTTTATTTTTTGTAACTTAGTTCTTTTTTATTTTTTGTACTTTAGTTAGTTTATTTAATTGTATTTATTTGTAGGTATTGTATTTAATTAATTTATTGATAGTGTAGTGTTAGGTTTAATTGTAACTTAGGTTAGGATTTATTTTACAGGTAATTTTGTAATTATTTTAACTAGGTAACTATTAAATAGTTATTAACTATTTAATAGCTATTGTACCTGGTTAAAATAATTACAAAGTTGCTTGTAAAATAAATATTAATCCTAAAATAGCTACAATATAATTATAATTTATATTGTAGCTATATTAGGGTTTATTTTACAGGTAAGTATTTAGCTTTAAATAGGAAAAATTTATTTAATAAGAGTTAATTTATTTTGTTAGATTTAAATAATATTTAATTTAGGGGGGTGTTAGGGTTAAAGTTAGATTTAGCTTTATAGACTTAGGTTAATAAATTTATTAGAGTAGCGGTGAGCTCCTGTCGGCAGATTAGTGGTTAATACTTGAAGTTAGGTGTCGGCAATGTTAGGGAGGGCAGATTAGGGGTTAATACTATTTATTAAAGGGTTATTGAGGCGGGAGTGAGGCGGATTAGGGGTTAATACATTTATTATAGTAGCGCTCAGGTCTGGTCGGCAGATTAGGGGTTAATAAGTGTAGTTAGGTGGAGGCGACGTTGGGTGCGGCAGATTAGGGGTTACTAAATATAATATAGGGGTTGGCGATGTTAGGGCAGCAGATAAGGGGTACATAGGGATAACGTAGGTGGCGGGGGTGTACAGAGCGGCAGATTAGGGGTTAAAAATAACATGCAGGGGTCAGCGATAGCGGGGGCGGCAGATTAGGGGTTAATAAGTGTAAGGTTAGGGGTGTTTAGATTCAGGGTACATGTTAGAGTGTTAGGTGCAGACGTAGGAAGTGTTTCCCCATAGGAAACAATGGAGCTGCGTTAGGAGCTGAACGCGGCTTTTTTGCAGGTGTTAGGTTTTTTTTCAGCTCAAACGGCCCCATTGTTTTCTATGGGGTAATCTTGCACGAGCACGTTTTTTAAGATGGCCGCGTCCGTAAGCACCGCTGGTATCGAGAGTTGCAGTGGCGTTAAATTATGCTCTACGCTCCCTTTTTGGAGCCTAACGCACTGAAAACCCAGCCATTCTGTGAACTCTAAATACCAGCGGTATTTAAAAGGTGCGGGGGAAAAAAAGCATGCTTAACTAACGCACCCCTTTGGCCGCCAAACTCTAAATCTAGCCGTTAGTGTTCTAATTTATGCGTATACTTTTAGTTCAGGTTTGTTAACTACTATATAACCCTTTTAAAGGAATTCCCTAACAAGGGCTGGTAGCACCAATTAATTTTGTGTAAGTATGATCACTACAGTGTATCATGTCCACCATGATAAATTGGCCCCTAAAGCTTAACCCCTCTTTCTTGATGCTTAGGGGTAGATTTATAAAACCCCGGGCGGACATGATTCGCTATAGCGAATCATGTCTGCCCTGCATCGTTAAATGTTGACAGCATACGCTGTCGGCATTTAAAATTGCACAAGCATTTCACAAGAATCAGATCGGATTGGGATGATTGCAGTCCGCCACCTAAAAGGTGTTGGACGAGTTAAGGAGCTGCTTCTTAACTCCTGTTTCTGGCGAGCCACAAGGCTTGCCCAGAAAAGCAACATCCACTGCTTAGTAGATATACCCATTAAGATCTTCCTAAGGGACCCTTAAACAAGATTGCGCAAATATGAATGGCTTTTTATAGGGGGTGAACCTCTATACGTGCTTAGTCCACACTTATTTATGACAGTGCATATATTAAACTCATGGTCAAAAATGTTCATTCTAGATGACTAGTTCAATAATATGCAGTGTATATTGTTGTAAAGGAGTTTGGACTTGGCATGCATGGAGAATCGTCCATTGTAAAAAGCTGTTCATAATTGCATTTTTTTGTTTACAGGTCTCTTAGAAAGATACTAAGCAGTAAGAAAGCAAGGTCACACAATATAATGGGAATCATGACCACAACAAAAAGAATCTTTAAATCTTTAAATGTTACTTTTTATTTCATACTCACATTTTTATGATTATAATTAACAGTTCTTTTGTCCTTATAAACCTTATTTATTTCAGAAATTATCTTATGACTGTGGTTTATCTGTACACTGTTCTGTCTTGTTTGTTGGTGACCAAGATCTTTGTACAGGTTTTCAAAAAACAGATGTCCCAACAAATGTGTTGTAAATAATTGTGATATAAAATATCTATAACATTGTGTCATCATTTTCTTACAGCAATAGGAGTAATATTCATCAAAGACAAATCTCACTCACTAAAGTGAGGTTTGGGACTTTTGGCTATATTGTAACTTACGGCTAGATTTAGAGTTTTGCGGCCAAAGGGGTGCGTTAGCTACACATGTTTTTTCCCCCCCGCACCTTTTAAATAACGCTGGTATTTAAAGTTCTCTGAAGGGCTCCAAAAAGGGAGTGTAGAGGCATATTTACCGCCACTTCAACTCTAAATACCAGCGTTGCTTACGGTAGCGGCCAGCTAGAAAAACGTGCTTGTGCACGATTTCCCCATAGGAAACAATGGGGCAGTTTGAGCTGCAAAAAAACCTAACACCTGCAAAAAAGCAGCGTTAAGCTCCTAACGCAGCCCCATTGTTTCCTATGGGGAAACACTTCCTAAGTCTGCACATAACACCCTAACATGAACCCCGAGTCTAAACACCCCTAACCTTACACTTATTAACCCCTAATCTTCCGCCCCCGCTATCGCTGACACCTGTATTTTATTATTAACCCCTAATCTTCCGCTCCGGACACCGCCGCGACCTACATTATACCTATGTACCCCTAATCTGCTGCCCCTAACATTGCCAACACCTACATAATTTTTATTAACGCCTAATCTGCCCCCCCATCGTCGCCGCTACCTTACCTACACTTATTAACCCCTAATATGCTGACCGGACCTCGCCGCCACTATAATAATTGTATTAGCCCCTAAAGCTAAGTCTAACCCTAACACTAACACTGCTCTAAGTTAAATATAATTTTTATCTAACTAAATAAATGAACTCTTATTAAATAAATTATTCCTATTTAAAGCTAAATACTTACCTGTAAAATAAATCCTAATATAGCTACAATACAAATTATAATTATATTGTAGCTATTTTAGGATTAATATTTATTTTACAGGTAACTTTGTAATTATTTTAACCAGGTACAATAGCTATTAAATAGTTAAGAACTATTTAATAGTTACCTAGTTAAAATAATTACAAAATTACCTGTAAAATAAATCCTAACCTAAGTTACAATTAAACCTAACACTACACTATCAATAAATAAATTAAATAAACTACCTACAATTATTTACAAAAGCTAAATACCTGTAAAATAAATCCTAATATAGCTACAATATAACGAATAATTATATTGTAGCTATTTTAGGATTTATATTTATTTTACAGGCAACTTTGTATTTATTTTAACTAGGTACAATAGCTATTAAATAGTTAGTTATTTACTATTTAATAGCTACCTAGTTAAAATAATAACAAAATTACCTGTAAAATAAATCCTAACCTAAATTACAATTAAACCTAACACTACACTATCAAAAATAAATTAACTAAACTACCTACAATTACCTACAATTAAATCAACTAAACTAAATTACAAAAAATAAAAAAGATTACAAGAATTTTAAACTAATTACACCTACTCTAAGCCCCCTAAAAAAATAACAAAGCCCCCCAAAATAAAAAAATGCCCTACCCTATTCTAAAATAAAAAGTTAACAGCTCTTTTACCTTACCAGCCCTTAAAAGGGATTTTGCAGGGCATGCACCAAAGAAATCAGCTCTTTTGCCTGAAAAAAAACAAACATACAATAACCCCCCAACATTACAACCCACCACCCACAGACCTCTAATCTAACCCAAACCCCCTTAAATAAACCTAAGACTACCCCCCTGAAGATCTCCCTACCTTGTATTCACCCAGCCGGGTATCACTGATCCATCCAGAAGAGGTCCTCCAGAGGGTCCGAAGTCTTCATCCTATCCGGCCAGAAGAGGTCCTCCAGAGGCTCGGAAGTCTTCATCCAGGCGGCATCTTCTATCTTCTTCCATCCGGAGTGGAGGGGGTCCATCTTGAAGCAGCCGGCGTGGATCCATCCTCTTCTAATGACGTCCTAAGTCCAAATGAAGGTTCCTTTAAATGACGTAATCCAAGATGGTGTCCCTTGAATTCCGATTGGCTGATAGGATTCTATCAACCAATCGGAATTAAGGAAGAAAAAATCTGATTGGCTGATCCAATCAGCCAATCAGATTGAGCTTGCATTCTATTGACTGTTCCGATCAGAAGAAGATAGAAGATGCCGCCTGGATGAAGACTTCCGAGCCTCTGGGGGACCTCTTCTGGCTGGATAGGATGAAGACTTTGGACCCTCTGGAGGACCTCTTCTGGACGGATCGGTGATACCCAGCTGGGTGAATACAAGGTAGGGAGATCTCCAGGGGATTGTGTTAGGTTTATTTAAGGGGGGTTTGGGTTAGATTAGGGGTATGTGGGTGGTGGGTTGTAATGTTGGGGGGGATATTGTATGGTTTTTTTTACAGGCAAAAGAGCTGGTTTCTTTGGGGCATGCCCCACAAAAAGCCCTTTTAAGGGCTGGTAAGGTAATAGAGCTGTTAACTTTTATTTTAGAATAGGGTAGGGAATTTTTTTATTTTTGGGGGCTTTGTTATTTTTTTAGGGGGCTTAGAGTAAGTGTAATTAGTTTAAAATTCTTGTAACCTTTTTTATTTTTTGTTATTTAGTGTTTTGTTTTTTAAATTTAGTTTAGTTTATTTAATTGTAGGTAGTTTAGTTAATTTATTTATTGATAGTGTAGTGTTAGGGTTAATTATAACTTAGGTTAGGATTTATTTTACATGTAATTTTGTTATTATTTTAACTAGGTAGCTATTAAATAGTTAATAACTATTTAATAGCTATTGTACCTAGCTAAAATAAATACAGTTTCCTGTAAAATAAATATAAATCCTAAAATAGCTACAATATAATTATTCGTTATATTGTAGCTATATTAGGATTTATTTTACAGGTAAGTATTTAGCTTTAAATAGGAATAATTTATTTTGTTAGATAAAAATTATATTACTTAGGGGGGTGTTAGTGTTAGGGTTAGACTTAGCTTTAGGGGTTAATACATTTATTAGAGTAGTGGCGAAGTCCGGTCGGCAGATTAGGGGTTAATACTTGAAGTTAGGTGTCGGCGATGTTAGGGAAGGCAGATTAGGGGTTAATACTATTTATTATAGGGTTTTTTAGGCAGGAGTGTGGCGGTTTAGTGGTTAATACATTTATTATAGTGGCGGTGAGGTCCGGTCGGCAGATTAGGGGTTAATACGTGTAGGTAAGGTAGCGGCAACATTGGGGGGTCAGATTATGGGTTAATAAATATTCTGTAGGTGTCAGCGATGTTAGGGACAGCAGATTAGGGGTGCATAGGGGTAATTTATGTGGCAGCGTTGTGCGGTCGGCAGATTAGGGGTTAAAAAAATTTATTAGAGTGGCGGCGATGTGGGGGGGCATTGGTTTAGGGGTACATAGGTAGTTTATGGGTGTTAGTGTACTTTAGAGCACAGTAGTTAAGAGCTTTATAAACCGGCGTTAGCCCAAAAAGCTCTTAACTCCTGACTTTTTTCTGCGGCTGGAGTTTTGTCGTTGGAGTTCTAACGCTCACTTCAGCCAAGACTCTAAATACCAGCGTTAGGAAGATCCCATTGAAAAGATAGGATACGCAATTGGCGTAAGGGGATCTGCGGGAATTGAAAAGTTGCGGCTGGAAGGGGAGTGTTAGACCCTTTCCTGACTGACTCTAAATACCAGCGGGCGGTAAAAAGCAGCGTTAGGACCCCTTAACGCTGCATTTGATGGCTAACGCAGTCGTAGAACTCTAAATCTAGGGCGCGATCCGATATACGGCGTAGTTTGCGGCGCAAGCGAGGGAACCCGCGTCGCCCACAGTTTAAGCTCGCAACTCGAGCTATCCAATTTACGGCGCCGTCAGAGGCTAAAGTGCCGTAAGTCGGATAAACCAGCGATGTCCAGAAATCTGCGTAAGTACAAATTTCTGGAGTCGCCAGTGACTTACGGCACTTTAGAAACTGCCGGCGCCTACAAAACCTGTCTAAAGTATGAAATCACCCGCAATGTCTAACACGCCTCCCAAACATAGCCCGACACGTCTAACCCTCTATCCGCTATCCCCCCTCACTATCCTAACAATAAAATATGTATTAACCCCTAAACTGCCACTCCCGGACCCGTCGCCACCTAATAAAGTTATTAACCCCTAAACCGCCGGTCCCGGACCCCGCCGCCAGCTATATTAAATCTATAACCCCCTAAAGTGAGCCCCTAACACTGCCGCCATCTACCTTACCTACCCCCTAAAGTAAGCCCCTACCCCGCCGCCATCTACCTTACCTACCCTCTAAAGTGAGCTCCTACCCCGTCGCCATCTATTATAAAATTATTAACCCCTAATTTAATCCCTCTACCCTGCCGCCATCTATATTAAATTATTTAACCCCTAAAATACTAAACTATCCCTACCACTAAACCTAAGTCCTGAAAAGGGCTTTTTGCGTGGCATTACCCCAAAGTAAACTGCTCTTTTGCCAGCCCTTAAAATGGCTTTTTGCGGTGCATGCCCCAAAGAAAACTGCTCTTTTACCAGCCTTTAAAAGGGCTTTTGGCGGGGCTTTGTCACAAAGTAATCAGCTCTTTTGCCTACAATCTAAATCCCGCTACACCGCTGCCAGCTATAATAAATGTATTAACCCCTAATCTAATCCCCCTACACCGCCGCCATCTATATTAAATAGATTAACCCCTAATCTAATCCCCCTACACCGCCGCCAGCTATATTAACTATATTAACCCTAATTATATTAGGGTTAATATAGTTAATATCGTTATTATATTATATAAATATTAAGTATAATAACCCTATCTAACTCTGACATCCCTAACTAAACTCTTATTAAAATAAATCTAATATTAATATTATTAATGAAAATATTCCTATTTAAATCTAAATACTTACCTATAAGATAAACCCTAAGATAGCTACAATGTAATTAATAATTACATTGTAGCTATTTTAGGGTTTATATTTATTTTACAGGTAACTTGGTATTTATTTTAACTAGGTACAATAGCTATTAAATAGTTAATAACTATTTAATAGCTACCTAGTTAAAATAATTACCAATTTACCTGTAAAATAAATCCTAACCTAAGTTACAAATACACCTACACTATCAATAAATTAAATAAACTACAAATATCTAAACTAAAATACAATTAAATAAACAAAACTAAAATACAAAAAAACAAACACTAAATTACAAAAAATAAAAAAAAGATTACAAGATTTTTAAGCTAATTACACCTATTCTAAGCCCCCTAATAAAATAATAAAGCCCCCCAAAATAAAAAATGCCCTACCCTATTCTAAATTATAAAATACCAGCTCTGTACCAGCTCTTAAAAGGGCTTTTTGCTGGGTATTTACCCCAAGTTAACAGCTCTTTTGCCTGTAAAAAAAAAGAACACAACACCCCCCCCCCAACATTACAACCCACCACACACATACCCCTATTCTAAACCCACCCAAACCCCCCTTAAAAAAACCTAACACTACCCCCCTGAAGATCTCCCTACCTTGTCTTCACCCAACCGGGTCAAACTCCTCATCCAATCCGGGCGATGTCTTTATCCAAGCGGCAAAGAAGAAGTCTTCATCCCGGCGATGTCTTTATCCAAGTGGCAGCAAAGTCATCTTCCATCCGGCAGCATCTTCCATCAAGCGGCATCTTCAATCTTCTTTCTTCGCTCCTCCGACGTGGAGCATCCATCCCGGCTGACGACTGAACGACGAATGAGGTACCTTTAAATGACGTTATCCAAGATGGCGTCCGTCGAATTCTGATTGGCTGATAGGATTCTATCAGCCAATCGGAATTAGGGTAGAAAAATCTGATTGGCTGATTGAATCAGCCAATCAGATTCAAGTTCAATCAGATTGGCTGATTGAATCAGCCAATCAGATTGAGCTTGCATTCTATTGGCTGTTCCAATCAACCAATAGAATGTTAGATCAATCTGATTGGCTGATCGGATCAGCCAATCGGATTGAACTTGAATCTGATTTGCTGATTCAATCAGCCAATCAGATTTTTCTACCTTAATTTCGATTGGCTGATAGAATCCTATCAGCCAATCGGAATTCGACGGACGCCATCTTGGATGACGTCATTTAAAGGTACCTCATTCGTCGTTCAGTCGTCGGCCGGGATGGATGCTCCGCGTTGGAGGAGTGAAGAAAGAAGATTGAAGATGCCGCTTGATGGAAGATGCTGCCGGATGGAAGAAGACTTTGCTGCCGCTTGGATAAAGACATCGCCGGGATGAAGACTTCTTCTTTGCCGCTTGGATAAAGACATCGCCCGGATCGGATGAGGAGTTCGGCCCGGTTGGGTGAAGACAAGGTAGGGAGATCTTCAGGGGGGTAGTGTTAGGTTTTTTTAAGGGGGGTTTGGGTGGGTTTAGAATAGGGGTATGTGGGTGGTGGGTTGTAATGTTGGGGGGTTGTTGTGTTCTTTTTTACAGGCAACATAGCTGTTAACTTGGGGCAAATACCCCGCAAAAAGCCCTTTTAAGGGCTGGTACAGAGCTGGTATTTTATAATTTAGAATAGGGTAGGAATTTTTTTATTTTTGGGGGCTTTATTATTTTATTAGGGGGCTTAGAATAGGTGTAATTAGCTTAAAATTGCTGTAATCTTTTTTTTTTGTACTTTATTGTTTGTTTTTTTGTAATTTAGTTTAGTTTATTTAATTGTATTTTTAGATAGATATTTGTAGTTTATTTAATTTATTGATAGTGTAGGTGTATTTGTAACTTAGGTTAGGATTTATTTTACAGGTAATTGGGTAATTATTTTAACTAGGTAGCTATTAAATAGTTAATAACTATTTAATAGCTATTATACCTAGTTAAATAATTAACAATTTACCTGTAAAATAAATATAAACCCTAACATAGCTACAATGTAATTATTAATTATATTGTAGCTATCTTAGGGTTTATTTTATAGGTAAGTATTTAGATTTAAATAGGAATATTTTAGTTTATAACATGAATTAGATTTATTTAATAAGAATTTAGTTAGAGGTGTTAGGGTTAGATAGAGTTAATATAGATAATATAAATACTATAGTAACTATATTAACCCTAATATAATTAGGGTTAATATAGTTAATATATATAATGTAATAACTATATTAACTATAATATACTTAGGGTTAATATAGATAATATAACTGGCGGCGGGGTAGGTAGATTAAATTAGGGGTTAATAATTTTAATATAGATGGCGGCGGTGTAAGGGGCTTACATTAGGGGTTAATACTATTAATATAGGTGGCGGCGGTATAGGGAGGGCAGGTTATAGGGCAAAAGAGCTGTTTACTTTGGGGCAAAGCCCCGCAAAAGGCCCTTTAAGGACTGGTAATAGAGCTTATTACTTTAGGGATATTAGATTAGGTTTTAATAATATTAATATAGCTGGCGGCGGTATAGGGGGATTAGATTAGGGGTTAATAATTTTTATATAGGTGGCGTCGGTGTAAGGGGTCAGATTAGGGGATAGATAAGGTAGATGGCGGCGGTGTAAGGGGTTCACATTAGGGCATAGATCAGGTATATGGGGCGGTGTAAGGGGTTCACATTAGGGGATAGATCAGTTTGATGGTGGCGGTTTTAGGGGCTCACAGTAGGGGGTTAGTTTATGTAGATGGTGGCGGGGTCCGGGAGTGGCAGTTTAGGGGTTAAACACTTTATTAGGGATTGCGGCGGGGGATCACGGTTGACAGCTAGATAGGTTTTATTTTGCAGCTAGTTTAGGTAGTTACGGGGCTCCAATAGTATACCTGCCTATGGCCCAAAAAACTAAGGGCGACTGCAGAAATATACGGGCGTAACTTCTAGGTTACGCCGTATATAGGATACCAAACCCGCGCAGATTTTGGCGTCGCCGGCTTTTGCGGGCGACGATTTATATCGGATCGAGCCCCTAGGCGTTAGATTTTACCAGTTCTCATACTGTAATTTGTGAAACTGCTAACTATAGAAGACTACTTACTGAAGTAGCAATAAGCAGCCACTTATAATGGCTGGCTATTTATTGCACGCCCACAAACGGGTAAAATTGATGCATAAAATATATTTAGGGCCAGATTATGAGTGGAGCACAAATGAACGCTTCCGCTCGAATGTTAATTGAGCTAAAACTTAACTATTAAAAAGTGTGCAGAACATTAGAATGTAAAATACTTACAGTAAATACATAGTTAAAATTTTATTAAACATTTAATATTGCAGAAATATGCTTTTACATGTTTTCAGCCACTTAACTGCAAAGGAATATATAAGGTAGCCCTCAGTTTATGCCGGGGTTAGGTTCCAGGAGGAATGGTTGTAAATCGAAACCATTGTAAATTGAAACCCAGTTTATAATGTAAGTCAATGGGAAGTAAGGGAGTTAGGTTCCAGGCCCCTCTCAAAATTGTCATAAGTAACACCTAATACATTATTTTTAAAGCTTTGAAATGAAGACTATAAATGCTAAACAGCATTATAACCCTAATAATATAGATTGTATCATCAAACTAATTTTAATGAACAAAAACATTTGCTAAACATCACCTAATAAAATAATTACACAACAGACTGCATTATCATCAAACTAAGTTTAATGGGGGGGCGGAGCCAATGTGCAGCAGGATAAGACACAGAACCTTGAAGCTCCTGACAATAAGTTCAAAAATGTTTATTAAATTGGGATAAAAGTATTCCAAGGACACACTATCCTTCCAGCCAAAGCCCCTTATATGATGCTAGCGCCCTGTAGCAGCTGAAAAATGTCTGGGAAACCTTTACATCTCCCTACCAAGAACATCACAGGGCAAACGGCCACGAAGCTTGAGACTCGCTACCTGAAACTAAGCCTCTTTTAGGGTCAGAGGATTCAAGGTAGCTACTGCACTGTTTTATTCCTACAATAATTAAAAGACTCAAGGTAGAAATTGTGGTGTTGACCCTTAGCCTTAACAACTCTCGCAGCACCTCTCATACTCTGTGAAATATGGCGACTTCCGCCGCAATATTGGAAGAAATCAGCTCGCTGCTGCAGGAACACCGACTTGCCTTTCTGGAGCATATGCAAGCGGAATTTACATCCCTAAGACCCAGCTTAATCGGACTACATGGCGGGGGTGGTGGGGTGGTTGGATCCCAGCCATTGCTACCTGCCGCCCCCAAAGTTATTAGTCTGCCAGCAAAAGAAAATCAAGCCACGCGGGAGTACCAGCGGGTCTCAGACTCAGCTTTCCTTAAGAAGCCGACCCATACTTCTTTACAGGCTCAGACTCCCAGTGGGCATACTGTCCTTTGCACGGACCAGCCATCTACCCCATCTGTCATTGGATGGTCGCCAGATAAGAAGTCTGCCCTGCTGGGTCCTACTATTGGCGTGTTGCTGACACAGGCTTGCGGGGGGCAGACGAAGAAAACACAGTTAGTTTTATCCTCAAGTCCCGGCTTCCCAAAGCAGCTTTTACCACTCTACAGATTGTCTGCTCTCTGTTAGCCTTCCTGCCCTACCGTATCCCCTATTGGAACTGGCTGCATTTTCAGTGGGACCCTGTAGGCTTGCAGAAGTGGCTTCATTGGTAGACGAGCCCTGGAACAGGTTGATCTTAATTTGCCCATGGGGTTGCCTTGCTGACTTACCCCCTGCGTAGGTTAGACTCTCAGGGCCTCTACATATGGAGTTTCTCTTAAGGCTCTGTTGCTGTTTATTGAACAACAGGGTTCCCTACAGCAAGCTAGAGACATCACCTTCAAGTGTTTTGGGCATTTCCTACTAATACTTAAACTGTAAAGGTGTCTTCTAACCACAAGTCTGCCCATCGCTTCAACACCTATTGCAAGGGACATTTTTACAGTAGCAGAGGTATTCTATGTACTCGATCCATACAATGTGTTACCTGCATGTGTCGGAACAGCGAGACTTTCCCTTCTATGGCGATTGCCTTTAGGCTGTTATCTATATGCTCATAATCTCCACCGGTTGCAATATAGAAATGCATATGTTCACCCATTATTATAAACCAAATGTGTAAGCTTCTAAACATGTCACCAACCACAAAATATTGATTAGTTTTCCCAGATTGTGTCATATCCATAGTTTAACCTTACCTATGTATCACATTTTTGCAAACCAGGATTTAAATCTCTGATTATCAGCATTATGTCAGTATTCTGCCATAGCCTACTGTCCTTAGGGTTTTTGTTAAACTTACATAAAGTGAATGTAATATGCTATTTACTGTTAACTATGGCAATATATTATGTGGATGGCAATTTCGGGTGCAGCTGAACTTTCGGGCGTTAGTAGTTTGGGTTTGTGCTTACAAATATATATATATAGTCTATATGGACTTTGAGTGAAAGACATGATGTCTATTATACCTTGTTTCCAACTAGACAAGTTTATTATGTTAAGTAGTTATAAATGCTCTCCTTGAGGGTTGTTTTTTCTGTGCTGAATGGGATGTGTACTACAGTACTATTTATGGCTCAACTAAATTACCAACCAATGTCCTTTTTCCCTCCCTCTACATGTGTTAGCCTGCTATGCATACTCTCCTAAGGGGATCTCTGCTATGATGTTCCCTACTAGTTTAAATGCTACTAGGAGCTTGGATATCTGCGGCCAAGATGTCTGAGCCTTCCACATTTTTAACTTGTATACTGACGGGGGACCTCATGGCAAGCTAGGATTAAAGAATTTACTTTTTTCTATGTGATCACACCTTGGTGGATAGATCCACTTACCTGATGCCTATTAGAGCTAAGTATGACACCTTGGAAACTATATAAATGTGGTTGCAGGCCAAACAGCACGTTCACATAAATATGTGCATATGCAGCTTTCTCTGTTATTATATTTACTATGTGTTGAGCTCCCTACTTGTAATTCTGACCATCCCTATCTTATGATGCGCTGCACTTCCTGTCAGTATTTAGTGTGGTATTCCAGGGCGGGCTGGACCTGCACTATTGTCACCGCATATAACCTCTCTCCTCACAATACCACAGCTAAGCCTCATTGTCCATGATGGATCTTTTGTCTTTTATCTTAGAGTTTTCAATCTTTCTAACCCAGGTATAATAAAGATTTGGCACATAACTGGCCCAATTCCATGTATACCTTAGTAATCCATATGCCTGTAAAATCACCCACATAGACCTAGACCTACTGCCTGATTTTATTGAAACTTGTGGACACTATTTCATTTACATTATCACCTCCCCCACCACACACACACACATAATATACCTCCTATGTAATGAGGGCTAAATATGCAGCTTATCTAGCCTATGCCGCACCCTGCTCATACTTTTTATTAGAAATCTTACAGTACAGTATACCTCGTTATTGACTTTTTTTCCCCTCTCCAGCTTTGCAAGATAACCTATCATTGTTTCCCTTCCCATGTTAAAATTCTAGTTTTCTACTCATATATAGGAAATCATTCCTTCACTACAGTATTTACACTCTACTGGGTTGATAATTAATCATTCATGGTAGTGGAGGACAGTGCATTGGTTGAAAAGAACCCAATGTGCCCACAAAATTTTTCACATAGTATGGGGCTTGTGCATCTCTCAGACCTGATGTGGCGCTTAACACAACTTTTACAATTTGTCCACAGTATGTAACTTGCCACCTCCCCCCCCCACTTTATATACCTCCTATTTTTAGGAGAGTGAATTATGTGGTTTCTCTCGTTAATACCACACCTTATTTCCCCCTTTTTACAATTATATCTTGCACTACAAAATTATATTGGCACTACTTTTCCTCCCAAGCTGTGCAGGATTGTTTAGTACTATCTTTTGCAGAGTCTTACTTACAGCTTTCTAATACTATACCACCCTGTTAAATTAAATTAACTTATTTAAGCGTGTTTTATACCAATCCTATAGCGCAATTATACTAAAATCTGAGGTTTTCATGATTGGGTCCAAAAGGGGCCCCTTACCCTTGGAGTAACCTTCCGTTATAGCTGTTTAATATTGTTTTTTATGAGGCCCAAGAGCGGCCGCTTAGATAAATATGAAGGTTCTATACTTTTATTGGCATTTCCGTGAACTACTGTATTACCTGTCTTTTATCCATGTGGCAGATTAAGATGTTTTACGTATTGCTTAGCGTGATTGAGACCACATGTAATGTTTATCAACCTAGAATTTACGCATTGTACCCTGTTATAAGCCATTCTAGATTTCTACTGTATACTGCTGCAATTTTTTGTTTGTATGCCAACTTTTCACCTCAATAAAAATTATTTTAAAAAAAACAACAAAAAAAAACTAAGTTTAATGAACAAAAACGTTTTTTTACTTGCATTTCTTTCATGTAATTGGCAGTCCATGAGCTAGTGACATATGGGATATACAATCCTACCAGGAGGGGCTAAGTTTCCATAACCTTAAAATGCCTATAAATACACCCCTCACCACACCCACAATTCAGTTTTACAAACTTTTCCTCCTATGGAGGTGGTGAAGTAAGTCAGTGCTAAGATTTCTACGTTGATATGCGCTTCTCAGCATTGTTGAAGCCCGATTCCTCTCAGAGTACAGCGAATGTCAGAGGGACGTGAAGGGAGTATCACTTATGAATATGATGATTTCCCTATTGGGGATCTATTTCATAGGTTCTCTGTTATCGGTCGTAGAGATTCATCTCCTGCCTCCCTTTTCAGATTGACGATATACTCTCAATTTACCATTACCTCTACTGTTAACTGTTTCAGTACTGGTTTGGCTATCTGCTATATGTGGATGGGTGTCTTTTGGTAAGTATGTTTTTTATTATTTAAGACACTTCAGCTATGGTTTGGCACTTTATGCATTTAAATAAAGTTCTAAATATATGTATTGTACTTATATTTGCCATGAGTCAGGTTCATTTATTTCCTTCTGCAGACTGTCAGTTTCATATTTGAGGAAAATGAACATTTTTTTAAGAAATTTTTTCTTACCTGGGGTTTAGTCTTTTTTTCAATTGACTACTTCTTGCAAATTGCAGGCGTTTTTAGGCCCACGGGTGGGTCAAATTCTAGACTAAATTGCGTCATTTTAGGCGCGAGAATTTTTTTGGCGCGAAAAATTCGCCTATGATGTAACTTCGTCATTTCAGGCGTCATAGTTGACGCCGGAGCCTTACACACGGTTGCGTCATTAGTGACGCAAGTGTCATTTCTTATTATATTATTATTGGCGCCAAAAAAGTTTTCAGTTATGTTGTACGTCATACTTGGCGCCAAACGTTTTCATTATTTTAATACCCCATTGATGTTTGCCTCTTGCCTTTTTCTCTATCAGAGGGCTATGCTTTTTGCATTTTTTCCCATTCCTGAAACTGTCATATAAGGAAATTGATCATTTTGCTTTATATGTTGTTGTTTTTTTACATTTTGCAAGATGTCTCAATCTGATCCTGCCTCAAAAGTTTCTGCTGGAACATTGCTGCCTGACATCGGGTCTACCAAAACTAAGTGCATTTGTTGTAAGATTGTGGAAATTATTTTGCCGAATGTCATTTGTTATAGTTGTCATGATAAACTTTTACATGCAGATAGTGTGTCCATCAGTATTATTACATTGCCAGTTGTAGTTCCTTCAACTTCTAATGTACATGATATACCTATGAATTTTAAAGAATTTGTTTTTGATTCTATCCAGAAGGCTTTGTCTGCATTTCCACCTTCTAATAAATGTAAAAGGTCTTTGAAATTTCAGCAACTGAATGAGAAGTTTTAAAATGAACAACAACATAATAATTTATCCTCCTCTGATGAGGATCTATCTGATTCAGAAGATCCTTCCTCAGACATTGACACTGACAAATCTACTTATCTATTTAAAATAGAGTATATGTGTTCTTTATTAAAAGAAGTGTTAATTACTTTGGATATTGAGGTAACCAGTCCTCTTGATGTTCAGTCTAATAAACGTTTAAATGCTGTTTTTAAACCTCCTGTGTTTTCTCCAGGGGGTTTTCCTATTCCTGAGGTTATTTCTGATATGATTTCTAAGGAATGGAATAAGCCAGGTACTTCTTTTATTCCTTCTTCAAGGTTTAAAAAATTGTATCCTTTACCAGCAAATTCTATAGAGTTTTGGGAAAAAAATCCCCAAAGTTGATGGGGCTATTTCTACTCTTACTAAACGTACCACTATTCCTATGGAAGATAGTACTTCCTTTAAGGATCTTTTAGATAGGAAGCTTGAATCTTATCTAAGGAAGGCCTATTTATATTCAGGTCATCTTCTCAAACCTGCAATTTCTTTGGCTGATGTTGCGGCTGCATCAACTTTCTGGTTGGAGAATTTAGCGCAACAAGAATTGGATTCTGACATATCTAGCATTATTCGCTTACCGCAATATGCTAATCATTTTATTTGTGATGCCATTTTTGATATTATCAAAATTGATAATAGATCCGTGTCTTTAGCTATATTAGCTAGAAGAGATTTGTGGCTTAAATCTTGGAATGTTGATATGACATCTAAATCTAGATTATTATCTCTTTCTTTCCAAGGTAATAATTTATTTGGTTCTCATTTGGATTCTATTATTTCAACTGTCACTGGGGGAAAGGGAGTTTTTCTGCCTCAGGATAAAAAACCTAAGGGTAAATCTAAGGCTTCTAACCGTTTTCGTTCCTTTCGTCAAAATAAGGATCAAAAACTCAATCCTTCCCCCAAGGAATCTGTTTCCAATTGGAAGCCTTCATCAAATTGGAATAAATCCAAGCCATTTAAGAAACAAAAGTCAGCCCCTAAGTCCGCATGAAGGCGCGGCCCTCATTCCAGCTCAGCTGGTAGGGGGCAGATTAAGGTTTTTCAAGGATATTTGGATAAATTCTGTCCAAAATCAATGGATTCAGAGCATTATCTCTCAAGGGTATCGAATAGGATTCAGAGTAAGACCTCCTGTGAGAAGATTTTTTCTCTCACGTATCCCAGCAAATCCAGTAAAAGCTCAGGCTTTCCTGAAGTGTGTTTCAGACCTGGAGTCTTCAGGGGTAATCATGCCAGTTCCTTTTCAGGAACAAGGTTTGGGGTTTTATTCAAATCTATTCATTGTCCCAAAGAAGGAAAATGTATTCAGACCAGTTCTGGGTCTGAAAATTTTGAATCGTTATGTAAGAGTACCAACTTTCAAGATAGTGACTATAAGGACTATTCTGCCTTTTGTTCAACAATGACATTATATGTCCACAATAGACTTGCAGGATGCATACTTTCATATTCCGATTCATCCAGATCATTATCAGTTCCTGAGATTCTCTCTTTTCTAGACGAGCATTAACAATTTTTTGCTCTTCCATTTGGCCTAGCAACAGCTCCAAGATTTTTTCAAAGGTTCTACATGCCCTATTCTCTGTAATCAGAGAAATAGGGTATTGCAGTGTTTCCTTATTTGGACAATATATTGGTACTAGCTCAGTCTTTACATTCTGCAGAATCTTACACGAATCAACTAGTGTTGTTTCTTCGGAAACATGGTTGGAGGATCAATTTACCAAAAAGTTTCTTGATTCCTCAGACAAGGGTCACCTTTTTAGGCTTCCAGATAGATTCAGTGTCCATGACTCTGTCTCTAACAGAAAAGAGACATTTAAAATTGGTTGCAGCCTGCCGGAACCTTCAGACTCAGTCATTCCCTTTAGTGGCTATGTGCATGGAAGTTTTAGGTCTCATGACTGCAGCATCAGACGCGATCCCCTTTGCTCGTTTTCACATGACACCTCTACAGCTTTGCATGCTGAACCAATGGTGGAGGGATTATACAAAGATATCACAATTAATATCCTTAAATTCCAATGTACGACACTCTCTGACGTGGTGGATAGATCA
Source organism: Bombina bombina (assembly GCF_027579735.1). Classification (NCBI taxonomy): domain Eukaryota; kingdom Metazoa; phylum Chordata; class Amphibia; order Anura; family Bombinatoridae; genus Bombina; species Bombina bombina. The sequence continues at coordinate 127,438,458 of NC_069508.1, forward strand.
CCATTGTTTAGTTCAAGGGGCTTCTTTTGTTCGACCAATCTGGACTGTGATCACAACAGATGCGAGTCTTTCAGGTTGGGGAGCTGTTTGGGGATCTCTGACAGCACAAGTGGTTTGGAAATCTCATGAGGCAAGATTACCAATAAATATTTTAGAACTCCGTGCAATTCTCAGAGCTCTTCAGTTTTGGCCTTTGTTAAAGAGAGAACCGTTCATTTGTTTTCAGACAGACAATATCACAACAGTGGCATATGTCAATCATCAGGGTGGGACTCACAGTCCCCAAGCTATGAAAGAAGTATATTGGATACTTGCTTGAGCAGAATCCAGCTCCTGTCTAATCTCTGCGGTGCATATCCCAGGTGTAGACAATTGGGAGGCGGATTATCTCAGCCATCAGACTTTACATCCAGGGGAGTGGTCTCTCCATACAGATGTGTTTTTTCAGATGTGGGGTCTTCCAGAGATAGATCTCATGGCCTCTCATCTAAACAAGAAACTTCCCAGATACCTGTCCAGGTCCAGGGATGTTCAGGCGGAAGCAGTGGATGCGCTGACACTTCCTTGGTGTTATCAACCTGCTTATATCTTCCCGCCTCTAGTTCTCCTTCCAAGAGTGATCTTCAAAATCATCATGGAACAATCGTTTGTGTTGCTGGTGGCTCCAGCATGGCCACACAGATTTTGGTATGCGGATATGGTTCGGATGTCCAGTTGCTAGCCTTGGCCACTTCCGTTAAGGCCGGACCTACTATCTCAAGGTCCATTTTTCCATCAGGATCTCAAATCATTAATTTTGAAGGTATGGAAATTGAACGCTTAGTGCTAAGTCATAGAGGTTTCTCTGACTCAGGCCTAGATTTAGAGTTGGGCGGTAGCCGTCAAAACCAGCATTAGAGGCTCCTAGCGCTGGTTTTGGGCTACCGCCGGTATTTGGAGTCAGTCAGGAAAGGGTCTAACGCTCACTTTCCAGCCGCGACTTTTCCATACCGCAGATTCCCATACGCCATTTGCCTATCCTATCTTTTCAATGGGATCTTTCTAACGCCAGTATTTAGAGTTGTGGCTGAAGTGAGCGTTAGAAATCTAACGACCAAACTCCAGCCGCAGAAAAAAGTCAGTAGTTAAGAGCTTTCTGGGCTAACGCCGGTTCATAAAGCTCTTAACTACTGTGCTCTAAAGTACACTAACACCAATAAACTACCTATGTACCCCTAAACCGAGGTCCCCCCACATCGCCTCCACTCGATTACATTTTTTTAACCCCTAATCTGCCGACCGCCACCTATGTTATACTTATGAACCCCTAATCTGCTGCCCCTAACACCCCGACCCCTATATTATATTTATTAACCCCTAATCTGCCCCCCACAACGTCGCCGTCACCTACCTACACTTATTAACCCCTAATCTGCCGAGCAGACCGCACCGCTACTATAATAAAGTTATTAACCCCTAATCCGCCTCACTCCCGCCTCAATAACCCTATAATAAATAGTATTAACCCCTAATCTGCCCTCCCTAACATCGCCGACACCTAACTTCAAACATTAACCCCTAATCTGCCGACCGGAGCTCACCGCTATTCTAATAAATGTTTTAACCCCTAAAGCTAATTCTAACCCTAACCCTAACACCCCCCCAAATTTAATATAATTTTATTCTAACTAAATAAATTAACTCTTATTAAATAAATTATTCCTATTTAAAGCTAAATACTTACCTGTAAAATAAATCCTAATATAGCTACAATATAAATTATAATTATATTGTAGCTATTTTAGGATTAATATTTATTTTACAGGTAACTAACCAGGTACAATAGCTATTAAATAGTTAAGAACTATTTAATAGTTACCTAGTTAAAATAATTACAAAATTACCTGTAAAATAAATCCTAACCTAAGTTAAAATTAAACCTAACACTACACTATCAATAAATAAATTTAATAAACTACCTACAATTATCTACAATTAAACCTAACACTACACTATCAATAAATTAATTAAATACAATACCTACAAATAACTACAATTAAATAAATTAACTAAAGTACAAAAAATAAAAAAGAACTAAGTTACAAAAAATAAAAAAATATTTACAAACATTAGAAAAAAAATTACAACAATTTTAAACTACCTTACCAGCCCTTAAAAGGACCTTTTGTGGGGCATGCCCCAAAGAATTAAGCTATTTTGCCTGTAAAAAAAAAACATACAATACCCCCCCCAACATTACAACCCACCACCCACATACCCCTAATCTAACCCAAACCCCCCTTAAATAAACCTAACAGTAAGCCCCTGAAGATCTTCCTACCTTGTCTTCACCATGCCAGGTATCACCGATCGTTCCAGGCTCCGAAATCTTCATCCAAGCCCAAGCAGGGGCTAGACATCCATCATCCGGTGGCTGAAGAGGTCCAGAGGAGGCTCTAAAATCTTCATCCTATCCGGGAAGAAGAGTCGATCCGGACCGGCAACCATCTTGATCCAAGCGGCATCTTCTATCTTCATCCGATGACGACTGGCTCCATCTTGAAGACCTCCACCGTGGACCCATCTTCTTCTTCCGACGACTTCCCGACGAATGACGGTTGATTTAAGGGACGTCATCCAAGATGGCGTCCCTCGAATTCCGATTGGCTGATAGGATTCTATCAGCCAATCGGAATTAAGGTAGGAAAATTCTGATTGGCTGATGGAATCAGCCAATCAGAATCAAGTTCAATCAGATTGGCTGATCCGATCAGCCAATCAGATTGAGCTTGCATTCTATTGGATGATCGGAACAGCCAATAGAATGCAAGCTCAATCTGATTGGCTGATTGAATCAGCCAATCGGATTGAACTTGATTCTGATTGGCTGATTCCATCAGCCAATCAGAATTTTCCTACCTTAATTCCGATTGGCTGATAGAATCCTATCTGCCAATTGGAATTCGAGGGACGCCATCTTGGATGACGTCCCTTAAAGGAACCGTCATTCGTCGGGAAGTTGTCGGAAGAAGAAGATGGGTCCGCGGTGGAGGTCTTCAAGATGGAGCCGGCCGTCATCGGATGAAGATAGAAGATGCCGATTGGATCAAGATGGTTGCCGGTCCGGATCGCCTCTTCTTCCCGGATAGGATGAAGATTTTGGAGCCTCTTCTGGACCTCTTCAGCTGCCGGATGATGGATGTCTAGCCCCCGCTTGGGCTTGGATGAAGATTTCGGAGCCTGGAACGATCGGTGATACCTGGCATGGTGAAGACAAGGTAGGAAGATCTTCAGGGGCTTAGTGTTAGGTTTATTTAAGGGGGGTTTGGGTTAGATTAGGGGTATGTGGGTGGTGGGTTGTAATGTTGTTGGGGGGTATTGTATGTTTTTTTTTACAGGCAAAAGAGCTGAATTCTTTGGGGCATGCCCCACAAAAGGTCCTTTTAAGGGCTGGTAAGGTAAAAGAGCTTTGAACTTTTGTAATTTAGAATAGGGTAGGGCATTTTTTTATTTTGGGGGTCTTTGTTATTTTATTAGGGGTCTTAGAGTAGGTGTAATTAGTTTAAAATTGTTGTAATTTTTTTCTAATGTTTGTAAATATTTTTTTATTTTTTGTAACTTAGTTCAATTTTATTTTTTGTACTTTAGTTAGTTTATTTAATTGTATTTATTTGTAGGAATTGTATTTAATTTATTTATTGATAGTGTAGTGTTAGATTTAATTGTAGATAATTGTAGGTAGTTTATTAAATTTATTTATTGATAGTGTAGTGTTAGGTTTAATTGTAACTTAGGTTAGGATTTATTTTACAGGTAATTTTGTAATTATTTTAACTAGGTAACTATTAAATAGTTCTTAACTATTTAATAGCTATTGTACCTGGTTAAAATAATTACAAAGTTACCTGTAAAATAAATATTAATCCTAAAATAGCTACAATATAATTATAATTTATATTGTAGCTATATTAGGGTTTATTTTACAGGTAAGTATTTAGCTTTAAATAGGAATAATTTATTTAATAAGAGTTAATTTATTTAGTTAGAATAAAATTATATTTAACTTAGGGGGGTGTTAGGGTTAAAGTTAGACTAATAAATTTATTAGAATAGCGGTGAGCTCCTGTCAGCAGATTAGGGGTTAATACTTGAAGTTAGGTGTCGGCAATGTTAGGGAGGGCAGATTAGGGGTTAATACTATTTATTAAAGGGTTATTGAGGCGGGAGTGAGGCGGATTAGGGGTTAATACATTTATTATAGTAGCGCTCAGGTCCGGTTGGCAGATTAGGGGTTAATAAGTGTAGTTAGGTGGAGGCGACTTTGGGGGTGGCAGATTAGGGGTTAATAAATATAATATAGGGGTCGGCGATGTTAGGGCAGCAGATTAAGGGTACATAGGGATAATGTAGGTGGCGGGGGTGTACGGAGCGGCAGATTAGGGGTTAAAAATAATATGCAGGGGTCAGCGATAGCGGGGGCGGCAGATTAGGGGTTAATAAGTGTAAGGTTAGGGGTGTTTAGACTCGGGGTACATATTAGAGTGTTAGGTGCAGCCGTAGGAAGTGTTTCCCCATAGAAAACAATGGGGCTGCGTTAGGAGCTGAATGCGTCTTTTTTGCAGGTGTTAGGTTTTTTTTCAGCTCTAACAGCCCCATTGTTTTCTATGGGGGAATCGTGCACGAGCACGTTTTTAAAGCTGGCCGCGTCCTTAAGCACCGCTGGTATCGAGAGTAGAAGTTGCGGTAAATATGCTCTACGCTCCTTTTTTGGAGCCTAACGCAGCCATTCTGTGAATTCTAAATACCAGCGGTATTTAAAAGGTGCGGCCAGGAAAAAGCACACGTAGCTAATGCACCCCTTTGGCCGCAAAACTCTAAATCTAGGCGTCAGTGATTAATACTATGTTACAAGCTCGTAAATCTGTCTCTAGAAAGATTTATTATAGAGTTTGGAAGACTTACATTTCATGGTGTTCTCATAAATTCTCTTGGCATTCTTTTAGAATTCCTAGAATTTTACAGTTTCTTCAGGATGGTTTGGATAAGGGTTTGTCTGCAAGTTCCTTGAAGGGACAAATCTCTGCTCTTTCTGTTTTATTTCACTGTTTTTTCACTGTTCACTGATATTCACTGTTTTGTACAAGCTTTAGTTCATATTAATTATGTCATTAAATCAATTTCTCCTCCTTGGAGTCTTAATTTGGTTTTGAAGGCTTTACAGGCTCCTACATTTGAGCCTATGCATTCTTTAGACATTAAACTACTTTCTTGGAAAGTGTTGTTCCTTTTGGCTATCTCTTCTGCTAGAAGAGTTTCTGAGCTATCTGCTCTTTCTTGTGAGTCTCCTTTCCTGATCTTTCATCAGGATAAGGTAGTTTTGCGGACTTCTTTTCAATTTTTACCTAAGGTTGTGAATTCTAACAACATTAGTAGAGAAATTGTTGTCCCTTCCTTGTGTCCTAATCCTAAGAATTCTTTGGAAAGATCCTTACATTCTTTGGATGTGGTAAGAGCTTTGAAATATTATGTGGAAGCTACTAAATATTTCAGGAAGACTTCCAGTCTATTTGTTTTATTTTCTGGTCCTAGGAAAGGTCAGAAGGCTTCTGCTATTTCCTTGGATTCTTGGTTGAAACTTTTGATTCATCAAGCTTATTTGGTGTCAGGTCAGGCCCCGCCTCAGAGAATTACAAATCATTCTACTAGATCAGTCTCCACTTCGTGGGCCATTAAGAATGAAGCTTCAGTTGATCAGATTTGCAAAGCGGCAACTTGGTCCTCTTTGCATACATTTACTAAATTCTACCGTTTTTATGTATTTGCTTCTTCAGAAACAGTTTTTGGTAGAAAAGTTCTTCAGGCAGCTGTTTCAGTTACATTCTTCTGCTTTTGATTTAAGTTTTTTTCTTTCATTTATGAGAATAAAATTATTTTTTTGGGTTGTGGATTAATTTTTTCAGTGGAAAGTGGCAGTTTGTATTTTTATCCCTCCTTCTCTAGTGACTCTTGCGTGGAGTTCCACATCTTGGGTATTGCTATCCCATACGTCATTAGCTCATGGACTCTTGCCAATTACATGAAAGGAAACATAATTTATGTAAGAACTTACCTGATAAATTAATTTCTTTCATATTGGCAAGAGTCCATTAGGCCCACCCTTTTTATGGTGGTTATGATTTTTTTGTATAAAGCACAATTATTTCCAAATTTCTTTTGTTGATGCTTTTAACTCTTTTCTTTCTCACCCCACTGCTTGGCTATTCGTGTGGTGAGGGGTGTATTTATAGGCATTTGAGGTTTGGGAAACTTTGCCCCTCCTGGTAGGATTGTATATCCCATACGTCACTAGCTCATGGACTCTTGCCAATATGAAAAAAATGAATTTATCAGGTAAGTTCTTACATAAATTATGTTTTTTTTCTGCAATCAGTTCTCTGCATTGTTAGCATGTTAGATAATATTGAGTCTGCACCTATTCTATGCATTTCAATCTGCAATGATTAATAGGCAGTTAGGCACCTTCACCTGAAGCTGCTGGACAGGAAGATAATAGGGAAGTGCCTGCTAAATTTTGCTCAATAGATCTGGTCTTAAGGCTGTTAAGTTGCATAAGTTGCATAAGTTGCATTGGCTGTTCCGATCAGCCAATAGAATGCAAGCTCAATCTGATTGGCTGATCGGATCAGCCAATCGGATTGAACTTGAATCTGATTGGCTGATTCCATCAGCCAGTCAGAATTTTCCTACCTTAATTCCGATTGGCTGATAGAATCCTATCAGCCAATCGGAATTCGACGTACGCCATCTTGGATGACATCATTTAAAGGAACCGTCATTCGGCGAGTAGGCGTCGGTAGAAGAGGATGGATCCGCGTCGGCTGGAAGATGATGGCTCCGGAAGAAAGAAGATTGAAGATGCCGCTTCATAGAAGACTTCATCCCAATGATGGACTTCTTCAGCGCCCGCTTGGATCAAGACTTCAGCCCGATGATGGATTTCTTCAGCCGCCGCTTGGATCCAGACTTCAGCCGGATCATGGACATCTTCAGCCCCCCGCTTGGGCTTGGATCAAGACATCGGAGGCTCTTCTGGATCAATCGGTGAACCCGGCGTGGTGAAGACAAGGTAGGGAGATCTTCAGGGGCTTAGTGTTAGGTTTATTTAAGGGGGGTTTGGGTTAGATTAGGGGTATGTGGGTGGTGGGTTGTAATGTTGGGGGGGGTATTGTATGTTTTTTTTTTACAGGCAAAAGAGCTGAAATCTTAGGGGCATGCCCCGCAAAGGGCCCTTTTCAGGGCTGGTAAGGTAAAATAGCTTTTCTATTTTAATTTTAGAATAGGGTAGGGCATTTTTTTTTATTTTGGGGGGCTTTGTTATTTTATTAGGGGGCTTAGAGTATGTGTAATTAGTTTAAAATTGTTGTAATATTTTTCTAATGTTTGTAAATATTTTTTTATTTTTTGTAACTTAGTTCTTTTTTATTTTTTGTACTTTAGTTAGTTTATTTAATTGTAGTTATTTGTAGGTATTGTATTTAATTAATTTATTGATAGTGTAGTGTTAGGTTTAATTGTAGGTAATTGTAGGTAGTTTCTTTAATTTATTTATTGATAGTGTAGTGTTAGGTTTAATTGTAACTTAGGTTAGGATTTATTTTACAGGTAATTTTGTAATTATTTTAATTATTTTAGCTATTAAATAGTTATTAACTGTTTAATAGCTATTGTACCTGGTTAAAATAATTACAAAGTTGCCTGTAAAATAAATATTAATCCTAAAATAGCTACAATATAATTATTATTTATTTTGTAGCTATATTAGGGTTTATTTTACAGGTAAGTATTTAGCTTTAAATAGGAATAATTTATTTAAAAAGAGTTAATTTATTTTGCTAGATTTAAATTATATTTAATTTAGGGGGGTGTCAGTGTTAGGGTTAGACTTAGCTTTAGGGGTTAATACATTTATTATATTAGCGGTGTGGTCCGGTCGGCAGATTAGGGGTTAATAATTGTAGGTAGGTGGAGGCGACGTTGGGGGCGGCAGATTAGGGGTTAATAAATATAATATTGGGGTCGGCTGTGTTAGGGGCAGCAGATTAGGGGTACATAGGTATAATGTAGGTTGCGGCGGTGTACGGAGCGGCAGATTAGGGGTTAAAAAATTTTAATAGAGTGGCGGCGATGTGGGGGGACCTCGGTTTAGGGGTACATAGGTAGTTTATGGGTGTTAGTGTACTTTAGAGCACAGTAGTTAAGAGCTTTATAAACCGGCGTTAGCCTAGAAAGCTCTTAACTGCTGACTTTTTTCTGCGGCTGGAGTTTTGTTGTTAGATTTCTAACGCTCACTTCAGCCACGACTCTAAATACTGGCGTTAGAAAGATCCCATTGAAAATATAGGATATGCAAATGGCGTAGGGGGATCTGCGTTATGGAAAAGTCACGGCTGCAAAGTGAGCATTAGACACTTTCCTGACTGACTCCAAATACCAGCGGGCGGTAAAAACCAGCGTTAGGAACCTCTAACGCTGGTTTTCACGGCTACCGCCCAACTCTAAATCTAGGCCTTAGTGTTTTAAGTCCATTTTGGTAAATTTTACATACATCTGCAGTGTTTATCTGTTACTTAATCATGCCAAATTAATAACTTATATTTTGACATATTTAGTTCTGTTCTGTTATGTTGTCATAAAGAGACCAATTTTTTTTTTTAAAAGTAGACACACATAAACTAATTATCCTAATGAAATCAATGGTTGTGAAGTTTAAACTTATTTGGCCTTACAGCATCTTTCCCAATAGACTCCCTACTAAACACATAAACACAGCATTGAATTTAACATTCTAAGAAAGACATGCATAAAAATGTTATTAATAGTCTGGATTTACCCACCAGGGGGATGACATAGGTTAATGTTGGGGGAACAATTTGAAGCTTAGATTTCAGTTGTTTGTATCATTCACGAGTTTTGTGTGGTAAAATAAAGATTATCTCTCAAACCGTTACATTCCCTTGAGTGCAAAAATATTATGGGCACTTGCCATAATTGAAAAGCAAAGAAAAATGACTAATTACTTCCAAATGTTATTGAATTGGGAATGTAAATCTAAAGATGTTTTGTGTTACAAGCTTATTTTGGTAAATTTCATGACTGCGGATAACTAGAAGAAATGATGAAGTAATGTGAACAAAAAGTAAATTAGTATTTAGAGATTCTCTCTCTCTCTCTCTCTCTCTCTATCTATCTATCTCTCTCTCTCTATATATGCTATATTATAAAAGGCCAAGTATGTTTGTCTGAAGCCGTCATGCGCAGTAGAGACTGCGCGCGGACAAACACACTTGGCCTTCAGCTGCAGAGTAGTGCGCACTGTGGAAGCTGCCTGGTGGGGGCGAGACCGGCGTCGGGAGTGCTGTGATGGGGGCGTGGCCGGCGGATGTGTCGGGTGTGACAAGGGGGCGTGGCCTCGCGGGAGCGCGCAGGAGGGGCGTGGCTGGCGGGAGAGATGAGCAGAAGAGGGGGGAAGAGCAAAAAAGGGAGAGAGAGCGCAAGAGAGTGGGAGAGAAAGAGGGGGAGAGAGAGGGGGAGAGAGCTCAAAAGAGAGGGGGGAGAGAGAGCTTAAAAGAGAGGTGGGAGAGAGAGCGCAAAAGAGGGAGAGAGAGAGAGCGCAAAAGAGGGAGAGAGAGAGCGCGCAAAAGAGAGGGGGAGAGAACGCAAGAGAGGGGGAGTGAGAGCGCACAAAAGAGGGGGAGAGAGAGAGCTCAAAAGAGAGGGGGGAGAGAGAGCGCAAAAGAGAGGGGGAGAGATTAAAAGAGAGCACAAAAGAGGGGGGAGAGAGCGTAAAAGAGAAGGGGGAGACAGAGTGTAAAAGAGGGAGAGAGAGAGCAAAAGAGGGAGAGAGAGAGCGCAAAAGAGAGGGGGAGAGAGAGCACAAAAGAGAGGGGGAGAGAGCACAAAAAGAGAGGGGGAGAGAGCGCAAAAAAGAGGGGGAGAGAGCACAAAAAAGAGGGGGAGAGAGCGCAAGGGGGAGACAGCACAAAAGAGAGGGGGAGAGAGCGCAAAAAAGAGGGGGAGAGAGCGCAAAAAAGAGGGGGGAGAGAGCGCAAAAGAGTGGGGGGAAAGAGAGAGCTCAAAAGAGAGGGGGGAGAGAGAGCTCAAAAGAGAGGGGGGAGAGAGAGCTCAAATGAGAGGGGGGAGAGAGATTAAAAGAGAGGGGGGAGAGAGAGTGCACAAAAGAGGGGGAGAGAGAGTGCAAAAGAGAGGGAGAGAGAGTGCAAAGAGAGAGGGGGAGAGAGCGCAAAAGAGAAGAGGGAGAGAGCGCAAAAGAGGGAAAGAGAGAGTGCAAAAGAGGGGAAGAGAGAGCAAAAGAGAGGGGAAGAGAGAGAGCAAAAGAGAGGGGAAGAGAGAGCAAAAGAGAGGGGGGGAGAGAGAGCAAAAGAGAGGGGGAGAGAGAGCAAAAGAGAGGGGGGGAGAGAGAACAAAAGAGAGGGGGGAGAGAGAGCGCAAAAGAGGGGGGAGAGAGAGCGCAAAAGAGGGGGGAGAGAGAGAGCAAAAGAGGGGGGAGAGAGCAAAATAGGGGAGAGAGAGAGCAAAAGAGGGCGAGAGAGAGCAAGAGGAGGGAGAGAGCAGATGAGGGGGGAAGAGAGAGAGTGAGCAAAAGAGGGGAGAGAGAGAGCAAAAGAGGGGGGAGAGAGAGTACAAGAGGGGAGAGAGAGAGCAAAAAAGGGGACAGAGAGAGAGCAAAAGAGGGGGGAGAGTGCAAAATAAGGGGGAGAGAGAGAACTCAAAAGAGAGGGGGGAGAGAGAGAGAGCGCAAAAGAGAGGGGGGAGAGAGAGGGAGCAAGGTTTGGAACCGCGGTACCTAAAAAATTGGCCCGTGTACACGGGCTTTAGGACTAGTATATATGTACATGATTTTCGATTTAGCCACATTTGCCTATCAGTAATACAAACACATACAAGCACACCTTTGAGTCCTTCACAGTCCAGCACCCATTCATATAATATATACATTTAAATAATGTTTAAATAATTAAACTTTATTTTGCAATTAATATGGTTAAATATAAGTGAGATAAATATTTTTTATAAATGTTTAAAGTGTGTTTTTTTTCATATTACATATTTTCAAGCATTAACACTTTACTTTGGGTCCACAAAAGTGCTACATTTTCGAGATCTATTCTGTGTTGTACTTGAGCACAACACTTTAATCACCATCTGTAATCTGATTGCTAATAGTTCTCCCTGCATTATCCATTAAAAGTATAGAACATGCTAAAAAAATAAATGTTGGCCACATTAAGATTCTTTGCAAAACATTTTCTACCATCCACTTGTAATACCAAATTGTGCCCTATTCTTAGCACTGCGCTATAGATTGCACTCCACTTGTAATCTAAGATCTAGGACTTGTAATCTAAGATCTAGGAATTGTAATCTAAGATCTAGGACTTGTAATCTAAAATCTAGGACTTGTAATCTAAGATCTAGGACTTGTAATCTAAGATCTAGGAATTGTAATCTAAGATCTAGGACTTGTAATCTAAGATCTAGGACTTGTAATCTAAGATCTAGGAATTGTAATCTAAGATCTAGGACTTGTAATCTAAGATCTAGGACTTGTAATCTAAGATCTAGGAATTGTAATCTAAGATCTAGGACTTGTAATCTAAGATCTAGGACTTGTAATGTAAGATCTAGGACTTGTAATGTAAGATCTAGGACTTGTAATGTAAGATCTAGGACTTGTAATCTAAAATCTAGGACTTGTAATGTAAGATCTAGGACTTGTAATGTAAGATCTAGGACTTGTAATCTAAGATCTAGGACTTGTAATGTAAGATCTAGGACTTGTAATCTAAGATCTAGGACTTGTAATCTAAGATCTAGGAATTGTAATCTAAGATCTAGGACTTGTAATCTAAGATCTAGGAATTGTAATCTAAGATCTAGGACTTGTAATCTAAGATCTAGGACTTGTAATCTAAGATCTAGGAATTGTAATCTAAGATCTAGGACTTGTAATCTAAGATCTAGGACTTGTAATCTAAGATCTAGGAATTGTAATCTAAGATCTAGGACTTGTAATCTAAGATCTAGGACTTGTAATCTAAGATCTAGGAATTGTAATCTAAGATCTAGGACTTGTAATCTAAGATCTAGGACTTGTAATCTAAGATCTAGGAATTGTAATCTAAGATCTAGGACTTGTAATCTAAGATCTAGGACTTGTAATCTAAGATCTAGGACTTGTAATCTAAGATCTAGGACTTGTAATCTAAGACAAGGGATAAAATAAAAATATTTTGTTGTTGTATTACCTAATATGTATAACTGAAATTGTTATAACACTCTACGAGAATGCATTAAAAGACAACAATTATTTAGGTGCTAAACACACTGAATAATGAAAATATTAACTTTTTTTTTTAACCTATATGAGGAAATCAAGAGATATTTCCCCAGAACTTCAATTTAATCTGTTCATTTTGTTGGAAGAAAAATAATAATAATGTTATTTAAGTCATTATTAATTGCTTTCTTGCTGAAAGAGATAGTAAAGTCAAAGTTCAACTTTCATGATTCAGATACCTCATGCAAAAATTATTATTCACTTCTGTTTATTCTGGCCAGATTACTAGTGGTGCGGTAACTGTTGTGTGTGTGAGCGATATTGGGTTTACTGCAACTGATGTGTGACGGAAGGAGCGCTCATATAACAAATTGAAAGTAAATGTGAACACGTGAGCACAATTGCGATTTACGATTGAATGATTACCCCAACCTCAGAGCTCTTGTTAACTGTTACGCAAAACGAAAAAGTGACACAAAACATATTACAAATTCATGGAAAAGTAGTGTTACACTTATAATAACACAATCTAATAAAAAATATTTTAAAAAAATTATTGCTTTAGTAAACCATTACTATTAATAGAATAGTACAGAACTACATGACAAATTCTATTGCTTATGCACAAACTGCGTAGAGCACTTTCAAATTAATGCTAAAGTAATTTCTACCATGAGTCTTTTATGGGCCAGATTATAAGTGGCGAGTTAAAGTTTTTTTTTCAATTGCATGAACATTCCGTTCAAAGTAAAGTTTTAACGTGGGTGGGCTAGCGCTCGTATTACAAGTTGAAAGTAAATTGCTTGCACACCAACGAAACTTGATGTTTACTAACTTCAAGAATTCGGATATTGCAAATGTGATAACTTCTTCTAGCACTTATTGCTCACACGCAGGGCCGTTTTCTAGAGAATATGGCTCCCAGGGCAAAATTCCAAAATGCGCCCCCTCACAGAATCTAAAGTCTCCCCTCCTAGACCTTGCATGTCACTGTCATTTAGTCAGCTCCAAAGCAGCAGTGCTCTATTGGGACCTAGCTGAACACATATGGTGAGCAAATGACAAGAGACAAATGTGTGTTGCGGGCAACCACCAGTTAGCTCCTAGTAGTGCATTGCTGCTGTTAAGGATATGTACATATGTTTTTCAACAATGCATACCAAGAGAACTAGAATAATAGAATTGTCTTAAAAGTCTATAGTGTATCCTGAATTATGAAAGTTTAATTTTCCTATTCCTTAAAATATGTCCTTTTTCTACTACAATGTTTTTTTTACAAATATATTGATATTATCTAAAAATATCTTTATATCTTTTACTAATTGCCATTATATTTATACTTTTCTCATAGCTTTGCATATTTATTTGTTTAATGCATATCAATCCCTTTAAATTCTTATACAAAATGTATCTACAAAACTTCAAATAGACTTTAAAGTTAAACTTTGCAAAAAAGTCATCAGGTAAGATTTTCTAAAGGATTGCAATATGTCACTGGGTGTATTTGTAACATATTTAGGGGTCTATTACAATTATTTGGAAAAGTAATACAATTTACTATTAAAGTCTATGAGATTTTTGCACATAAATAATTTGAGAAAGAGCAGTAACCACTGTTTATTTTTTAAATATAGTATACACACAGACAGTAATAGACGGACATGCACTCACAGGCAGTAATAGAGAGACATGCACTCACAGACAGTAATAGAAAGAGATATGCACTCACAGGCAGTAATAGAGAGACATGCACTCACAGACAGTAATAGACAGAGACAAGCACTCACAGGCAGTAATAGACAGAGACATGCACTCACAGGCAGTAATATACAGACATGCACACACATACAGTAACGGACAGAGACATGCACTCACATGCAGTGATAGACAGAAACATGCACTCACAGACAGTAATAGACAGAGACATGCACTCACAGACAGTAATAGACAGATACATGCACTCAAAGGCAGTAATAGACAGAGATATGCACACACAGACAGTAATAGAGAGACATGCACTCACAGACAGTAATAGACAGACATGCACTCAAAGGCAGTAATAGACAGAGATATGCACTCACAGACAGTAATAGAGAGACATGCACACACAGACAGTAACGGACAGAGACATGCACTCACAGGCAGTAATAGACAGAGATATGCACTCACAGACAGTAATAGAGAGATATGCACTCACAGACAGTAATAGAGAGATATGCACTCACAGACAGTAATAGAGAGACATGCACACACAGACAGTAACGGACAGAGACATGCAATCACAGGCAGTAATAGACAGAGACATGCACTCACAGACAGTAATAGAGAGACATGCACTCACAGACAGTAACAGACAGAGACATGCACTCAAAGGCAGTAATAGAGAGAGATATGCACTCACAGACAGTAATAGATAAATGCACTCAAAGGCAGTAATAGATAGAGACATGCACTCACAGGCAGTGATAGAGAGGCATGCACTCACAGGCAGTAATAGACAGAAACATGCACTCACAGACAGTAGTAGAGAGACATGCACTCACAGACAGTAATCAGGGCCGGCCTTTGGGCAAGGCGACCGTCTCAGGCCCTGCAGTCAGGGGGGCCCCGCCGCAAAGGTAATCAAGAAATATATATATTTTTTTTAAATGTAATTGTTTTCCCCAATTTTTATTTTTGGCCGCGCAATTTTTTTTTTCAGGGGGAGGGAGGCCACGTCAGACTCATCAGCAACACACGGCACAGCCAGCCAGGTGACAGCATCACTGAATGATTGGAGGATATAAATTCTTATCTCCAATCATTTGGTGCTGTCACTGAGGGGAGGAGGCGGAGCATGGCACCGGAGGGCGGAGGCGGAGCATAGCTGCCTGTTGCCTGTCAGTCTCACAAGGGAATTCAGTGTGCAGCAAAGTGAGCAGCAGTCGCAGACCGTTGTAGCCAGGTGAGAAGCCTTGCTTTGGCCAAGGCCCCCAGACAGAGTCAGACACAGTGAGTGTGACTAGTGCCACATTTTAATTATTCAAAGGCACTCTGGCAGGTGGGCTGGGCCCTGGGCATAATTTTATTGCATGGGGCTGGGGTATAATTTTATTGCATGGGGACTTGGCTTCATTTTATTGCAGGGGGGTTCATTTTATTGCTGGGGGCAATTGAAGGGGGGCTGGGGCATAATTTTTTTGCAGGGGGAATTAATTTTATTGTTGGGGGCTGGGGAAATCATTTTATTGCTGGGGGCATTATATTTTTGTTGGGGGCATAATTTTATTGTCGGGGAGATGGGACTGGGGGCATCATTTTTTTGCCTGGGGGCATATGTTTATTGCAGGAGGCATCATTTTATTGCAGGGGGCTTCATTTTATTGCAGGGGGCTTCATTTGATTGCAGTGGGGCTGGGGGCACTATTTTATTGCAATGGGGCTGGGGCATAATTTTATTGCAGGGGGGCTGGGTGCTTCATTTTATTGCTGGATGCATCATTTATTGCACGGGTGCTGGGGGCATCATATTTTTGTTGGGGGCATCATTTTATTGCAGGGGCTGAGGGCATCATTTATTGCAGTGGGGATGGGGCATCATTTTATTGCAGTGGGGATGGGACATCATTTTATTTCAGGGGGACTGGGCATCATTTTATTGCTGGAGGCATCATTGCAGGGGGGGCTGGGGGAATTATTTATTGCAGGGGGGCTGGGGGCATCATTTTATTGCAGGGGCATAATTTTATAGCAGGGGCTTCATTTTATTGCAGTGGGGCTGGGGGAGTCAATTTATTGCAGTGGGGCTGGGGGCATCATATTTTTGTTGGGGGCATCATTTTATTGCAGGAGAGCTGGGGCATCATTTTATTGCTGGTGCATCATTTTTTGCAGGGGGACTGGACATTATTTTATTGCAGGGGGGTTTCATTTTATTGCTGGAGACTTCATTTTATTGCAGGGGCATCATTTTATTGCAGTGGGGAAGGGGCATCATTATATTGCAGGGGGACTGGGAAACATTTTATTGCTGGGGGCATCATTTTATTGCAGGGGGGCTGGGGGCATTATTTTATTGCAGGGGGCTGGGCATCATTTTATTGCAGGGGGTCATCATTGTATTGCTGGGTGCATCATTTTATTGCAGTGGGGCTTTGCAGGGGTTCTGGGGGCATCATATTTTTGGTGGGGGCATCAATTTATTGCAGGGGCTGGGGGCATAATTTTATTGCAGGGGAGCTGGGCATACTTTTATTGCTGGGGCATCATTTTATTGCAGGGTGACTGGGCATTATTTTATTGCTCTGGGCTTAATTTTATTGCTGGGGGCATCGTTTTATTGCAGGGGGACTGGGCATCATTTTATTGCTGGGGGCTTATTTTTATTGCTGGGGGCATCATTTTATTGCAGCAGGGATTGGGCATCAATTTATTGCAGGGGGGCTGGGCATCATTTTATTGCAGTGGGCTTAATTGTATTGCTGGGGGCATCATTTTATTGCAGTGGGGCTAGGGCATCATTTTATTGCTAGGGGCTTCATTTTATTGCTGGGTGCATCATTTATTGCAGTGGTGCTGGGGGCATCATATTTTGTTGGGTGTGTTATTTTATTGCAGGGGAGCTGGGGCATAATTTTATTGCTGGGGCCTCATTATTTTATTTGCAGGGGGCATCATTTTATTGCAGGTGGACTGGGCATTATTTTATTGCTAGGGGCATCATTTATTGCAGTGGGGATGGGGCATCATTTTATTGCAGGGGGACTGGGCGTCATTTTATTGCTGGGGGCATCATTGCAGGAGGGCTGGGCATAATTTTATTGCAGGGGGCTTCATTTTATTGCTGGGGGCATCATTTATTGCAGTGGGGATGGGGGCATCATTTTATTGCAGGGTGCTTCATTTTATTGCTGGGTGCATCATTTATTGCAGGGGTGCTGGGAGGCATCATATTTTTGTTGGGGGCATCATTTTATTGCAGGGGCTGTGGGCATCATTTTATTGCTGGGGCATCATTTTTTGCAGGGGGGCTGAGGGCATCATTTTATTAAGGGGGGCATCAATTTATTGCAGGGGTACTGAAATTATTTTACTGCAGGGGGGCTTCATTTTATTGCTGGGGGCATCATTTATTGCAGTGGGGATGGGCATAATTTTATTGCAGTGGGGTTGGGACATCATTTATTGCAGTGGGGATGGGTCATCATTTTATTGCAGCAGGGAATCATTTATTGCAGGGGGACTGGGGAAATCATTTTATTGCAGGGGCATAATCTTATTGCAGGGGGCTGGGCATCATTTTATTGCAGGGGGGCTTCATTGTATTGCTGGGGGCATCATTTTATTGCAGTGGGGCTGGGGGCAATATTTTATTGCAGTGTGACTGGGGCATCATTTTATTGCAGGTGGACTGGGAGCTTAATTTTATTGCTGTGTGCATTATTTATTGCAGGGGTGCTGGGGCATCATATTTTTGTTGGCGGCATCAATTTATTGCAGGTGCTGGAGGCATCATTTTATTGCAGTGGAGCTGGGGCATAATGTTATTGCTTGGGCATAATTTTTTTGCAGGGGGGCTGGGGGCATAATTTTATTGCTTGGGGCATCATTTTATTGCAGTGGAGATGGGGCATCATTTTATTGAAGGGGGACTGGGAATCATTTTATTGCTGGGGGCATCATTTATTGCAGTGGGGATGGGGGCATCATTTTATTGCAGGGGGGCTGGGGGCTTAATTTTATTGCTGGGTGCATCATTTATTGCAGGGGTGCTGGGGGGCATCATTTTATTGAAGGTGGACTAGGCATCATTTTATTGCTAGGGGCATCATTTATTGCAGTGGGGATGGGGCATCATTTTATTGCAGGGGGACTGGGCATCATTTTATTGCTGGGGCATCATTGCAGTGGGGCTGGGGGAATCATTTATTGCAGGGGGCTGGGGGCATCATTTATTGCAGGGGGACTGGGCATAATTTTATTGCAGGGGGGCTTCATTTTATTGCTGGGGGCATCATTTATTGCATTGGGGATGGGGGCATCATTTTATTGCAGGGGGGCTGGGAGCTTTATTTTATTGCTGGGTGCATCATTTATTGCAGGGGTGCTGGGGGCATCATATTTTTGTTGGCTGCATCATTTTATTGCAGGGGCTGGGGGCATAATTTTATTGCTAGGGCATAATTTTTTGCAGGGGGACTGGGGGCATAATTTTATTGCAGGTAGACTGGGCATTATTTTATTGCTAGGGGCATCATTTATTGCAGTGGGGATGGGCATAATTTTATTGCAGGGGACTGGGCATCATTTTATTGCTAGGGGCATCTTGCAGTGGGGCTGGGGGAATCCTTTATTGCAGGGTGCATCATTTATTGCAGGAGTGCTGGGGGCATCATATTTTTGTTAGGGGCATCATTTTATTGCAGGGGCTGGGGGGCATCCTTTTATTGCAGGGGAGCTGGGCATACTTTTATTGCTGGGGCATCATTTTTTTGCAGGAGGGCTGGGGACATAATTTTATTGCAGGTGGATTGGGCATTATTTTATTGCTAGGGGCATCATTTATTGCAGTGGGGATGGGGCATCATTTTATTGCAGGGGGACTGGGCATCATTTTATTGCTGTGGGCATTATTGCAGTGGGGCTGGGGGCATCATTTATTGCAGGGGGGATGGGGGCATAATTTTATTGCAGGGGGGCTGGGGGCTTCATTTATTGCTGGGTGAATCATTTATTGCAGGGGTGCTGAGGGGCATCATATTTTTTGTTGGGGGCATCATTTTATTGCAGGGGCCGGGGGCATCATTTTATTGCTGGGGCATAATTTTTTTGCAGGGGGCTGAGGGCATCATTTTATTGCAGGGGTACTGGACATTATTTTATTGCAGGGGGGCTTAATTTTATTGCTGGGGGCTTCATTTATTGCAGTGTGGATGGGGCATCATTTTATTGCAGTGTGGATGGGGCATCATTTTATTGCAGTGGGTATGGGACATCATTTTATTGCAGGGGGACTGGGCATCATTTTATTGCTGGGGGCATCATTGCAGTGGGGCTGGGGGAATCATTTATTGCAGGGGGACTGGACATCATTTTATTGCAGAGGGGCTTCATTTTATTGCTGGGTGCATCATTTATTGCAGTGGTGCTGGGGGCATCATTTTATTGCAGGGGGCTGTGGCATCATTTTATTGCAGGGGGGCTTTATTTTATTGCTGGGTGCATCATTTATTGCAGGGGTGCTGGGGGCATCATGTTTTTGTTGGGGGCATTATTTTATTGCAGGGGCTGAGGGCATTATTTTATTGCAGGGGAGCTTTGGCATAATTTTACTGCTGGGGGGCTGTGGATATCATTTTATTGCAGGGGGCATCATTTTATTGCAGGGGGACTGGGCATTATTTTGTTGCAGGGGGGCTTCATTTTGTTGCTGGAAGCATCATTTATTGCAGTGGGGACTGGGCATCATTTTAGTGCAGGGGGATCTGGGCATCATTTTATTGCTGGGGGAATAATTTATTGCAGGGGGAATAATTTATTGCAGGGGGCTGGGGGCATCATTTTATTGCAGGGGGATTCATTTTATTGGTGGGGGGCTGAGGACATCATATTTTTGTTGGGGCATTATTTTATAGCAGGGAGATGGGGCATCATTGTATTGCTGGGAGCATCATTTTTTGCTGGGGGAATATTTTTATTGCAGGGGGCATCATTTTATTGCAGGGGGCTTCATTTTATTGCTGGGGGCATCATTTTATTGCAGTGGGGATGGGGCATCATTTTATTGCAGGGGGATTGGGCATCATTTTTTTTTTTTTTATTAAATTTTCAAAGCTTTATTGTCTTAAAGAAAAATGTACAGGTACATAAGAAAAAGAAACAGTCAGGGCCAGAAGGCACCCTAATATAATACAAGCCTGCAAAACATGCATAATTCAGAGCAGAAATGATAACACAAAGCAATCAAGTATTACTTCATCGGCTTAATCTTCACTCTTTGTCGTATTGATATAATGATTACGCTCTCGCTATGAATGAGTTACCCCGGCCACCAGGCCAGCCGTCTTAGTCCTGTCGTGTGGGTCATTACCTGTGGTGGAAGCGTCATGCAGGGAATCTTCCCATAGAAACTTTATATCATGTGTGAATGAGAGTTTCTGTCTCTTAAGATATCCATATTCTTCTAATTCTATTAGGTCTTTTACTTTATCTGTCCACATCTGGCTAGTTAGGGGTCTCTGTGTTTTCCAATTTAAAGCTATTAAACATTTGGCCGCGTTCAGTCCAATCTGCAGTAACTGTTTACGAATCTTACATGTGACAGATGATACATTGTTCAATAGGGCTATACTAGGTGTCAGTTTAAAGTCATTTGCCAATAGCTTATGGAAGTGAGTTTCAATGTGTGACCACAATTGTCTTAATTGGGAGCAGTCCCACCACATGTGTTTAAAACTCCCTCTCGTTTTGCATCCCCTCCAACAAAGAGTGCTGGCTGATGGATAGATCGAATGTATACGCGTGGAGGTTAAGTACCAACGTGTTAGGACCTTGTGGTTTAATTCTAATATTTTAGGGGAGGTGGATGACTTTTGAGTGTTGCAGAACATAGATTCCTACTCCTTAACTGTGAATGTTACCCCTAACTCGTCATGCCATTTTGTCGTGTACAGCGGGAGATTGGAGAGTTGTGGTTCCTGTAGGAGAGATCGCATCTTTGACAGTGAGTGGGTAAGAGGTGTACCCGTCAAGCATACTTTTTCAAAGGAGGTGAGGGGTCTAAGAAGATCGGTCTTATATGCTGATGTAGAGAGCAGATGCGATAATTGCATGTATTTTAGCCATGAAGTATATATCCCATTCGCCACTTCTGTCGATTGACCACTCTCTAGCAACTTGCCTTCCCCTGTAAATCTCACTAGAGGTGTGGTATATGGCCACTCCACTATTCCCTGGTAGTTGTCATCTAAACCCCCCGTCAACTCTGCATTATTGGGGATTGGGAACATGGGAGATCTAGGACCTGTGATATGTCTATTGCATGCGGTTAGGCTGTCCCATGATTCAAAAAAATGGATTGGGCATCATTTTATTGCAGGGGGGCTGGGGGTTTACTTTTATTGCTGGGGGCATCATTGCAGTGGCGTTGGGGGAATAATTTATTGCTGGGGGCATCATACTTTTGTTGGGGGCATCATTTTATTGCAGGGGGCATCATTTTATTGCAGGGGAGATGGGGCATCATTTTACTGCAGGGGGGCTGGGGGCTTCATTTTATTGCAGGGGGCTGTGGGCTTCATTTTACTGCAGGGGGGCTGGGGCTTCATTTTACTGCAGGGGGGCTGGGGCTTCATTTTACTGCAGGGGGGCTGGGGGCTTCATTTTATTGTGGGGGGCACCATTTATTTTATTTTTTTATTGCGTGTGTGTGTGGGGGGTCTGTCTGTGTGTATGTGGGCTGTCTGTGTCTGTGTGTGTGTGGGCTGTGTGTGTATGTGTGTGAGCTGTGTGTGTGGGGGGGCTGTGTGTGAGTGGGGGGGGCTGTGTGTGTGTGGGGGGGGCTGTGTGTGTGTGTGTGTGGGCATGTGTGGGCGGGCATGTGTGTGTGTTCCTGTGTATGTGTCTGAGTGTGTGGATGCATGTGAATATAAATATCTATCTGTGTATTATGTTTGCAGTAATAGACAGAGACGTGCACTCACAGACAATAATCAGACGTGCACACACACAGACAGTAACAGACAGACATGCACTCACAGGCAGTAATAGACTGACGTGCACACACAGACAGTAACGGAGAGAGACATGCACACACAGGCAGTAGTAGGCAAATACACGCACACACACAGGCAGTAATAGGCAGATACATGCACACACAGGTAGGGATAGATAGGCATACACACACAGGCAGTAATAGGCACATACATGCACACATAGGTAGGGATAGATAGGCATACACAGGCAGTAATAGGCAGATACATGCACACACAGGTAGGGGCAGGGGCATCATCTTATTGCAGGGGGGATGGGCATCATTTTATTGCAGGGGGCTTCATTGTATTGCTGGGGCATCATTTTATTGCAGTGGGGCTGGGGCATCATTTTATTGCAGGGGGACTGGGGGCTTCATTTTATTGCTGGGTGAGTCATTTATTACAGGAGTGCTGGGGGCATCATATTTTTGTTGGGGGCATAATTTTTTGCAGTGGCTGGGGGCATCCTTTTATTGCAGGGGAGCTGGGGCATAATTTTATTGCTGGGTCATCATTTTTTTGCAGGGGGGCTGGGGCCATCATTTTATTGCAGGTGGACTGGGCATTCTTTTATTGCTAGGGGCATCATTTATTGCAGTGGGGATGGGGCATTATTTTATTGCAGCAGTACTGGGCATACTTTTATTTCTGGGGGCATCATTGCAGTGGGGCTGTGTGTGTGTGGGGGGGCTGTGTGTGTGTGTGTGGGCATGTGTGGGCGGGCATGTGTGTGTGTTCCTGTGTATGTGTCTGAGTGTGTGGATGCATGTGAATATAAATATCTATCTGTGTATTATGTTTGCAGTAATAGACAGAGACGTGCACTCACAGACAATAATCAGACGTGCACACACACAGACAGTAACAGACAGACATGCACTCACAGGCAGTAAAAGACAGACGTGCACACACAGACAGTAACGGAGAGAGACATGCACACACAGGCAGTAGTAGGCAAATACATGCACACAAACAGGCAGTAATAGGCAGATACATGCACACACAGGTAGGGATAGATAGCCATACACATACAGGCAGTAATAGGCACATACATGCACACACAGGTAGGGATAGATAGGCATACACAGGCAGTAATAGGCAGATACATGCACACACGGGTAGGGGCATCATCTTATTGCAGGGGGGATGGGCATCATTTTATTGCAGGGGGCTTCATTGTATTGCTGGGGGCATCATTTTATTGCAGTGGGGCTGGGGCATCATTTTATTGCAGGGGGACTGGGGGCTTCATTTTATTGCTGGGTGCATCATTTATTGCAGGAGTGCTGGGGGCATCATATTTTTGTTGGGGGCATCATTTTTTTGCAGTGGCTGGGGGCATCCTTTTATTGCAGGGGAGCTGGGGCATAATTGTATTGCTGGGGCATCATTTTTTTTGCAAGGGGGCTTGGGGCATCATTTTATTGCAGGTGGACTGGGCATTCTTTTATTGCTAGGGGCATCATTTATTGCAGTGGGGATGGGGCATTATTTTATTGCAGCTGTACTGGGCATACTTTTATTTCTGGGGGCATCATTTTATTGCTGGGGGGCATCATTTATTGCAGTGGGGATGGGGGCATCATTTTATTGCTGGGGGCTTAATTTTATTGCTGAGTGCATCATTTATTGCAAGGGTGCTGGGGGCATCATATATTTGTTGGGGGCATCAATTTATTGCAGGGGCTGGGCGCATAGTTTTATTGCTGGGGCATCATGTTTTTTCAGGGGGGCTGAGGGCATAATTTTATTGCAGGGGTATTGGACATTATTTTATTGCAGGGGGCTTCATTTTACTGCTGGGGGCATCATTTATTGCAGTGGGGATAGGGCATAATTTTTTGAAGGGGGCTGGGGGCATAATTTTATTGCTGGTGGACTGGGCATTCTTTTATTGCTAGGGGCATCATTTATTGCAATGGGGATGGGGCATTATTTTATTGCAGCGGGACTGGGCATATTTTTATTGCTGGGGGCATCATTGCAGTTGGGCTGGGGGAATCATTTATGGCAGGGGGCTGGGGGCATCATTTATTGCAGGGGGGCTGGGCATCATTTTATTGCAGGGGGGCTTCATTTTATTGCTGGGGGCATCATTTATTGCAGTGGGATGGGGGCATCATTTTATTTCAGGGGGGCTTAATTTTATTGCTGGGTGCATCATTTATTGCAGGGGTGCTGGGGGCATCATATTTTTGTTGGGGCCTAATTTTTTGCAGTGGCTGGGGGCATCCTTTTATTGCAGGGGAGCTGGGGCATAATTTTATTGCTGGGGCATCATTTTTTTGCAGGGGGGCTGGGGGCATCATTTTATTGCAGGTGGACTGGGCATTCTTTTATTGCTAGGGGCATCATTTATTGCAGTGGGGATGGGGCATTATTTTATTGCAGCGGTACTGGGCATACTTTTATTTCTGGAGGCATCATTGCAGTGGGGCTGTGTGTGAGTGGGGGGGCTGTGTGTGTGTGGGGGGGCTGTGTGTGTGTGTGTGGGCATGTGTGGGCGGGCATGTGTTTGTGTTCCTGTGTATGTGTCTGAGTGTGTGGATGCATGTGAATATAAATATCTATCTGTGTATTATGTTTGCAGTAGTAGACAGAGACATGCACTCACAGACAATAATCAGACGTGCACACACACAGACAGTAACAGACAGACAGGCACTCACAGGCAGTAATAGACAGACGTGCACACACAGACAGTAACAGAGAGAGACATGCACACACAGGCAGTAGTAGGCAAATACATGCACACACACAGGCAGTAATAGGCAGATACATGCACACACAGGTAGGGATAGATAGGCATACACACACAGGCAGTAATAGGCACATACATGCACACACAGGTAGGGATAGATAGGCATACACAGGCAGTAATAGGCAGATACATGCACACACGGGTAGGGAAAGGGGCATCATCTTATTGCAGGGGGGATGGGCATCATTTTATTGCAGGGGGCTTCATTGTATTGCTGGGGGCATCATTTTATTGCAGGGGGATTGGGCATCATTTTTTTTTTTTTTATTAAATTTTCAAAGCTTTATTGTCTTAAAGAAAAATGTACAGGTACATAAGAAAAAGAAACAGTCAGGGCCAGAAGGCACCCTAATATAATACAAGCCTGCAAAACATGCATAATTCAGAGCAGAAATGATAACACAAAGCAATCAAGTATTACTTCATCGGCTTAATCTTCACTCTTTGTCGTATTGATATAATGATTACGCTCTCGCTATGAATGAGTTACCCCGGCCACCAGGCCAGCCGTCTTAGTCCTGTCGTGTGGGTCATTACCTGTGGTGGAAGCGTCATGCAGGGAATCTTCCCATAGAAACTTTATATCATGTGTGAATGAGAGTTTCTGTCTCTTAAGATATCCATATTCTTCTAATTCTATTAGGTCTTTTACTTTATCTGTCCACATCTGGCTAGTTAGGGGTCTCTGTGTTTTCCAATTTAAAGCTATTAAACATTTGGCCGCGTTCAGTCCAATCTGCAGTAACTGTTTACGAATCTTACATGTGACAGATGATACATTGTTCAATAGGGCTATACTAGGTGTCAGTTTAAAGTCATTTGCCAATAGCTTATGGAAGTGAGTTTCAATGTGTGACCACAATTGTCTTAATTGGGAGCAGTCCCACCACATGTGTTTAAAACTCCCTCTCGTTTTGCATCCCCTCCAACAAAGAGTGCTGGCTGATGGATAGATCGAATGTATACGCGTGGAGGTTAAGTACCAACGTGTTAGGACCTTGTGGTTTAATTCTAATATTTTAGGGGAGGTGGATGACTTTTGAGTGTTGCAGAACATAGATTCCTACTCCTTAACTGTGAATGTTACCCCTAACTCGTCATGCCATTTTGTCGTGTACAGCGGGAGATTGGAGAGTTGTGGTTCCTGTAGGAGAGATCGCATCTTTGACAGTGAGTGGGTAAGAGGTGTACCCGTCAAGCATACTTTTTCAAAGGAGGTGAGGGGTCTAAGAAGATCGGTCTTATATGCTGATGTAGAGAGCAGATGCGATAATTGCATGTATTTTAGCCATGAAGTATATATCCCATTCGCCACTTCTGTCGATTGACCACTCTCTAGCAACTTGCCTTCCCCTGTAAATCTCACTAGAGGTGTGGTATATGGCCACTCCACTATTCCCTGGTAGTTGTCATCTAAACCCCCCGTCAACTCTGCATTATTGGGGATTGGGAACATGGGAGATCTAGGACCTGTGATATGTCTATTGCATGCGGTTAGGCTGTCCCATGATTCAAAAAAATGGATTGGGCATCATTTTATTGCAGGGGGGCTGGGGGTTTACTTTTATTGCTGGGGGCATCATTGCAGTGGCGTTGGGGGAATAATTTATTGCTGGGGGCATCATACTTTTGTTGGGGGCATCATTTTATTGCAGGGGGCATCATTTTATTGCAGGGGAGATGGGGCATCATTTTACTGCAGGGGGGCTGGGGGCTTCATTTTATTGCAGGGGGCTGTGGGCTTCATTTTACTGCAGGGGGGCTGGGGCTTCATTTTACTGCAGGGGGGCTGGGGCTTCATTTTACTGCAGGGGGGCTGGGGGCTTCATTTTATTGTGGGGGGCACCATTTATTTTATTTTTTTATTGCGTGTGTGTGTGGGGGGTCTGTCTGTGTGTATGTGGGCTGTCTGTGTCTGTGTGTGTGTGGGCTGTGTGTGTATGTGTGTGAGCTGTGTGTGTGGGGGGGCTGTGTGTGAGTGGGGGGGGCTGTGTGTGTGTGGGGGGGGCTGTGTGTGTGTGTGTGTGGGCATGTGTGGGCGGGCATGTGTGTGTGTTCCTGTGTATGTGTCTGAGTGTGTGGATGCATGTGAATATAAATATCTATCTGTGTATTATGTTTGCAGTAATAGACAGAGACGTGCACTCACAGACAATAATCAGACGTGCACACACACAGACAGTAACAGACAGACATGCACTCACAGGCAGTAATAGACTGACGTGCACACACAGACAGTAACGGAGAGAGACATGCACACACAGGCAGTAGTAGGCAAATACACGCACACACACAGGCAGTAATAGGCAGATACATGCACACACAGGTAGGGATAGATAGGCATACACACACAGGCAGTAATAGGCACATACATGCACACATAGGTAGGGATAGATAGGCATACACAGGCAGTAATAGGCAGATACATGCACACACAGGTAGGGGCAGGGGCATCATCTTATTGCAGGGGGGATGGGCATCATTTTATTGCAGGGGGCTTCATTGTATTGCTGGGGCATCATTTTATTGCAGTGGGGCTGGGGCATCATTTTATTGCAGGGGGACTGGGGGCTTCATTTTATTGCTGGGTGAGTCATTTATTGCAGGAGTGCTGGGGGCATCATATTTTTGTTGGGGGCATAATTTTTTGCAGTGGCTGGGGGCATCCTTTTATTGCAGGGGAGCTGGGGCATAATTTTATTGCTGGGTCATCATTTTTTTGCAGGGGGGCTGGGGCCATCATTTTATTGCAGGTGGACTGGGCATTCTTTTATTGCTAGGGGCATCATTTATTGCAGTGGGGATGGGGCATTATTTTATTGCAGCAGTACTGGGCATACTTTTATTTCTGGGGGCATCATTGCAGTGGGGCTGTGTGTGTGTGGGGGGGCTGTGTGTGTGTGTGTGGGCATGTGTGGGCGGGCATGTGTGTGTGTTCCTGTGTATGTGTCTGAGTGTGTGGATGCATGTGAATATAAATATCTATCTGTGTATTATGTTTGCAGTAATAGACAGAGACGTGCACTCACAGACAATAATCAGACGTGCACACACACAGACAGTAACAGACAGACATGCACTCACAGGCAGTAAAAGACAGACGTGCACACACAGACAGTAACGGAGAGAGACATGCACACACAGGCAGTAGTAGGCAAATACATGCACACAAACAGGCAGTAATAGGCAGATACATGCACACACAGGTAGGGATAGATAGCCATACACATACAGGCAGTAATAGGCACATACATGCACACACAGGTAGGGATAGATAGGCATACACAGGCAGTAATAGGCAGATACATGCACACACGGGTAGGGGCATCATCTTATTGCAGGGGGGATGGGCATCATTTTATTGCAGGGGGCTTCATTGTATTGCTGGGGGCATCATTTTATTGCAGTGGGGCTGGGGCATCATTTTATTGCAGGGGGACTGGGGGCTTCATTTTATTGCTGGGTGCATCATTTATTGCAGGAGTGCTGGGGGCATCATATTTTTGTTGGGGGCATCATTTTTTTGCAGTGGCTGGGGGCATCCTTTTATTGCAGGGGAGCTGGGGCATAATTGTATTGCTGGGGCATCATTTTTTTTGCAAGGGGGCTTGGGGCATCATTTTATTGCAGGTGGACTGGGCATTCTTTTATTGCTAGGGGCATCATTTATTGCAGTGGGGATGGGGCATTATTTTATTGCAGCTGTACTGGGCATACTTTTATTTCTGGGGGCATCATTTTATTGCTGGGGGGCATCATTTATTGCAGTGGGGATGGGGGCATCATTTTATTGCTGGGGGCTTAATTTTATTGCTGAGTGCATCATTTATTGCAAGGGTGCTGGGGGCATCATATATTTGTTGGGGGCATCAATTTATTGCAGGGGCTGGGCGCATAGTTTTATTGCTGGGGCATCATGTTTTTTCAGGGGGGCTGAGGGCATAATTTTATTGCAGGGGTATTGGACATTATTTTATTGCAGGGGGCTTCATTTTACTGCTGGGGGCATCATTTATTGCAGTGGGGATAGGGCATAATTTTTTGAAGGGGGCTGGGGGCATAATTTTATTGCTGGTGGACTGGGCATTCTTTTATTGCTAGGGGCATCATTTATTGCAATGGGGATGGGGCATTATTTTATTGCAGCGGGACTGGGCATATTTTTATTGCTGGGGGCATCATTGCAGTGGGGCTGGGGGAATCATTTATGGCAGGGGGCTGGGGGCATCATTTATTGCAGGGGGGCTGGGCATCATTTTATTGCAGGGGGGCTTCATTTTATTGCTGGGGGCATCATTTATTGCAGTGGGATGGGGGCATCATTTTATTTCAGGGGGGCTTAATTTTATTGCTGGGTGCATCATTTATTGCAGGGGTGCTGGGGGCATCATATTTTTGTTGGGGCCTAATTTTTTGCAGTGGCTGGGGGCATCCTTTTATTGCAGGGGAGCTGGGGCATAATTTTATTGCTGGGGCATCATTTTTTTGCAGGGGGGCTGGGGGCATCATTTTATTGCAGGTGGACTGGGCATTCTTTTATTGCTAGGGGCATCATTTATTGCAGTGGGGATGGGGCATTATTTTATTGCAGCGGTACTGGGCATACTTTTATTTCTGGAGGCATCATTGCAGTGGGGCTGTGTGTGAGTGGGGGGGCTGTGTGTGTGGGGGGGGGCTGTGTGTGTGTGTGTGGGCATGTGTGGGCGGGCATGTGTTTGTGTTCCTGTGTATGTGTCTGAGTGTGTGGATGCATGTGAATATAAATATCTATCTGTGTATTATGTTTGCAGTAGTAGACAGAGACATGCACTCACAGACAATAATCAGACGTGCACACACACAGACAGTAACAGACAGACAGGCACTCACAGGCAGTAATAGACAGACGTGCACACACAGACAGTAACAGAGAGAGACATGCACACACAGGCAGTAGTAGGCAAATACATGCACACACACAGGCAGTAATAGGCAGATACATGCACACACAGGTAGGGATAGATAGGCATACACACACAGGCAGTAATAGGCACATACATGCACACACAGGTAGGGATAGATAGGCATACACAGGCAGTAATAGGCAGATACATGCACACACGGGTAGGGAAAGGGGCATCATCTTATTGCAGGGGGGATGGGCATCATTTTATTGCAGGGGGCTTCATTGTATTGCTGGGGGCATCATTTTATTGCAGTGGGGCTGGGGCATCATTTTATTGCAGGGGGACTGGGGGCTTCATTTTATTGCTGGGTGCATCATTTATTGCAGGAGTGCTGGGGACATCATATTTTTGTTGGGGGCATCATTTTTTTGCAGTGGCTGGGGGCATCCTTTTATTGCAGGGGAGCTGGGGCATAATTTTATTGCTGGGGCATCATTTTTTTTGCAGGGGGGCTGGGGGCATCATTTTATTGCAGGTGGACTGGGCATTTTTTTATTGCTAGGGGCATCATTTATTGCAGTGGGGATGGGGCATTATTTTATTGCAGCGGTACTGGGCATCATTGCAGTGGGGCTGGAGGAATAATTTATTGCAAGAGGGCTGGGGCATTATTTATTGCAGGGGGACTGGGCATCATTTTATTGTAGGGGGGCTTCATTTTATTGCTGGGGGGCATCATTTATTGCAGTGGGGATGGGGGCATCATTTTATTGCTGGGGGCTTAATTTTATTGCTGAGTGCATCTTTTATTGCAGGGGTGCTGGGGGCATCATATATTTGTTGGGGGCATCATTTTATTGCAGGGGTTGGGCGCATAGTTTTATTGCTGGGGCATGATGTTTTTGCAGGGGGTCTGAGGGCATAATTTTCTTGCAGGGGTACTGGACATTATTTTATTGCAGGGGGCTTCATTTTATTGCTGGGGGCATCATTTATTGCAGTGGGGATAGGGCATCATTTTTTGAAGGGGGGCTGGGAGAATCATTTTATTGCAGGT
This sequence comes from Bombina bombina, assembly GCF_027579735.1. Lineage (NCBI taxonomy): Eukaryota > Metazoa > Chordata > Amphibia > Anura > Bombinatoridae > Bombina > Bombina bombina. Next base: position 127,469,230 of record NC_069508.1, read on the forward strand.
GGACTGGGCATTCTTTTATTGCTAGGGGCATCATTTATTGCAGTGGGGATGGGGCATTATTTTATTGCAGCGGGACTGGGCATATTTTTATTGCTGGGGGCATCATTGCAGTGGGGCTGGGGGAATCATTTATGGCAGGGGGCTGGGGGCATCATTTATTGCAGGGGGCTGGGCATCATTTTATTGCAGGGGGGCTTCATTTTATTGCTGGGGGCATCATTTATTGCAGTGGGATGGGTGCATCATTTTATTGCAGGGGGGCTTAATTTTATTGCTGGGTGCATCATTTATTGCAGGGGTGCTGGGGGCATCATATTTTTGTTGGGTGCATAATTTTATTGCAGGGGCTGGGGGCATCATTTTATTGCAGGGGGGCTTCATTTTATCGCTGGGGACATCATTTATTGCAGTGGGATGGGGGCATCATTTTATTGCAGGGGGGCTTAATTTTATTGCTGGGTGCATCATTTATTGCAGGGGTGCTGGGGGCATCATATTTTTGTTGGGTGCATAATTTTATTGCAGGGGGGCTAAGGGCATAATTTTATTGCAGGGGTACTGGACATTATTTTATTGCAGGGGGCTTCATTTTATTGCTGGGGGCATCATTTATTGCAGTGGGGATGGGGCATCATTTTATTGCAATGGGGATCGGACATCATTTTATTGCAGGGGGACTGGGCATCATTTTATTGCTGGGGGAATCATTTATTGCAGGGGGGCTGTGGGCATCATTTTATTGCAGGGGCATCATTTTATTGCAGGGGCATCATTTATTGCAGTGGGGCTGGAGGCATCAGTTTATTGCAGTGGGCTGTGGCATCATTTTATTGCAGGGGTTGGGGCATCATTTTATTGCAGGGGAGCTGGGGCATCATTTTATTGCTGGGGCATCATTTTTTTGCAGGGGGGCTGAGGGCATAATTTTATTGCAGGGGGCATAATTTTATTGCTGGAGGCATCATTTATTGCAGGGGGGACGGGGTATCATTTTATTGCAGGGGGGCTGGGCATTATTTTATTTCTGGGGGGCTTCATTTTATTGCTGGGGGCATCATTTATTGCAGTGGGGATAGGGGCATCATTTTATTGCAGGGCGCTTAATTTTATTGCTGGGTGCATCATTTATTGCAGGGGCTGGGGTCATAATTTTATTGCTGGGGCATCATTTTTTTGCAGGAGGCTGAAGGCATAATTTTATTGCAGGGGTACTGGACATTATTTTATTGCAGGGGGGCTTCATTTTATTGCTGGGGGCATCATTTATTGCAGTGGGGATGGGACATCATTTTATTGCAGGGGTACTGGGCATCATTTTATTGCTGGGGGAATCATTTATTGCAGGGGGGCTGGGGGCATCATTTTATTGCAGGGGCATCATTTTATTGCAGGGGGCTTCATTTTATTGCTGGGGACATCATTTATTGCAGCGGGTTGGGGGTATAAGTTTATTGCAGTGGGGCTGTGGCATCATTTTATTGCAGGTGGGCTGGGGGCTTCATTTTATTGCTGGGTGCATCATTTATTGCAGGGATTGGGGGCATCATTTTATTGCAGGGGAGCTGGGGCATAATTTTATTGCTGGGGCATAATTTTTTTGCAGGGGGGCTGGGGGCATAATTCTATTGCACGGGGCATCATTTTATTGCTGGAGGCATCATTTATTGCAGTGGGGACGTGGCATCATTTTATTCCAGGGGTACTAGGCATCATTTTATTGTTGGGGGCATCATTGTAGTGGGGCTGGGGGAATAATTTATTAAAAATAGAAAAAAGGAAATGGTCCCAAAAAGGTAAGCTAAAAACAGATACTTTATTGTTCCATTTAAAACAGGCATAGAATATAGAAAAACATTTAAAAATGTGATGGAAAAGGGTCTAACGCGTTTCGGCTAGCTGTTGCCGTATTCATAGACCATATCCTATGACCACAAACTTAGTTGTAATATAGATCTATAGTTAATTAGTTAATTAATTCTACCTGCTGGACTTAACTCCTTACACGTTAACTGCTGGAATGTGGATAAGGCCAAATTATCAAGAAGTTATATCAGACAGCTATCATACACATTAGGAAATATTTATAAATTAACAATGAAATAATTCAAAAACAAAATCAACTTTTAAATTTTTATGTTCATAATTAAACTGAAAAATAATCCTATGTTCAAAATATTCTAAAAATATTCCTATGTGTAGGTAATTAAGCAAACAAGTTATTTCACATATGTATACAGAGCTTAGGGACAAAGAGACCTAAAAATCAGTACAAGATATCATCACAGATAAATTCAGTATATTAATAATATATTAAAAGAATCAAGACATTAAGTATAAATCATTTACATATAATAATTTTTTTTTAAAAAAAGCAGTACTAGCTCTTAATATATAGTAAATATATAGACAATTTGTCAAATAATTTTAAACCTATCTTGAAACTTTTAATCAAAAATATATACGATTAAACAGCAACATACATTGTCTGGATATCTGGATATGATTCTAATGACTTTATTACTCCCAAAAATTTACAAGGTCATATTCAGAATTATACCCCATGGGGACCTGTGTCTTCAATTTAAATATCCAATAGACCTCTTGTCTACCTAGAATTTGTGATCTATCTCCTCCTTGACTTGGGGTTTTAACAGCTTCTATGATGTTCCAGCTGAAGGATTTTAAAGATTGATTATGCTCAAAAATAAAGTGTCTGCTCAATTCTGAGCAGGGTACCTTATTTCTTATCTCTCCTAGATGTTCTCTTATACGTGTTCTCACATCACGCGTTGTGAGACCCACGTATTGACCCTTACAAAGTGTGCATTCAACTAAGTAAATCACATAACAAGAACTGCAATTGACACATCCCTGTACATTAAAGCTTTCTCCTGTTACATGTGATGTAAAAGTACTTGTCACATTGTGGTACTCGCATGCTTTGCAGCGACTACTGCCGCATTTAAAGCTGCCACTGTGTTTTAACCATGAGCTATCATCTCTATTCCTTTTAGTTTTGAGCATACTGGGGGATAACACATTGGCCAATGTGCTATTCTTAGAATAAACAAATTTACAGCCATCACTTATAATATCCTTCAATATATCGTCTCCATATAAAATGGGAAGATATTTTTTTATAATACCACAAATGTTATTATATTGATTAGAATATTTAGTGATGAATATAGGTCTTGTGTCCACTTTCTGCACTTTTTTATTTTGTAATAGATCTTTTCTCTTATAGTTATCAACCTCTTTTTTGATTCTCAAGACTTCCGTTTTCTGATAACCTCTTTCTGTCAGACGCTCAACTAAATTTTCACTTTCCCTTGCATAGTCTGTTTCCTTAGAGCAATTTCTTTTTACTTGCATCATCTGACCTTTTATGATACCTTTGAATACATGTTTGGGATGACTACTGGTGGCATATAGTAGGGCATTACCAGCAATAGGTTTTTGATATAAGGTAGTGTTTACACAACTATTGACAATTTCTCCCTTTAATACAATATCCAAAAAGTTGATTTCCTCTCTATTCCACTCTTTGGTGAATTTTAAACCCATATGGTTAGTGTTAAGATAGTTCACAAACCTATCTGCCTCAATCTCATCACCTTCCCATATCAATATAAGGTCATCAATGAACCTTTTATATTGAATTATATGCCTGTTAAAGGGGTTGTTGTCACTATAGATATATGTTTTCTCAAGCCATCCCATTACCAAGTTCGCATATGAGGGCGCAAAACGTGCCCCCATAGTCGTCCCTTGTTGTTGCACAAAGTAATCATTTTCAAAAAGAAAACTATTGTGTTGAAGTAGAAATTCTATTACCTTCAGCACATATAGTTTAAAATCATCATTCATTTTGGTGTCTCTATCCAGATAGTATTGTACAGCTTGCAGGCCTATAGTGTGTGGAATGGATGAATATAATGAGATGGCATCTATAGTCAACCAACTATATTTTTCATACCACTCATGTTCTCCAAAAATATTTAGGACATGAGTGGTATCTCTTGTATAGCTGCTCAATCCAAGAACATAAGGCTGTAGTATATCATCCACCCATTCTGATAGGTGTTCCAATAGGGAACCATTACCGGACACAATCGGTCTTCCCTTTATATCGTTTAATCCTTTATGTGTCTTGGGTAGATGATAGAACACAGCTGTTCTTGGATGTTCTATATACAAATAATCAAAAGTAGACTTGTCAATGAAGCCATATCTCCTGAACACAAAGGAAGAATGGTATAAAGGATACCAGACTACCCAAAGTATGCACTTACAGCACTCTAGGTCTGAACTAAAGGTTGGGATTCCTTAACAGGATATTAAAATATAACTTTTATTGGTATTAAAATTAAAAAACCAAAGTTGTTTGGTTAATACATACACGATTAAAATTTGCTCCAGTGCTCAAATCAGTATAGTGAGTTTCACATTAGATCACAATTTATGATAATACGGCCTGAATAAATTCACTAGTAATAGTGATCTAAATAGTTCAATAAATCAACTCGGTAATGGTTACCATCAGAGTGTTCATCTGAATAGTAGAGCTCATGTATAAATTCTGATCAAGGTTGTGTACTCTCAGCTATATAAACTTATGCTATCATCATTCAATATAATGGGTGATAGCAGAGTAATGATTATTGTATATTAATAATGATTATCCACGAATAGGGGTACTGGTGAATTAAATATTCACAAAAACGAGGGTTTGATCAGTTATAACCTGGGTTATAATTTTAGCCTGTATATTTGTATAAATAGTAATGTGTGCGTGCTTGGTGCTACTGTAGTTTTCAAAATTTCATTAGGTATATATTCCTAAAAATTGGAATACAGTTATAATCACAATAAGCCTAGTTCTGTGTAGCCCAGACCTCCGATCTGGCCACTTTTGTTCACTTAGAGTTATTAAATAGTAGGACCCTGATTAGTCCATATAGTAATTGCTGCAAAAGTTACTATGGCTTATGTTAATCCACCTTTATAAATTTTAGGCGTATGTTTCATAGAAAACTAAATCTGCTATCCCGGCGTCTCCCAGATTTTATCAATTGACAAATGTCCCAGAGTTTATTCACAGTGCCAAAAATTATTATTCTGGGCCAGTGTGTGGTAATTCGAATTAAGTGCCCTTTGGCACAGCCACTGTTATGATCCACAAGTATTACAATTATCAGTCATCAGTTTGTAACATTCTTCTCATACATATTCATTTATATACTGGGTTTTATAGCTTTAGTTAAATTTGGCACAACCCACTTTCAATAAATGCTTTCTATGATTTCGTTTCAGTTACATAACCGTGTTATAATATCTATTAATTTCGAAAGCTCTGAAAGCTGTGTTTGAAGTTAAAGCTCGGTCTGGCACAACCCAGATTATATGTATAGAGTTAACAGTCCATTAATTTGTAATATGAATCTCCGTTGAAACACCCATTCATTTTCAAACTTCAATTTAACAGTTAAAGTAAGTATAATCTGGTACAACCCAGGTTATATACGTAATGAATATCTGTCAGTTTTTGTTTAATTCGCAACAATGTTGCAGGTTGATATATATGTTTCAGTTTAAGCGCTGTGTGGTACAGCTAATGCTGTCACTATCGGGCAGTATCAATCACACTCATACGTTTGTGAGATCTTACAATACACGCACATTCACACACCAGTTAGGTAGTTTAAGTTAAAACTGGCACAACCCAGTTACTATAGCAATATCCACGATGTGGCGTATAATTATTAAGAGACTTAGTTAACTATTAATGAAATAAAGTCTGGCACAACCCAGGCTATATGGTTATAACTCGTTATTGCATATATAGTAAGAAAGGTTTTTCTATAAACACCATGTAACGGTCCCTATTAGGTACCTTGACCAGATAGGTCAAATATCAATGTTTTAGCTCTATTATATTTTATATTATATTATATTTTAATATCCTGTTAAGGAATCCCAACCTTTAGTTCAGACCTAGAGTGCTGTAAGTGCATACTTTGGGTAGTCTGGTATCCTTTATACCATTCTTCCTTTGTGTTCATATTTATATTTGTGCACAAGCACCATTTCCTCTAACATACAGTAGAATTAATCTAACTCTTACCTCTGAATTTGACTTATTATAAGAGGAAAAGTCTAAGTAGTGCCACTGTTCATCCTTGTGTGTTTGAAGCCATATCTCCTGCCTTCGTTGAGAAGTTTAAGCAGTTGTCTTTGAAAGTCAAAACGTGGATTAAAGGAGACCTTCTTGTAGACATTAGTGTCTTCCAATTGCCTCTTAGCTTCTCCTATATACCACGTTCTGTCACAGACAACAACACTACTGCCTTTATCAGCTCTCTTAATAACAATGTTCTCATTTTGTTCAAGAGCTCTCAGTGCATCTCTTTCCCTTTTAGTGAGGTTATTCGTAGTGTGTGTCTTAAATTCATTTAACATGGTCAAATCCTCAACCACTCTTTTCTGAAACAGCTCCAGTTGCTTACCCCTAGATTGTAGGGGATAAAAGCTGGATTTACATTTATAGCCATCATTTTTATTTTTATTCAATGAATTCTCATCTTCTGTGAGACTTTCTCCTTCCATTAACAATTGCTCTAGATCTTTATATGCACAAACATCTTGAAAACTCATGCTACTGGCTGCATTGCTAGCCATAGTATTAACATGGGTTCCAACAGTCTCTCTATTTTCATTCTCTTTGTAAAAATGTTTTTTTAGGGTTAGTGACCTTACAAATTTGTTTATATCCAAAATTGTCTGAAAGAGACCGAAATCTTTCGATGGACAAAAACTGAGCCCATAACTTAAAACTCTTTCTTCGGTCTCACTTAGACAATGTTTGGATATATTTATCACTGTGTTTAGACATATTTGCGATTGTGTTTGTTTTCCCTCAAGGTGTATCTTTCTTGTTTCTTCTCTATTTTTCTTTGATCTTTTAGAATCGTTTGCTGACCCCCTCCTTTTATGGTCTTGGGGTCCCCTTGAAAATCCTCTACCTGCTTTTTATCTTTTGGTCTGGTACTGTGTTCTCTGGAATTTAATTGCACATTCTCTACATTTGTGCTAGCAATTGTTTTTGAATTATTTCAATGTTAATTTATAAATATTTCCTAATGTGAATGATAGCTGTCTGATATAACTTCTTGATAATTTGGCCTTATCCACATTCCAGCAGTTAGCGTGTAAGGAGTTAAGTCCAGCAGGTAGAATTAATTAACTAATTAACTATAGATCTATATAACAACTAAGTTTGTGGTCATAGGATATGGTCTATGAATACGGCAACAGCTAGCCGAAACGCGTTAGACCCTTTTCCATCACATTTTTAAATGTTTTTCTATATTCTACGCCTGTTTTAAATGGAACAATAAAGTATCTGTTTTTAGCTTACCTTTTTGGGACCATTTCCTTTTTTCTATTTTTGCATTTTTAAAGGGTTGTGAGGAGCCCTTGTTCTTAGGTCCTGGTAAGCTGGTTTGAGCATTTGCCATCATACCCACCAATACAGCCAGAGGATAACGGAATGGTTACGGAGACCGGTGACCTGACGTCACTTCCGGAAGTAAGCCCTGCACCCGCGATTGGGATTACCGGTGAAAGGATTGAGGTTGACGGTCGCACTTACTCTGTGGTCGCCACCTCTGCCAAACCGAATGTAAGCCGCCCCAGGAGAATATACAGCAGCGCATCACAGAATCAAGGTAACGCTGAAAGCTGAATATAAGGGGTTGTTCGTTTGCGGTGTGGCAGGTGAAGAGGGAAGTTCTGTCTGAAAGTTTGTCTATTCAGCATTGGATAAATATCGGTCTCTATCGGCTATTTGGAGTATCTGTATGCTGTGAGTTTTAACGCTTTACTGCTAGTGTGATCCTCCTTGTTTACTTTTTGGAATAATTTATTGCCACACACACACAAAGCCCCCCCCCCCCCCCCACACACACACACACAGAGCCCACATGCACACACCCCACATACACACACACACACCCACCCAGGCAGGGATAGAAAGGCATACACACACAGCCAGTAATAGGCACATACATGCACACACAGGTAGGGATAGATAGGCATACACATACAGGCAGTAATATGCCGATACATGCACACACAATCAGTAATAGGCAGATACATGCAACCACAGGCAGGGATAGATAGGCATACACACACAGGCAGTAATAGGCAGATACATGCAACCACAGGCAGTAATAGGCAGATACATGCACACACAGGTAGGGATAGATAGGTACACACATACACACACTCAGGCAGTAATAGCAGACACAAGCACCCCCAGGTGAGTTTGTGAAAACTTACCATTGTCATGGAGTAAATGAGACACACACACACGCAGCCATCACTATTAAGCATTTGTAAACAATAAGTAAATAAATAATGCAAAAAATGTCAACAAACAAAAAAAATTATTCCACTGTCCTTAACAGAAAACCTGTTCCTTAGTATGTGGAAACCCAATTTTTATAAAGCACTTTTTTAATTAGCTCAGCAAAAATATGTGCATATTATTATGTAAAGGCCATGAATAATTTGTCATATGCATAAAATATCACCTCTTTAGTGACACTGATCAGTGAGATAGGAGACTGCTTTCCTCAGGGTGATTCCTTTCCTTTTTACTTTCAGTTTTAGCTCTAAGTAGTTATCCGGTATGATTGACATCCAATGCAGCCAATTAACAGCTTCTTTTTAAATAGATATATATTTTTAATGTACAGTATATGCTTGTGATCTGTGTATTTTAACCTTTGCTATACCAGTAGTTTATCAAGCAAGCACTGCCACTTTAACACAATCAAAATAACATCCTTTTCTTTTTTAAAGTGCTCCCTTTTGCGTCAAGGGTCATTGCCCAGTCTGCCCGCCCCTAGACTATATCTCTATATGTATTTTCAGTCATGGCTAAAAATATTGGCACCCCCTGCATTTCTGTCAGATAATGTACCACTTTGCCCAGAAAATTGTTGCAATTACAAATATTTAGGCATTCTCATGTTATGTTTGTATTGGTAGGACACAAAACAGTGGGGAAAAAAGCAAAATCTGACACATTCCACACAAAACTCAAAAAATTGACTGTTTTTGGAGTTTTGCACATACATGTATATACATTTCATATTATATATTTGTACATATATGTATACATATACATGTATACATATACAAACATATAAATACACATGTATATACACCCATACACATATTGACATATAGATAGATAGATAGATAGATAGATAGATAGATGAAAAAATGCACTTTCTGGTTTTAAAAGTTTCAACAAGCTTTACTGTGTGACGTTTTGAGGTTTTCACCCCTTCCTCAGACAAAGAAACAGTGAACAATGAAACAATATAAAGACGCTCTATCAGGAATGAACAACAGCTCATCAGCTAGTTCTATGGCGATTTACCACCCAAACCAGCCTCTTTTAGACCAGTGTGCTTTCACAGAGGAAAACTTTCCTGAAGTATATCAGTCTGATCCCGCCAAGTAAGGTTAGTCCAGCCCCAAAATACCATGCAATTCTCCTCTGAGCAAGGACCATGACAACCCCAGATGATTGTGTCGGCCTCCTATGGACCTCGTCAGTGAGGTGCAGCCACATTCCTCTAAGCACACTGGGCAAGGAGTCCGCATCTGGTTTCCCCCATCACCTATAGGGAGACTTACCAGGGTCATATTAATTTGCATACAAAGAGAGAAGTGCTCTACCAGGCATAACAGAGTAGCAAATATTCACTGGGTCCAGATAGAAACAGATATGATGATGATTGCCCCTTATATACAAACTACTATGGTCTGATAAACCAAATAGACCATCCATATGGTGGACATTTATCGCTATCTCCCATACTATTTCATTGTGGGACTCCTTAAAAGCTAAACACCCTATTATTCATGATGGATCTAGGGAGACCCCATTAATAACTTTATCTACCAACTATGATCTAACCCTTCAACAAAAATGGGCCAAGCGAGGCCTTTATCGCATTGCAGACACCTTACGGGGCATCATATTTTTAACCTATAATCAATATCTAGAACTTAATAGATGAGACCAATCACATTGGTTCCAATATTTCCAACTTCAAAGTACTAGAAGTGAGAGGGACAGAGATGACTGGCACTAACACATATCTAGAACATATATGCTTAACATCAAATCGTACATGATGCATTGTACTTGTTGCATCATTCAAACCGCATAATAATAAGCCGCATAATAATAAGCTGTTAAATCAAGTAAGCCTATCACCTCCCCCCCACCCCCTTTCCTATGACTAATATTCTTTTCCTTTTTAAAAAAAAAAAAAAAGAAAGAAACATATAATAAGGAATTTAAGGGTTGATCACAATCCTTAAAAAAAAAATTCTAATAATTTTCTGAAGAAAAACACCTTTAACGTCTTTGGGTATTTTTGTAGAGAAATCTTTTGATAAGTTTTTCTAAGTGATTGTGATCAACACATTAATAAGGCTGAGGATTAAAAGATTTTATTTAATAAAAAGATTAATGTTAAAATAAGAGGTTGTGATCTCAAATTGGAGGGCTGTGGGTTCAGAATTAAAGATACATACGCATGTCTCTACAAAAAGGCTGGTTTCTTCAATGGAATAGTGATACAACAGATATCTTAGGGACAAATAGAAATATATTAAATCAAGAATTATTGGCATATACAGAACGGTATTGTGAGAATTAATTAATTAAGCATATACTTCAAAAATAACTTAGGACACACTCAATGGTCTTCAGGGTTCTTATCTACCTCCAAAATCTTTTGTATCAAAGATGGGCAAAATTACATCTTTCACAATTCTTGAGAAACATATACTGACTAAACTTTAATATAGTTTAACATATTAAGTCATTAAATATATATTTCAAGTTGATCTCTTAAATATATCCTCCAAGATGTGCATTGAAAATGACAACAAAACATCAGATACAAAAGCCACTCCAATTGATATTTTTTCTATTGTAAAACTTTTTCATTTTAAATGTAATTGGCATACTTTATGAAGAGACAAATGGTCTCAATTATATAGCATTGTGTTTGAAACAATTTTGACATTTCACTTGCACTGTCTTGTAGAGATACAACAAAATACAGGCTTGTCATTTTCAAATACATTTCAATATCAGTCTTCAAGCGCCAATGTACTTATCTTCTAAAAAAAAAATGAATATGCCATTTCCATCTGGTATTCTTTGTGAATTATTCATTGACAATTGAAAGAAATTCATATCATGCTCTGTGTATATTTCCATAGGTTTTCTTCAGCTGCATATCTGTAAAATCTATAAACTGGTGAGTAATTAAATAAATATAGTACGATAGGAAGGAACAAACTTTCTTCATATTTGCTTTTAAACATGCAGACAGAATAAAAAGGGTATTTTTTAATTGGTCCAATGAATTCTGTTTGTATTAATTATTTGTTTCACATTATTTTTCTAACTGTACAAATAGATATACAGAACATTTACATTACCACAATTATATTTTTTTTATTTTTAAAGCATGTGGATTTTGACTGCATGCGAGCAGAGAATGTCTGAGGGGATGATGAGTTAGAATAGCAAAAGGGAAGGTGGTAGAAAAGTTGTAAAATATAGATCAGATGTTATTTATATAAAAAAAGTTACCTCTATGGCTAGAGAATCCCAATTGTATGAAGATGATGGCAGAGAACAACAGTAGCTACAAAGTTAGGATATAGATCTCTGATAGAAGAAATGATCTAAGGTTATTTTCAGTTACACCATGTTGCAGTAATTTTTAACAGGGTTTTCTCATGCGTTCTAGACCAGTGGTTATTAACGCAAGTGACCTCAAGGCCTAGTAAAGTTTAGCCGGACATGTCCAGGGCCCAGTAGTTTTATATATACTTACTCAAAGCCGATGATAGGCTTGTAAGTAGTGTGGATAAGGGCCTTAGGTGCTCTTATCGTAGAAGCAAGACCATAGGTAACTATCTGGCACCTTCTGAGTTACCAAGGATATTGGTTACAGAAGAAAGTTCTTGGTTAAGACATAAGGGGATGTACAAGTGTGGCAGGGCTAGATGTAAGCCATGTGAAAAAGCTGTTATCTCGAACGAATTTCGTTCAGAGGCCACAGGTGAAGTGTTTAAAATAACCTCCTGCCTAAACTGTACATCCTCTTATGTCATATATGTTCTGTCATGCGTGGAATGCAAATTGCAATACTTAGGACTCACCTCAACTGAAGTGAATGTCCGAATAAGAACCCATCTGTCCACAATTAAAATGGGAGAGGCAACTACCCCTTTGGTCAGGCATTTCAAAGACTCACACAATAAAAGCAGTACCACTTTGAGATGGCAAGCCATTGAGAAAATCAAGCCATTGAGAAAATTAAAACCCCTTTAAGAGGTGGGGACAGAAATCTCATCTTAGGAAAAAGAGAGATGTATTGGATTTTCAGGCTCCAAACAAGAGTACCAAGGGGCCTGAACTCCGAATACGATCTCATAAACTATTGGCAATAACATAGTCATATCTCTGTACTGTTCACATCTCTGTACAGTTTTTTACCCATTAACCAAGTTTTTAAAATTATTTAGTACCAGTACCAACTTAAAGATATAGTATGCATATAAATGTAGAAAGAATACACTTTTTTTCGCTAAACCAGCAAGTATAGCTCATACTAGAGAAAAAAGTCTTTCTCTTCTGTACCAATACAGCAGTAATATGTATTAAGTATAACAATATACAATAGTCTCCAGTTGAGTGATATTTGTTAGTTATTAAGGTAGCCAGGTAATAGCTCCATAAATACAGTAGAGATAGGCGGCAGGTTTGGCATTTGAAAATGAAAAATGAAAAACAAAAACAAAAATAAAAATATAAGCACACAAAATAAAATAAAATGCTTTCAAATAATGTAAAATAAAATACTATAACACTCAATAATTCAACACTCATAGTTATACAATATATTAAGACATGGTCCCCCTCTTTTCCCCTACTTACACCTAACAATAAATGTGTTTTTTTCAATAATAGAAATTAGTTGTTTAGCTGCACGTAGCAATTTGGCAGGGATAGGGTTAACATAGCAATTTAGTCTTAACATTGAAAGTGTGTAATTGTTTTTAACCAATCACTAACAACATTGTTTCTTAAATGGACAGCACTGATGCACTCAATCAAGCTATGATTATGGCACTCAGCCGAAACATGTCAGCTTGAGTACACAGTGCTCAATGTTCTTTTGCTGTACTGGACCCCTCCAGGGATTTTTAATGGATTCCAAATAAAGACTTTTAATTTATCTATTCTGACATGTGGATCAAGTTTTCTTCATTTTTCGTGTATATATATATATATATATACACACACAGACACACATTGATACATTGTTGTTGTTGTCCAGTCCTGTCTTCTCCCTGTCCCGCACTGTCCTCTAATTGCGCTGCCGCTACATGCCCAGGGCCCACACATATGTGTAATAGCACTCTGAAAGGCCTGCCTGGCATTCCTGATGTTGGAGTGGTGGGCCTGTCAAGAGTATGTAGTGGGGCATGTTGGGTTGCGGCCCACCAGCAGGGCTGTCACGGTCCGACAACGGGCCACGGCCCGGCTGTTGAGAAACCAGGTTCTAGACTACTTGTTGCTCTAAAGCTAGCACAGCTTTGCAAAACTGAAAGATTATCTATATAATGCTGAGTAATCATTTCCAGTTACTGGGAGTTGATACCTGGTGGAGTGGATACAGAGGATCCATTCATTCTAAAACAATCTGGCAAGAAAATAAAAAAATAAAAAATGATTTTGGTGTACATGTTTGCACTTGAAAGAGGAAAAGTCAGACAGAAGCCAGAATAGAAAATAACCTAACAAAATCTAAAAAAACCAACTAAATAACAAACAAAAAAACTGAGAGGGTGCCTCAAAATAATCCAATATGAGACTCAGCACAAAATATATGGGCAGAAATATCAGTCTAGGACACTGGTTTTCAAACCTGTCCTCAGGCCTACCTAACAGGCCATATTTTGAGGATATCTGAACTAGAGCACAGGTGAAATAATCAGCTGATTAGTAAACATAGTTATTTTACTGTTCTCATCCAAGGTAATCCTGAAAACCTGGACTGTTGGGGAGGCCTGAGGACAGGTTTGAAAATCAGTTGTCCATGAAGAATGATTAAAATAAATGTCCAAGGGAACAGAACAACAGCCAGTAGAAATAAAATAAGAGTATTTATAAATCACAAGTAATGAGACCTCTGATTGAAAAATTTACATATATAAATCTGGACTCTGCAATGAATATCTCATAACATGAGTAAACTATAGTTTTTATATAAAAAATTTGACAGAGAGGATATTAATGTCATTTTGCACATAATTTAAACATTTGCATGGAGATAAGAGCAAATTATTAGTATAAATATGATCCTTACTATTATTATTATTATGATTATTATTATTATTATAAGTTTAAATCCTTGGTAAGTGCTCATTCAGTAATACACACGGTCCCACTTTTTTTTTTTAACAGTTTTTTATTGAGGTAATATAGTATATAAACAATGGTAAGGTTGCAATGTAATTATTGACATAAGTATATGTCTAAACAGTAGCATCTAAGTGATACAACATATGGCCAAAGCACAATTTGTACAATGAAAGTAGAACATAATATCATGAAGTGCAAAACATAATCCTTAATAAATAGTCGACCTATATATTCTCCAACAAACCTCTTTTTATATATATTTGGTCACCGTTGATAGGGCAATGTAGACTTATCATTTATCCCTAATGCAAAGCATAAAGATAAACTAGATACAATTACGCCTCATATAGCAGATGATGGTCCCTTTAGGACCTCTGGTATTATTATGCAGTGGTTCGAGGGTATAATAGGGGTCATGAAACAAATAAAACCATATAGGGTCGCTCTTGAACCCTTAGTAAAATGATACATGATCATGACATGGCTAGAGTATGAAACAATCAGGCAACAAGACATCAGCATGTCACATATAATTACAATTATAGATATCAGTACATGTGTATCGATATATTTAATAATATAAAGTAAATTTTCTATAGGATTTATTTTCCTTTACTTACGAAGTAAGCTCAAAGGTGTAAGGAGGAAGGGAAAAGGGTGTCAGGTTCCATAAGTTGTGTGTATACCTTTAAATTCTGGCTGACCTATCATGCATTCACACCCCCTTTATAACACCTGCAAAACTGTCATTCCTTGCTTAGTAATTTGTTAGAACTGCCACGGTAGTACAACTTCTCCTAAGCTCCTGGATTACTTATATACACTCATATCAATTGGATTCAAGATCCTGTATCTGTTCAGAACTATTGTCTTTAAAATACCGCAACTAATTTCTCTGCTTGCTACTAATTTCTAACAGTGCTTGTGCAAGTCTCTTTTTCAGCCTTTTTACTACTAACGTCTACATTGGATAACAGATTGTCTTCTTGGATTTAATATCATATTCTCTCAACTACTTTGATCAAGGATTCTGCACAGAGGATGGTAAAGATACTTTTACTTTGCAACATTAAATCATTTCGCTTACCATTTACAGATTAAGATTCTTACATTCGGCTTTCTGCCGCAACTCGTGCTCTGACGTCAGACGCCATTCTCAGAGCAGACCGGAACACAGTAACTCTCTGCATCGCAACTAATTTCAGCAGCCGCAAGTCTCCGGTAAGAAGGCGATCCTGACTTTAAGGTACAGCTTCATCTATCTGAGTGACTAAAGTCTTATTACCTAGAACTGTGTGATAACCATATCAAACAATCTTTCTCTCTGTTGTCCGCTATTAACCCTTGCTTGCTACTATATCAATGGCTGTTTCCTCCTAATTGCCTAACTAATGCAATACCTAAACTGAAGGTTATACAAAGTTTAACTTGAACGCAAGTCCTCATATTATACAAGGATACTTTTCAAAACAACTACGTGTTCTGCACTATCTGATAAGATTTGAAACTTAATTGAATACCATTGACTTTTACTCTCATAATCCTTGTACTCTTGTCTTATGAAGTTAATAAGATAAGTTGTCATACTGATAAAGTCACATTCCTCTATTCCATCAACTTCAGTATACTTTTGTATCTCCTGGTACATTATCATAATAACCACACCTGAAACATCTGTTAATACTTCTACATAGTATTAATAATTATTCAGGTGTAACACATATTACATTTAATTGCTGTACTAGATAAGAGAAATCCTGTTATACCAGTTACATATTACTAAGCCATAAAAATTATATCAATGGAACAACCAGACCTCCCACAGGTTGTTTACGATATGTCCCAAAAGATGGACCAGATGGGAAAAGCCATCATAGAATTACAAACTGAGAACAAAGTTTTGAGGGGGCTTATAAAAGATTCCAAGGAACACTATTCCAGCTCTCTGGAACCTCAAGTTTGTCTACCAGAAATATTTTCAGGAGATAGGAGGTCATATAGACAGTTCAAAAATGCATGTGCTCTCCTATATAGCTTAAAACCTAGAGCATACCCCAATGACAGGGTGAAAGTCTTAACCACCATATCATATCTAAGGGCTGAAACTAGGATTTGGGCAGACCAACTGTGTGAAGCTAACTCTCCTCTTCTGAATTCTGTAACTGACTTCTTTCAGGCCATGGATGAACTTTACTGTGACACCGATATTCAACTTTCTGCAGAGTTGAAAATGAGACAATTAAAACAAGGTAAAAGGCCCGTCGAGGACTATATTACGGAATTTAAGTTATATGCTACAGACTCATCTTGGAGTCGAATTTCTCTGAGAAATCAATTCAGACTTGGTCTTTCGGAGACATTGAAGGATGAGCTTGCACGCACTGAAATACCTGAGTCTCTTGAAGCCTTAATGAGATTGGCTACACAAATAGATCGCCGAATTCGAGAGCGTAAAGCAGAGCGCTATCATACTGATTCCCAGTATAAAGTTCAAGCCACAGTTCATCCAAAAGTACCCGCAACTTCAACAGAAAAGACCACCCCCATGGAGATTGGCATGTTGCGAGGACCCCTAACTACAGATGAAAAATTACGTCGCAGGGCACAGCGCCTATGTATGTATTGTGCCGACCCTACCCACACAGTCGCTGACTGTCCAACTCTACGCAAGAACAAGAAGAGTAAGTTTACATTTATGCATAAATCTGATTCTCATGAGAGTTCCCAAACTTATTGTGACTTATCTCTTTTAATACAGTGGGACCATAAGAGGTTGAACGCCAAAGCAATAATAGACTCCGGAGCTTCAGGCAACTTTATGGATATCAATTTTGTTCACCTCAATAAAATACCTGTTGTTGAAAAGAAATCACCTGTATTCCTCAGAGTTATTGATGGGTCCACTCTCACAACAGGACCTATCACTCAACACACTATACCTCTTTTAACTTCTACTGATTCAGGGCATACTGAATTTATTGTTTTTGATATCATTCCATCACCTTATTTCCCTCTTGTTCTAGGTCTGACCTGGCTACAGTTACACAATCCTTTTATTAACTGGCAAACTCTACAAGTAAGCTTTACTTCACCCTATTGCAAAAGTACATGTTATCCACAACAAGACATATTACTCACAGACTCCAATACTCCACCATTACCATCATTCTACACAGATTTCTCTGATGTATTTAGTAAGGTAGAAGCGGAGACTCTACCTCCCCATCGGATTTACGATTGTCCGATAGAGTTAATTCCTGGTTCTACTCTCCCTGTAGGTCATCTATATCCATTAAGCCAACCTGAACTCAACCACTTAAAGGAGTACCTCTCAGAAAATTTACGCAAGGGTTTCATAAGACCTTCTACATCTCCTACAGCAGCCGGAATTTTCTTTGTCACAAATAAAGACAAAACTCTAAGACCGATAATTGATTACCGGGAATTAAACAAATGCACAGTAAAGAACCGCTACCCGTTACCTTTAATTCCGGAGTTAATTGAAAGATTAACTGACGCAACTATTTTTTCTAAGCTTGATCTTAGAGGTGCGTATAATCTCATTCGTATACGCCAAGGGGACGAATGGCTCACAGCGTTCAGGACCAGATACGGTCTTTTTGAGTACTTAGTGATGCCATTCGGTCTCTGTAACGCCCCTGCCACGTTCCAGCATTTCATTAATGACATCTTTAGAGATTTGCTGGACGTGTGCATGGTGGTGTACCTCGATGATATTTTAATCTATTCAAGAAATGAAGAGGAACATATCAAACACGTTCGATGGGTGTTGGCTAGACTCAGAATTCATAAACTTTATGCCAAGCCCGAGAAATGTTCATTCCATGACACCACCATATCGTTTTTGGGTTACACCATCTCACCCTCTGGTATACAAATGCAGACTGAAAAAGTCGAAGCTGTAAAAGATTGGCCCACACCTATGAATAAAAAGGAGTTACAGAGATTCCTCGGTTTCTCGAATTATTATCGAAAATTTATTAAGGGTTTCTCAGAGATCGTCAAACCACTCACACAATTAACAGGAACAAGTTTACCTTTTAAATGGACTCCAAACCATACTAAAGTCTTTGAACAACTGAAGACATCCTTCACGACTGCTCCTATTTTGAGGTTCCCTGATGTTAACCTACCTTATATTCTTGAGGTCGACTCCTCTGATCATTCTATTGGTGCAGTACTTTCTCAACAAAAAACTAATACTCAACCATTACACCCTGTTTCATTTTTCTCTAAAGCAATGAATCCAGCCGAGAGGAATTATGCAATAGGTGATAAAGAGTTACTAGCCATCCGTAAATTATTGGAGTTTTGGAGACATCTCTTAGAAGGGGCTTTACATCCTATCATAATTTTCCCCGATCACAAAAATCTACAATATTTACAAAATAATAAAACTCTTTCATCTAGACAAGTACGTTGGTCTCTTTACTTTTCTAGATTCGATTTCCATATAATCTACCGTCCTGCCTCTAAGAATGGTAAAGCCGACGCTCTTTCAAGGCAGGAATCAGATCTACCTGAGATAACATACCCAACAAGTATCATTCCTACAGACCGATTCCTAGGTTTTACTACAACCTTTCTTAAGGAGGTTAAAAGGTTTTCTACTCAACCACCAACAATTAAGAACACTCACATATCCCAGAAGGATGGTATCTATTATTTTAAAGGGAAGATGTATATTCCTATCGAATTGAGGCATCAAATTTTACAACAACATCATGATTCTCCTCTAGCCGGACATCCTGGCGTTTCACGCACTATGGACTTACTATCCAGAAAATATTGGTGGCCTAACATGCTTTCCTCAGTCCTTGATTTTGTTAAATCATGCGTGGTTTGTCAAGTTTCGAAAACAGAAAGAAAATCTCCTTATGGTCTATTAATGCCTATTTCCATCGCAGAAGGTCCGTGGCAACAAATTAGTATGGACTTTATTGTTGAATTACCACCATCAAATAACTATACGACTATACTAGTTGTCATTGACACCTTCACTAAAATGGCACACTTCTTGCCATTTCACAAATTACCATCATCATCTGAAACAGCTACATTGTTCATCGATAACATCATCAAATTGCATGGTATCCCAAAAACAATCATATCTGACAGAGGTTCTCAATTTACCTCACGGTTTTGGAGAAACTTGTGTCTTTCCCTGAAAATAGATCACCATTACACTACTTCTTTCCATCCTCAAGCTAATGGACAAGCAGAAAGATTAAATCAGTGGTTGGACGAATATTTAAGATGCTTCTGTTCATATCAACAAAATGATTGGCATAAGTTTTTGGCACTCGCAGAATTCGCATACAACAACTTAACCAATTCCTCAACAAAACTTACACCATTCTATGCCAACTATGCTTATCATCCAAATTTTGATTCACTCTCACTTACTCCATCCGTATCTCCGACTGTAGATGAGTTGAATAATACCATTCTTGATAACTTCAGGTTCCTCAAGGACAATATTGCCAAAGCACAAGCAACACAAAAACACTTTTATGACTTACGTCATAGGAAGCCTCCTGTGTATAAAATTGGTGATATGGTTTGGTTATCCACAAAAAACCTTCGCATTCAGGTCCCTAGCAGAAAACTAACCCAAAAGTTTTGTGGTCCTTTTCCTATTTCACGAATTGTTAATGAGAATGCAGTCACGCTAACTCTGCCTGATAATTTGAAAGTTCACCCAACTTTTCATGTATCATTGCTAAAACCGTATCTTCCCACTAGATCAACTCTTCCACTTCTGCCTTCCAACTTGAATTCGGAGGATTCAGGGGTTTATGAAGTTCAATCACTGCTCGATTCCAGATTCTATAAAGGAGTGTTACAGTATTTAGTTTGTTGGAAAAATTTTACCGAAGAAGAAGAGAGCTGGGAACCATCCTCAAATCTTCAAGCTCCTCGCTTGGTGGCTCAGTTTCACCAACGTTTTCCTGATCGTCCACGGCCTTAAGCTGTGGAACAGCTTGCCTGAGGAGGGGGTCCTGTCAGGTTCCATAAGTTGTGTGTATACCTTTAAATTCTGGCTGACCTATCATGCATTCGCACCCCCTTTATAACACCTGCAAAACTGTCATTCCTTGCTTAGTAATTTGTTAGAACTGCCACGGTAGTACAACTTCTCCTAAGCTCCTGGATTACTTATATACACTCATATCAATTGGATTCAAGATCCTGTATCTGTTCAGAACTATTGTCTTTAAAATACCGCAACTAATTTCTCTGCTTGCTACTAATTTCTAACAGTGCTTGTGCAAGTCTCTTTTTCAGCCTTTTTACTACTAACGTCTACATTGGATAACAGATTGTCTTCTTGGATTTAATATCATATTCTCTCAACTACTTTGATCAAGGATTCTGCACAGAGGATGGTAAAGATACTTTTACTTTGCAACATTAAATCATTTTGCTTACCATTTACAGATTAAGATTCTTACATTCTGCTTTCTGCCGCAACTCGTGCTCTGACGTCAGACGCCATTCTCAGAGCAGACCGGAACACAGTAACTCTCTGCATCGCAACTAATTTCAGCAGCCACAAGTCTCCGGTAAGAAGGCGATCCTGACTTTAAGGTACAGCTTCATCTATCTGAGTGACTAAAGTCTTATTACCTAGAACTGTGTGATAACCATATCAAACAATCTTTCTCTCTGTTGTCCGCTATTAACCCTTGCTTGCTACTATATCAATGGCTGTTTCCTCCTAATTGCCTAACTAATGCAATACCTAAACTGAAGGTTATACAAAGTTTAACTTGAACGCAAGTCCTCATATTATACAAGGATACTTTTCAAAACAACTACGTGTTCTGCACTATCTGATAAGATTTGAAACTTAATTGAATACCATTGACTTTTACTCTCATAATCCTTGTACTCTTGTCTTATGAAGTTAATAAGATAAGTTGTCATACTGATAAAGTCACATTCCTCTATTCCATCAACTTCAGTATACTTTTGTATCTCCTGGTACATTATCATAATAACCACACCTGAAACATCTGTTAATACTTCTACATAGTATTAATAATTATTCAGGTGTAACACATATTACATTTAATTGCTGTACTAGATAAGAGAAATCCTGTTATACCAGTTACAAAGGGGTGTGAGGGGACGGAGCTAATAGACAGACTTTTGAAACTGAGTTTACACAGAGTATTAATAACATTGCAAGGAGAACCAAGAGCTAGGCATGGAGTCTTGACCACATGAGGTACTTAGTTAAATATATCGCCCCTTTAGGACTTTATTGTCACCAAATTAACATTGGCAGGGGTGTGATTTGTATCTCCCCTCTGGGATTGCTGTCACCACTGGACGGAGATGGAAAAGGGGTGATGGATATGACCCACTCTGATAAACAGAGTGGGAAAGGGTGAGGGGAGATACCTAATAGTTGTTCAAGTTAACGCTAAAAAAATATTAAGCAGCCTCTTATGTCCCAAAGTCAATTACTTTATTAATAAACTAGGTCTATTACCTCTGTTATCACACCAGTCCTGTATATATTATATTAGGCAGACCACTGGATGGACTATAGGCACAAGCAGTGGCTTGATGTCAATAAATTATAAACAGTAAGAATTATAGAAAGGTAGAACACTGGTCATATATAAGAGACAGATAACACCCTCGATAAATACAATAACTTAAGCTATATAATGATCACAAATCTGTATAAGAAGGTAAATAAACGGGATCATAATTAAAGTTGTACACTCAGATGTCTCGGGCGCCAACATCCAAGCGACAAGTTCAACATAGATTTATACCATCCTTTATAATACTTCAATTAGGTTAAACAGTACCCTTCCTTAGATGGCTCTGAACTATATTTGAGGGGACAAGTTGTAGCCTAAGGGATAGGTAGTATTACACTATTTTCAGGGTTCTCCAAGCAGGGTATAGGAACAACACTCTCGAGGTAATCTTCATGAATAGCAGAGCAATTAAAATGATTAAGTGGCTTTAGCCCCGCAAACATTAAGTGGCTTTAGCCCCACAAACATATATACATATCATTCAGAGCAACATATATGATAGTCTCTCTATGAACATCTTAGGAAAACTCAGTCTCGAGGGAGCATCATTCCAGCTATAAGCTATTAACAACTATATGTGGTATATAGGCTGAAAAATAATAAAAACATTGCTAGTGAGGAAACTGACTAACTACAAGGTAGGAAGTGGAATCATATAGCAAGAGTGTGACCAAGGTACTCCCCACTGAAATATCAGTCTATTGACTCCATGTAGAACATGAGTATGCCTATATAAATATTAACCTTTCTCTTACTGTGATAAACTAAATATAAGTAACTATCATAACCAAGCCAATATTAACTTTACAGTATTCATGTCTCATTTGTACTTTAAGCTCCAGGAGACATCATATAAACATTCTGATCTCAATATGACTACCCAGTACGGGAATATTAAAAATATAAGCCATAAAGACAAAGCCGTCTGTTCAGAACTTAACCTTATTGAAGCTGGACCATTATTGCCCCTAGAGACTCCAGCGCTTGATGGCAAAGGAATCATTATGGGGATTTAGCAGTGAATATTAACCCTATAAGACCATTCTAATCACGGTGAATCTAGGCATTGTGGCTTGCCAAATAAAGTAAGCATTAAACATATGAACAGGGATAACAAGGTAAGTCTGGTCCCTATTATATATATATATATATGGATCTTGAAAAGTTAGGACTTAACTTCACAGGGACGTCATTATGCACAATAAACAGGCCAGGGTGTCAGAAATATAAAACAGTGTATAACTAGGAGACTTTAAGCATACATGAGTATCCACCTATCGCCCATAACGCATTTTAGGGATAACAGAGCAGTTCTTCAAAGCAGCCAATAAATCCGCACAGAGCATAATGGACTTGATGAGCTACGGTACGGTCCCTTTAGCAAATGCCTCTAGGAAGCCCTATCTCCGTTTCCAAAAATAACAGCTCCTTTATAGTTCCCTTCCCCACAACCGGGACATTGCAAGATGCGATATACATGAGGGAGGCCACAGGTAGAGAGACATTTCCAGACAGTAGGTCTTTACAATTTCTGGTGGCATACCTCCCAGGTCAAATATATCTACTCCCCTCCACCCAAGCAGTGGGCTCACAAAGAAGGATCCTGTCTCCACAATACACCTGCCAGGGATTGCTCCATGTGGGCCTCCCGGGACTAACATCAGCCAAGACTTTATGGATCACGGCAGCTTTGTCGCTCGTACCTTCAAAGGTGGGGTATTCATTATACTCCTTTCCGGGGTCACTCTATTGAAGTCGCTAGACTCCCATAATAGGAAGGGGCTCACATGTACAATTCTCAGTAATAGCTGTGCAGCCATCATTAGATTCTCCTCTGTAGCGTGAGGTGCATCTGCAATCATGGCCTTTGCGGTCTCCAACATGTGAGATCCCCCTTGCTTTTGTGTAGCTGGGATGAGTGGCGATCGGCTATGAATTGTGTCCGCCAGGACTTTGATCACCCGTGACTCCAGTTGTTGATAGGAGGACTCAAATAGCTGTATTATTTTGTCCCCCCATCCATTCATAGTTGCCATATTCCCTCTTGAGTTGCACTAGCCCAAACACAGTGATCAGTCCAAGGTGGCACAGACAACTCCACTGGTCTCAAGAAGTTGGGCACGGGTATATACAGCCACTCAGGCACTGGGAGCCGCAATGTTGATTATATCTGCCTCTGAGATCATATCAATAGTAGTCATAGATGACAGCCTCGTGGCAGTTTGGGCGTGTATGAATCCGGGCAAAATCCACCTCTTAGGTTCTAAATCTTAAGTAGTTGTGTTAACAATGAGGTAGCCTTATTGGAGTGTAGAACATGGATCCTAAATAATATAGTAAATTATCAATTCACCTCTAATAGTAGAATTAATTGCCGGAGCTCATGCTATGTGGGTTCGTCCATGTTGGCAGTTGGCTCCACCCCCCACGGTCCCACTTTCACCTGTGTTCCTCGCTGTTGATGTTTATTCCTTTGCAGCACTGCACGGTGTCTCCTCCTCAACACTCCCCATGGGAGCTATGATGCGTAACTCAGTTCCGGTCTGGTCTGGTGCTCAGGATACATGGGGAACGTCACCTAATCCCCCCAAAAAACACTGAACCAAAGTAAGCCAAATCCTCACACTAAGTCAATAGGATAGGTCTGGGTGGTAAAACAAGACGCCACTTCTTGCTTTGAAATTAAAAGCTTCTTTATTGCCAGAACACTTAAAAGGCAAATCTTGCCGTAAATAGATACAGGTCAAATACGTTTTGTTAGGTATTCACTTTTTCAATGACCCTTAACATTCCACTGACACACTCCCTTAATAAAGGGTGTAAACACACCTCTTTTCGTTGCGTGTCACTAGTAAGTTAATGTAATTGATATCACACTCTTTTAAAGTATAACTTAAAGGTAAGTGTATAATCACAATGCATATGTATAATTCTGGGAAGTACATCTTCATTTAATAAAAAACAAGTATTTGAATGGAAAATAAATAAATCAATGCTCACTAAATTATAAGGATGCATCCTCATGTATGAACAAATAATTTTCCCCATATTAAAATGTACTCTAATTTGTGGTTAATAACACTATATGTTACCATCTGCATTCTCTATAATTATAATAAATGTTATAATCTCCTTACCCTAATTTGTGTCATTGCAGATTTTGACAACATATTTTAATAAAGACTCAAATTACCATCAGGGTACATTGTGCTCAAATAAGCAATTTTTTGAGAAATACTGAGATCAGAATACTGGATATGTAATGTGTATGATAATATCAATACACAAATTGATAATATCAGTCCACATATAATTTAATGTCCCAGTCCGAGTTTAAACCTTTGGGGACCCGTGTATTTAATTAAAAGATCCAATAAACTTCTTTTTGAATCAGAAGTTTAAGTCTGTTTCCTCCCCTTATGTGTCTTTTCACATGTTGTATGTCCTGAAAAGACAGCAATTTGCTGTCTCCATTATGCATATTCCTAAAATGTAAGGCAACCAGGGTATCCAATTTCTCATCCCCTATGGATCTAAGATGTTCAAGAAACCTCTTTTTGAGAGGTCTCGTCGTCTGACCGACCTACTTCATATTGCAAGATTTACATGTAAGTAAATATATTACATATGAAGTATTACAATTGATGTAATCCTTAATTTTAAAGGATTTCTCATCATCCATAGATTTAAAGAAACCCCCCAAAATGGCATGAGTGCACGATGTATATCTTCTACTGCCACAATTAAAAAAGCCCTTCTTCGGAGTTAACCAATTATCGAAAATTTTTGTGGGTAACATAGATGGATAGAGGATATTTGAGTCCTAGATTTCCGGGTCACAAATTTACAGGCTCTCTCCACAATTTTATCCAAAGTTTCATCTACTCTGAGGATAGGGAGGGACTTTTTAATGATGTCACAGATTTCACTAAGTTTTTTGCTATAGGCCATAATAAATACAGGCTTCTGATGAAAATTCTCCCTAGTTTTAATGTTTGGTTTTATCATGTCTTCTCTTTTCATTAAATCAACCTGTTCTTTGGCCTGATTTAAGTGTTGTATTTTATACCCTCTTTCTAGAAAATGCTCTGTGGTTTTCCAGAGTGTATTTCATAAGCCTCCACTGTGCTACAGTTCTGTTTCATCCTCATGTATTGGCCCTTTGTAATGGCCTTTATTACATGTTTTGGATGACTGGAGTTGGCCATAAGGAGGGTATTACCTGCACTTTCTTTCCTGTACAACTCTACTTCTATCTTTTGCCTTCCTCTGTTAGGTTTTAACAGTACACCAAGAAAAGGCATCTGTGTTCTACTCATATCCAATGTAAAAGACACGTTCTGCTAATTATTAGATAGGTAACCGAAAAAGTTCTTAATCATTTAATCTTCTCCTCTGAGTATGATATTAATGTCATTTTGCACATAATTTAAATGTTTGCATGGAGGTAAGAGCAAATTATTAGTATAAATATGATCCTTACTATTATTATTATGATTATTATTATTATAATCATACTTGTGGAGCAGCAGTATATGCTACAGCAAAAGCACAACCATAAAAATGTTGACGGTTTAAAGGTCTTGCCTATGAGCTGCACTCTGGTTTAGTTCATCTTTATTAAAATATTATATACAGGACAAGTAACCTAATGAGCTAACATGCTACAGGTAAGGAGAGATGATGAGATAGGAAATGGTTCTGAAGTAAGAAAACAGAGACATGATAATACAGGTTATAAACAAGAAATATGTAATGTATATATACGGATTTTCAGGCCAGAATTTTTTTTTTTTTTTAAACTAAATTTAGTTTTTAAATATTTGAGGAAATTTGTTTCCACAAATCTTCATTGCATGCATTATTTAATTTTTGCTTAGATTAAAACAATACAAAAATCATATTTTCGTTAAACATTTACATTCATTTTCCATAAACGAATGTAAATGTTTCGAAGCTACAGCTGAAAAGTTCACCTGTAGCTTCGAATTTCACATGTAGTTACAAATACTTAACACGTTCTAGAGAGCATGCAGCTACACATGCTTACCATAACATGCTCTGGAGAGCGTGCTAAATCGATCCTCTTCTTGCCAGAGACACGGCTGCACTAACATCTGACTTTACTGTACACTCTCGGTTCCCAAGACCTGCACTATGCGCTAAGCCTCCTGTTAGTGTGGCCGGGGCTTTGGAAAAAAGAGGATCCGGTAAGAATGCTGTTGAGAGCGTTAAGGTAAGTATTTAACCCTTTATTGTTTTAAAGAAAACAAATGAACACTGAAGAAGTTTGTCAGTTTTTTGCATTTTCTTGAATTTTAGTTGATTTACAAAAATTTACCCTTTAAGGACACAGCTTTCAGTTTGCTCAATTGTTTTATGACGGAACAATTCCGTCATACGTCCTTAAGAGGTTAAAATCCCATTTTTGTGATGAATGTGCGTTCTAATATATATGCACAAAGGATATATGTGAAAGTCCCAGCTTTAATTTAAACACAGTCCTTGGTCCGTGTAGGATCCTCAATGAAAATGTGAACAATTGTGAAATCCTGTTGTTGATTTAAGTAAGGAAAGACTGTGGAGATATACTCACATAATGATGAGCTTTAACTCAGTTCAAAGTATGTACTTGCATGGAGACCTATCCCGGATCAAACAGACCTCTGGAGCTCAGGTAATAATGGATTTACTAAAATGGACAAAATCACTCAGTTTACAAGGGCACATAAATTGAACACAATACAACTAGAGAAATATCCAAAAGAACCAGCGTTTCTAACTGTGAGCTAGAGCAGTTTGTTCAAAGTTCTGCCCTCCTAGTCAAATTACGTCCAATCAAAGTAACCAACATACATTTCACCAAATCATTTGGCTTTTTCAAATATATCCAGGTTATAAGCATTTCTGAATAGTAATGATTAAGGAAATGCTTGAAGATTTAAAATATTAGGACAGGTCTTTTGAAGTGAGGCAGATAATTCAATAAAATAGATGCAGTTCTAGAAATGTCATGCAGACAGGAATGTGAGATGTTAAAAAGAAAGGAGTAAAGAAGTAGCAATTTTGTAGAATGAAGCATACACCTATAGTTAAGGGTGCGCTCCACAAACTTGGAGCAATAATGAAATGGGAAGAGAAAAACAAGTCGTAAAACAGATATAATATAAAAAATATTAAATATATTAAGATAAATTTAATATAATATAAATCAAATATTAGCGTGCACCTTTAAACATGCAGTAAAATACCAAAAAGTAATAAATTTAATTTGAGGACCACAGCAGACCCTAAGTGAAATAAAAGTAGAAAAAGCGGGGGGGGGGGAGTCTTTCAACTGTTAAAATGTTCAAACAGCTCCAAAGGACAGTGGGAAATCCAAACAAGCCATACAACAGATCCGTGTTTAAAATGAATAATCAGCTCTGTTTGCTTGTAAAAGTATTCGGAATATATAGAGTACTCCAGTTACAGGGTTACCTTTAATTCCTGGATAACAGCATTTGCTGTAAGACAGCCCTCACCAGCTTGCACTGTGTCCAGGAATGTATCCCCTTCTTTTCTAAGTGAAATACTTTCTTCCTGGTTGCAGTTGCCTCTGTCTATCCTCATGTGTTTGAATCCAAACTGAGAACATCTCTCTACCTTATTCTCAACCCCCATACAACCATCCACACTTTTACCACACATCATTCACACATTTTCTAGACCTATTCAAACAATTTCATTTCATCCCTTATCTTTCAGCCACCTTTTTATTTTATTTTATCAATACACAAACTCTCACAGCCACACCATTACACTCACACACTCAAAGTCAATCACTCCCATCACTTCCACTCACACTCTCACCAAGTACTTTTTGCCACTCATCTCTATTTTTACCTCATCTTCTTTCCTTCACTCATTTATCACAGTTTCATACACTCCCCTTTTTTTCTTATCAACATATTTTTCTTCTCTTTTTTATACATTGACCAATCCAAATAAGTTTAGTCTGTTTTAATAACCCGTGGAGGTTAATTTTTTTGTTTTTAGTTTTAAAATGTAAAATGTTTAACACTTACAATGCTACCCTCTGTTTCTTTTCATGCTACATTGAAATAATTGTTAACAATAGCACATTGCAATTATTCATTATGAGTAAAATATAGCACATTGCAGTGATTAATTCGAGTAAAATGTAGCATCTAATAGTGATTGAACATTTGGTATACAGCGGGTTAACAAACATGGATATATAAATATATATATATATATATATATATATATATATATATATATATATATATACACAGTTGCAAGAAAAAGTATGTGAACCCTTTGGAATGATATGGATTTCTGCACAAATTGGTCATAAAATGTGATCTGATCATCATCTAAGTCACAACAATAGACAATCACAGTCTGCTTAAACTAATAACACACAAAGAATGAAATGTTGCCATGTTTTTATTGAACACACCATGTAAACATTCACAGTGCAGGTGGAAAAAGTATGTGAACCCCTAGACTAATGGCATCTCCAAGAGCTAATTGGAGTGAGATGTCAGCCAACTAGAGTCCAATCAATGAGATGAGATTGGAGGTGTTGGTTACAGCTGCCCTGCCCTAGAAAAAACGCACACCAGTTCTGGGTTTGCTTTTCACAAGAAGCATTGCCTGATGTGAATGATGCCTCGCACAAAAGAGCTCTCAGAGAAGACCTACGATTAAGAATTGTTGACTTGTATAAAGCTGGAAAGGGTTATAAAAGTATCTCCAAAAGCCTTGCTGTTCATCAGTCCACGGTAAGACAAATTGTCTATAAATGGAGAAAGTTCAGCATGTCTGCTACTCTCCCTAGAAGCGGCTGTCCTGTAAAGATGACAGCAAGAGCACAGCGCAGACTGCTCAATGAGGTGAAGAAGAATCCTAGAGTGTCAGCTAAAGACTTACAAAAGTCACTAACAAATGCTAACATCCCTGTTAGCGAATCTACAATACATAAAACACTAAACAAGAATGGATTTTATGGGAGGATACCACAGAGGAAGCCACTGCTGTCCAAACAAAACATTGCTGCACGTTTACAGTTTGCACAAGAGCACCTGGATGTTTTACAGCAGTACTGGTAAAATATTCTGTGGACAGATGAAACTAAAGTTGAGTTGTTTGGAAGAAACACACAACACTATGTGTGGCGAAAAAGAGGCACAGCACACCAACATCAAAACCTCATCCCAACTGTGAAGGATGGTGGTGGGGGCATCATGGTTTGGGGCTGCTTTGCTGTGTCAGGTCCTGGACGGATTGCTATCATCGAAGGAAAAATTAATTCCCAAGTTTATCAAGACATTTTGCAGGAGAACTTAAGGCCATCTGTCGACCAGCTGAAGCTCAACAGAAGATGGGTGTTGCAACAGGACAATGACCCAAAGCATAGAAGTAAATCATCAACAGAATGGCTTAAACAGAAGAAAATATGCCTTCTGAAGTGGCCCAGTAAGAGTCCTGACCTCAACCCGACTGAGATGCTGTGGCATGACCTCAAGAAAGCGATTCACACCAGACATTCAAAGAATATTGCTGAACTGAAACAGTTCTGTAAAGAGGAATGGTCAAGAATTACTCCTGACCGTTGTGCACGTCTGATCTGCAACTACAGGAAACGTTTGGTTGAAGTTATTGCTGCCAAAGGAGGTTTAAGCAGTTATTAAATCCAAGGGTTCACATACTTTTTCAACCTGCACTGTGAATGTTTACATGGTGTGTTCAATAAAAACATGGCAACATTTCATTCTTTGTGTGTTATTAGTTTAAGCAGACTGTGATTGTCTATTGTTGTGACTTAGATGATGATCAGATCACATTTTATGACCAATTTGTGCAGAAATCCATATCATTCCAAAGGGTTCACATACTTTTTCTTGCAACTGTATATATATATATACACACCCACATTGGGCCTTCGGTATCCCGGGTGAAGTGCAGAGGCAGGAACGAAACATGTAGGAAGCCATAAGACTAGGACAGCTGGTCGCATATCTGGGATATTGTATACTTTTTTCACATGGCATTGTAATAGATTGAATAAATGTAATGTTTTAACTGCTAATCCAGCCTTATTGTGATCCTTTACATGTATGTGGATAGCTGACCAGCACATCTGTATGAGTTTGTGGGTAATTTTCCACAAGATTTAAGATAGTGTGTATGGGATATGTTACGGAAAGAGCATTTTTGAGGTCAGACACTGATGTTGGACTGAGAAGTTCTGGCTGACAATTAATATTTCATTTCATCCCAAAGGTATTAAGCAAGGTTGAGGTCAGGGCTCTGTGTAGGTCACTCGGTTTTCACCACACCATAACCATCAAACCATGTCTCCACAAATCTCACTATTTTGCACAGGGGCACAATCATGCTGGAACAAAACTTGACAAAAAGTTAGAAGCACCCAATTGCCTAAAAATGTATTTGTATCCTGTAGTATTAAGATGACCTTTCACTGGAACAAAGGGGCTTAGTCCAAATCCTGATAAATAGCCCCAGACCATTATTCTTCATCAAACTTTACATTAGGCACTATGTGTTACAGTAAATAGTGTTCTCCTGGCATCCCACACACCCAGATTCTTCCATCATACTTCCAGCAAGTGAAGCATGATTCATAACTCCAAAGGATATGTTTCTACGGACTCAGATTCCAGTGATGGCATATTATACACCACTTAAGCCAACACCTATTACACATGCTGATGTTATGCTTGTGAACAGCTGTTCAGCCATTGAAACCCATTTCATGAAGCTTCTGATGCACAGTTATTGTACTAATGTTGCCTTCAGAGTTAGTTTGGAACTCCATAGTGAGTGATGCAGGAGAGACAGGAATTTCTTTACCTCACTCTGTGAATTTGCATTGTCTACCAGTTTGTGGCTCAGATGTTGTTGCTCCTAGATACTCCCACTTCACAATAATAGTACTTTCAGTTGTTCTTGGAATTTTTTTAAAAATCCAGCAGTTTACAATTTCCTATAGAATACATTTTCAGGGCAGAAGAGAATCAGCTGGACAGCAGCTTAATCTTAAACAAAGTTTATAAAGTAGCTACTGCTACTTCTACAAGTCAGCAGCAGTGCAAATATATTTATTTTGGTAAATATATTTTTTATGTAGGTGGGATACTATAGAACAAACATGAAGCTTACATACCTATTGGCTTACACAGACATCCATCAACATACATTTGAAACCTTTTCCAGATGCATAAAAACCTTTCCAACCTTTATAGTAATGGATATAACCACATGAATTAATAATTTCTCATGAAAAAAAATGTATTTAATATTCATTCCTTGTTTTTTCTGAATTATTTATTAATGAAAATCTGTTTGTTTCTTATTTCTTACGACAAATGTAAAACATCTTTAGAACAGGTGGACACTACAGTAGCTTAATCATCAATAAAGTTAATGTAGTAATAGTGCTACTGATACAACCCAGCATCAAGGACAGTTTTGGATTGTTATTTAATAGGGAACATCTAAAGCCTATTCAATCTTATAAAAAGCTTTCTAGCATTTAGAGTAATGGATTTTACCATATGAATAAATCAACAAAATATTTTTTATCACATGCATTTTTTTATTTGCTTTTTCATTAAACAAAAACATGGAAACATTTTGGTGTGTTTTCTTTTCTTTTTTTTTCTTTTTTACTTTTGCCTTGATCCAAATGCTCATGTCTAGCATATTTAGTTTTATATATGACACGTACACACTCTTGAACATCTTTTAATATGTGCTCAGGGAAAGGAGCTGCTTTTCAACAAATCATACAAAAATAAAGAGGTGCATTTGATAATAGAAGTAAAAACATTTCAATTTGTTTGCACTTTCTGAATCATGGAACTTTTTACTTCCATATCCCTCTACAGTGGTGGAAAATTAGTTGAAAATTGGTATGGTTTGTACCTCCATGATTAAGTCCAAGTTTGGCAGACACTAATGAACAAGCCAATGATTTTTCACCTGGGCTGATAATGAACAAAAAAACAAAATCCTACATTACACACAGAATAAATGGCACTATTGGGTGTTAAAGGGACATAATACTCATATGCTAAATCACTTGAAACTAATGCCGTATAACTGTAAAAAGCTGACAGGAAAATATCACCTGAGCATCTCTATGTAAAAAAGGAAGATATTTTACCTCACAATTTCCTCAGCTCAGCAAAGTAAATTCAGTGTAAAAAGTTATACTAAGCTGCTGCTCAGCTGCAGGTAAATAAAATAAAAAAATGAAGAAATGAACAGTAGCCAATCAGCATCAGCAGTGCTGAGGTCATGAACTCTTTTACTGTGATCTCATGAGATTTCACTTTACTCTCATGAGATTTCATTGTAAACTTCCTTACACTGAATAGGGAAATAAGATGAGTGCGCACGTATGCTCGCTCCTTCCGCTGTCCCGGGACAGACATACTGATTTGTTGCTTAGAAGTCCTTTACATTGGGATGTGGCTACTGAGGAACTTTTGAGGTAAAATAGCTTTCTTTTTTACATAAAGATGTTCAGGTGATATTTTCTAGTCAGCTTTTTACAGCTATGCTGCATCACTTTCAAGTGTTTAAACATTTGGGTATTATGGCCCTTTAACATTGCTCAAGTGCAGTCTTTCTTTGCACTCACAGTACAAGATCAAAGTTATTTTTAAACACTCAAGTGATAATCTAGGTAACTCTTACATCTGCATGTTGGATAGTGGGTACACTAAATCCCTCACATATTAGACTTCTATGGGTGCATGCAGTAAAATTCATGTCAGATATTGCATGAGCACTAAGTCGATGGTGCTTTTCTTCACATAGTTCTGTGCTATACTATTAAAAATAAGGGTTTAGTTGAGGTCTCAAAAAGTGCTAAATTTTACAGCAGTATTTTGCATTGCACTCAAATTAAGCACTTGACTCCAGCTTGTAATATGCAAAATGAGTGATCTAATTGCAAACCCCTGCACTATCCATTAAAAAGAATAGTGTATGGTAAAAAAAATCGACAAGCCCATTTCTGCGCTATTTCCAAGTCATCTAAGGAGGTATGTGATCAACAGATGACCTACAGGGTATGTCAGTGGTCGTTAAGTGGTAAATATGTTCTGATCAAAATGTTTAACTATCCACTTGTAAAGCCAAATTTCAATCCACTTGTAATATATACCCCAAAGAAAGAGAACTGAAAAAAATACAACATTGAAGTTTTCTAATATAGCTGAATATTTTCTGTGTTGTTCCATGATTATCTATTTCATACAAAACCTAGACACTAAAGTAGGAAGGAAATATTATAAGCCTTAAAAGAGAAATGACTGAGTATTCTTAAACCTGTAAATAAGATTGAGTCTCCGATATTTCCTCTCAAAGATTTTCATTGCTCACTATTTTATATAGCTGTGTTTACTTTCTGTATTGTTTAAAATGTAAAAAAACGAGTAGAAGTTGCTGCATATTTTATTGTGTGTTTCAGAGTATTAATATTTGTTATGATTATTCTTTTGGCTGACACATAAATCTTTAATATTTTTTCTATTTATGACGGATCAGGAGTTATGGCAAAATTTGTAAAGAAAATATAAATGTCAAAAAGAAAACAAAACTAGATTTTATTGTAAACCTTAAATATCCAGTATGAACATACCACATTTTGAAGATAGTTGTGTAAAGTCAATGAATAGTCAAATGAGCAGTAGATTAACATATAGGCCTCTATTAAATGAGCAGTAGATTAACATATAGGCCTCTATTTATCAAAGTCTGGCGGACCTGATCCGACAGTGCGGATCAGGTCCGCCAGACCTCGCTGAATACGGAGAGCAATACGCTCTCCGTATTCAGCATTGCACCAGCTGCTCACAAGAGCTGCTAGTGCAAAGCCGCCCCCTGCAGACTCGCGGCCAATCGGCCTCCAGCAGGGGGGTGTCAATCAAGCCGTACTCGATCAGAAACATGGGGCCTCAAGCTCTATCCGGAGCTTGATAGATATGCCCCATTATTTCTGCTTGCATATCTGTAAAGGGGAACACAAAATGTATACTTTTTTATTTTTTAATGGTATTATTCTTCCAAATATATTTTAAAGAGATATGAAACCCACATTTTTTTATTTTCTTGATTCAGATCAATTTAAAAAAAGTTTCCAATTTACTTCTATTTTCAAACTTGCATTGTTCTTATTTTAATCTTTGTTGAAGAGATATCTAGATAGGTAGCTCTTGTATGTCTTGAGAACTACATGACAGGACATAGTGCTGCCATCTAGTGTTTTTGCTTTTGTATAATATTCTTGAAAAACCACTGTCATATATTGCTGTAGACCTATGCACACTCCTGAACTAATGTTCCTGCTTTTCAACAAAGGAGAACACAAAACAAAGAAATATGATCATAAAAGTCAATTGAAAAGTTGCTTGAATCATGAAAGAAAAAAATTGGGTTTCATGTCCCTTTAAATGGTCACCTAGACAAAATCTATTCCTGTTAATTTTTTGTTTTCGTTGGAGACTGTCTATATAACAGTTAGAAGTTTTCCTTTTATACTTTAAAAAAAAAAAAAAAGCTCATGTATTTTCAAGAAACTTTATTCTGTATTTTGGGCCAGATTATGAGTGATTCTCTAACAGTTATGCACAAGCGATATCGGGTTTATCACGGCTCTTTGAGCTCATTGGATGTAGTGCCAGTATTACAAGTTGAAGGTAAAAGCGATAGTTTGAGTGCAATTGAATTTTACGCACGTCAGGATAGCTTGACCTCAGAGCTCTGCTTTACTGTTTCTCAAAACAAAAAAGTGTCACAAAAACCATCAAAATACATTTAAAAGTTCAGTTACACTTGTAATAACACTATCTAATAAAAACTATTACGATAAATTTCAGAGCTCTGGTTAACTGTTACGCGAGTCAAAAAAGTCGCACAAAACACACCAAGAATTCTTTTAAAACTACAGTTGCACTCATAACAACATAATAATAAAAAAATGCATAAAAAAATTATAAGAGTAAAGATCTCAGATGCCCATACAAAATACATTTTCAAGGGCTATTTGTAATTTAGTATTAGAATAGTTATTTTTTCAAGGGCTATTTGTAGTTTAATATTAGAATAGTTATTTTTTTTTATTTTGGGGTGTTTTTTTGAGGGGGTTTATAGAACAGGCATAACTGTTTTTTTTTATTTTTGGTAATTTGTTATTTTTGTAATGGTAGTTTTTTTTTTATTTTTGTAATATTAGGGTTTATTTTTAACTGTAATGGTAGTTTTTTTTAATTTTTGTAATCGTAGGTTTTTTTTTAAAAAGGAATGGTAGTATTTTTTAAAAGGATAGGTTAGTTTTTAATTATTCAGGTAAGTTTTTATTTTTTTAAAGATAGTTGTTTTTTTAAAGGTAGGGTTAGTCTATTTTGGGTTAACTTTGGGGTGTGTTAGGTTATGTGGTTTAGATATTAGTGGGCCACTTTGCATTGGGGGGTCAGCAGTTAAGGGGTTAATAGTGTAGCCGAGACTTTTGCGATGTGGGGGAGAGGCAGTTTAGGGGTTAATAGTGTAGAAGCTTACTTTGAGGTGAGGGATGTGGCAGTGTAGGGCTTAATAGTGTAAAGAGGTAGTTTGAGATGTGGGGGGGGGGGGTAGCAGTTTAGGGGGTCATAGTGTAGTTTAGTGTAACTGTTTCATCTGGACAAACTCTTTATAAGTTTAAAAAGTTTGAGCGCTAGATGTGATTGCTCCCTTTGGAGCCAAAGGAAGCGCGCTCTTGTGAGTGCAATGCTTCTGTGCAATGCAAGCACGAGCTTGTCCTAGCATTGCACCTAACTCATAATACCAGCGCACATTTGCGTGCACTGGTATTTCAAAGTGGAGCGCAAATATTGTTTTAGCGAAAGTGATATTTTGTGCTAAACTTATAATATATTATATTATTATTATATAATAATATATTATATATTATTATATAATAATCTAGCCCTTAATGTGGTGTGTACAATGCACACTAGCTGGTTGGAGGTGGTTGCAAAGTGCATGCAGGCACTACCTAATGAAATCAACTTGTGAAAATAAGCTAAAACAAAATTGAAGTAAAATAATTCTATAGTGAAAGCTCATCAGAGAGTTTTGTAGTTGATTTAATTCATGAAGTAACCAAGAACCACTAGGTGCTGTTTATACTTTAACTTATTGACTGCGTAGTTGCCAGCTTGAGGTTATTAAGCACCAAAATGAGCTCACATGGTTACGCTACATGTTAAAACTTACCATGGAATAAATACACAGCAGTGAACTCTACTTTGTCACTGATTGGATCCCATAAGGTCATGTGAACAAGAAGGTATGTTAATTGCGTCAATAGAAAGAATTACGTGAGCACAATTTAGCATTAAGCATAATGGAAACACAAAGATCAATAAAAAGATATTGTTAGAATCAAGTTTTGAACCTCTCCCCTAAACATATTTGCAAACAAATTTAAAGGGTATAATATATCCAAGAAAAGTGTTGGTAATTTGCAATATGGGGAGAGTCCATTATACAATACTTGTTCTTGTTATTTGTTCATACTGCAGCCATGTATGTAATATACAACATTATCTGTGGGATTTCTTTTCTTAACCACATTTTTTTTACCATTGTTATGCAGTAACATTTACATGATTTTGACGGAAGATAACAATCAATTCTGCCAAGAACATATTTCTATACCCATGAACTTCTTTGTTAGGCATGACTTAGTATACTCTTATGAGCAGCATCCTGCAGCCACTCCAAATCTCTGTAAATCAACCCATGTTGGTAATATCCTTTAAATATATCTAACAGGGTCCGACTGAATTCAATTGAAGAGCACATCTACCAGATAAATGTTCTAAACTATGGGGCATATGTATCAAGCTCCGTACGGAGCTTGATGGCCCGTGTTTCTGGCGAGTCATCAGACTCGCCAGAAACAGCAGTTATGAAGCAGCGGTCACAAAGACAGCTGCTCCATAACCTGTCCGCCTGCTCTGAGCAGGCGGACAGACATCGCCGGAAATCAACCCGATCGAGTACGATCGGGTTGATTGACACCCCCCTGCTGGCGACCCATTGGCCGCGAGTCTGCAGCTGGCGGCGTTGCACCAGCGGTACAATGCTGAATACGGCGAACGTATTGCTCGCCGTATTCAGCAAAGTCTGGCGGACCTGATCCGCACTGTCGGATCAGGTCCGCCAGACTTTGATAACTAGAGGCCTATGTATCTATATGTTTACTAT
Source organism: Bombina bombina (assembly GCF_027579735.1). NCBI lineage: Eukaryota > Metazoa > Chordata > Amphibia > Anura > Bombinatoridae > Bombina > Bombina bombina. The sequence goes on from NC_069508.1 coordinate 127,507,642, forward strand.
CCATCTGTTATATATTTGAGTGAAAAGATAGAGTAATAAAGAATATAAAACCATGTACTTTTAAAAATGTGAAAAAAGTCAAGGCTATTCAAGTTACAAATACCTTTCTATGTGTATCAATAAATATTTGTATAAGATAGAAATTTAGTATTATGAATATTTTATTGGGTAGTTATAGCTTCTACTTGCATCAAATATAACAGATTTAAACTAGACATAGTACCTACCTGGCGACTTTTAAATGCTCAACTGCATTGAATACTTAATTAAAAATGATAACGTTTATATGATGTTAGGGCATAGGCTTACTGGCGGCAATGCACTTAAGAAGTCAATATTAAGTAGAGCAAAAAATGTCCAGTATTTATGATCAATAACTGTGAGCCTTTGTCTTTGGTTTACTGAAAGGTTTTAACAAATACCAAATATCAACAGTGAAATAGAAATTGGGGTCAGAGAAGGAATGGCATATTGATAATCTGCAGAACTATTATTAGCATTTAATTATCTAATGTCCACGTACTGATGAGGTTCATTTTATGCCAAATATGTTGTTATTTTTTTAGTAACAGACATATAATTTTGTTTTCTGTTCCTGTTATACAGACTAATAGATGAAGGCAGTCAAATAAGGTTCATACTTTCAATGAATTAAAAAAAAAAAACTGCATAAAGAATTTATAGACAATAAGGACAATGGGGTAAACTAAGGTTGGAAACAGTCGTTAAAACATAAATAAACTGAACAGCCTACACAGTTAAAGGAATTAAATAACATTACTCATTTTGCAAAATAGTTCCTGCTTTTTGTACAAAATACAAAAATGTCCTGCAATATTTTCTTTGTAACAAGAAATAATGACCCAAAATGGGCACATAAAAATACAATGGACAGATAATACTGCATACCTGGTGACCCCTTTATTCTGGACTACGTTATTCTAAGAAATGAAACACACAACACCAAATGGGGTAAAAAGGCTGCAGTTTGTTTTATTAATAAATTCTATTAACATATAAACAAAAACAGGTAAATAACTCCCATGATAACTTTAACATAAACAATCCCCACTCCTCGGGGCTTGCCCATTAATCCATTGTACTTCCCTCCAAAGGTCCCCATCAGGAACCGTAATATATACCTCTCCTGCATGGCAGGAGGTACCCCAGCAAATTCCACAGACCACCAAAGGCAAGCCCCATCCGCCAAGCTGCGACAGGATTAACCTCCTCAACCGTAAATTTAGGGAGGGAGGGAGGGAGCTTCCTCTCACCATCAGGTCCGGATAGAAGGTGAGCCTATTTCCTGCTCACTGGCTCCTTTGTGCCTTCTGATTTGCCTGCCCCCACAATCCCACCTCTAACAGTTACCTGTCCACTAGCCCTGCTCTGGGGTCAAATGCCCTTACAAAATAGGCATTTCTCCAGGGCTGGGATTAGAATTGCATGGATTTTCAAGAGCGGGGTTGAATTCATATGAATTCCAAAACCCCATAGAAACCTTTTATGCATTTTTAACAATAACCCCCATAATTTGTTTTTGGACAGTTAGGGCCAGATTACAAGTGGTGCACTATTAAGAGCTTTCGCTTGAGCGTAAACTGGCTAGATGTAAGCTTTTTGCGCACATCGGGTAGCACACAAATTACAAGTTGAAAGTAAAAATGTTGCTTGTTTATGAAACCTGACATGCGCTGACTTTGCGATATCGCGACCGCTCGTCAGGTTATAGCAACTGAAGAACACACCTGAATATATATAATATCTAATACAAATGATTCATAAAAAAATGTAAAAAGTTATAAGGGTTAAAAGGTTCATTGTATATGACAAGGTATTTGAATGGAAAGGGCTATAATGTATATATACATACATATATACACCGTATACACATATATAAATGTGTATATATACTTTGGAGCTGTTTCAACTCAAATATCTAATAAAAATTTAAAAAAAGGGGACTTCCGGTGGGCGGGCCAACTGATCAGACGTCTCTAGACAGAGCTCCGCTGATCGGAACATTATAACACCAAAATTCAGCAATCCATTGCTGGGCCCCGCACGACAGACTTGCTGGACTCTGTCACCGCACATAGTGCCGGCTGTCATCGCAAGTGCGCGAGTTACACACCACCTATCTCGGCAACCGGAGGCAAAAGACTGATAGACGCCATAAACACACCGGCGCCATCTTGGATCCCTCCATGCGGTTACCCGCTACAGTAGCCTGGGAAGAGGCAGAGCGGGGTCCCCTCTACGCCCTTAAACTACAATCTTAGGAAGCATAACACCGCAAGCCGCAGTGAGTACCACCACCAACACTGTTGTGGATTTTTGAGGCCCTAGAGGAGATGGCTCATGCACAAGGAATCACTGAAAGAGATAAACCTAAAGCATAGGGCAAAGAAAGCAGCATCGCTATAGACAGCGTTATATAAAGACAAACCGGACTGTGCCTGCAGGCTAGCAAAAGAGGGGAGAACGGAGGTCTAATTACACTTTTCTTTCCTCCCTCGCCATCATACAGAGGGTCTGCTGGGCAGGAGAAGGTGCTTATAGCGTGGGCGTGCATACAAGGTAGAGGGCCTGCTGTTTTCTTTTTGCTCAGCTGCCGCTGCACACGGACTGCAGGGATCTATATACCACACGCATACAGACTTTTCCATACCATTTAACTCTCTATAAATGCTAATCTGACCTGTCACACAGACGTGGCAAGACCCACAGTAAAGAGAAAAGCCCCTCTCAAGATTATCTCCACTTTACACCCTATCTGTTAAAGTTTCAGCACAGAGCAATCCACGCACAGACACCAAACCTTTTTGCTCACATGAAAGTGGATGACTATTTCCACAAACTCCCTTCCAATACTAAAGCTAGCATGGCTCATAGAGCAAAAACCACTGAGAGGAAGCATAAAGCTACCACTGATGCTCAGGTTGAAAGCCCAACCCGAATAGAACACTCAAATCACACAGGGCTAGATCATGGCGCCCTCCTTCAAGAGCTTAAGACTTTCTTTCTCCCAAAAATGGACTCCCTCCAGGCGGGAGTAGATACCTTAACGAGCGAGGTGCAGCAGTTCTCCTCGCGACTGAGCTCAGCTGAATCCCGCATCTCTGAAGTAGAGGATAGGCAATTCACCACAGACACAACTCTCAAACAGCTAGTTAAAAAGAACCAAACTCTCCAAGAGCGTATTGATGACTTGGAAAATAGAAGCCGCCGTAATAATTTGAGAATAGTGGGAGTACCGGAGTCAATCAAAGGAAAAGATTTACTAGAGTTCACAGCCCTCACCTTCCCTAAATTGCTGGGCATACCTTCTGACATCCTGCCTATAGATGTAGAGAGAGCCCACCGTGTGGGGCCAGAGAGAACCTTAGAGCACGCAAACATGAGGCCCAGACAGGTCATACTTAAATGCCTGAATTTCCAGGAGAAATTACGGATCTTACGAGCATATAGACTGCATAAGGAGATTCTCTACAACGGATCAAGACTTCTACTCTTCCAGGACTTCTCCATGGAGGTTACCAGACAGAGAAAGGAGTTCGCTCCGCTCTGCTCCCAACTGCATGAGCAAGGCCGGCAAGTAGCCTTATTATATCCGGCTAAACTTCGCTTGCACACACCACATGGCACCAAGTTCTTCCATACACCACAGGCCTTACAGAGCTTCCTTGCAACTGAGAACCAACAGCCTCCTACCTGAGGGGACTTTGTCACTTTGTCTCTCCCTTGTTCTTACTACCAAGGCTCTCCTCTTCCTACTTTTTAGAGGATGGAGGAATCTTGTCTTTGTTCGGTTGCCTTTTGGAGCAACCTCAACCCCTGGCCACAGACAATGAAGAGTTCCAGGCAGATCATGACCTCTTTCCTGGGGTCTGGGACTGAGATCTGCAGGATCCGGGTTTGGTACTATGTTTCACTAATGTTTACCATTTTAGGTCTTATAGGAAAAGTTAAATTTAAAGTTAAAGTTCTTTTTAAAAATGTTTATGTTTCTATACCCTGGCATAGCCTTGCTATTTTTGAAATTAGAGGAAAAATCAATGTCTTGCTTTTTAAAATTGTTTATATGTGGTTGCCTGGCTACAGAATCCCAACACTGAAACATACAAGGGGAAGGGGGACTATCCACACAATCTCCCAAGACTGTGCCAATAAAGACCACACTATTCTACTACCTAGACACTATACCACAGGGTTTCCGTTGTTTCTATGTCTCCTATTATCTCAGTTTTTGGGCAAGGGTACTACACTCATAACCTGTATACTACTTCTCAAGGTGACAGGGATCCCCTGGTCAATTCAATCCCGACAGGCCCCTTGGTTAGGACTTAACACTCCTCGCCAAGTAGTAATCACCATCCTGTCATACATGATTGGAATACACCTCATTATCTCCACTTTCAAGGTGTCTAGTTTAACTATCAAGAACAGCTATAGTTTGCCCACACTTCCTGACACACGACATGAAATACTGACTGAGGACCCACCGATGTCAATCTCACAACTCATCCACCTCACCGTCAACTACCTTAGCGCACCTCCTTACGTCTGTAAAGAAACCTTTGACTATGGTGTGGTGGGGGATGGACAGTTGATTACATTAAGTGTCTCTCTTCTCTCTACAAGTATATGGGAAACTGTTTATTGGTCATTTACTGCCTGTTGTAAACAATTGGGTTTATTGGTTCTATCTATCATGCCTCAATGTACCCATGTCCCCCTCTCGCTCTGTCTCCCATTCTCTCCTGCTCCCTCCCCCCCCCCTCCCTGTCCGGTTCCCTCCCCCCTCCCCCCTTTTTTTTTTTTTTTTTTTTTTCTCCCCGGGTCTCCGGCCCGGTCATGTACCTCCCTACATTTTAGCCTAGTATGTCATTGAAGATAGTAACTTGGAACGTGGGTGGCATCAACTCACCCGTAAAACGTAAAGCAATACTCAGTCATCTTAGAAAGATAGGAACAGACATAGCTCTCCTACAAGAGACACATTTAACGGACAGTGAACATCCGAAACTGCAGAAAGACTGGGTGGGAAATTTGACGTTTCTATCACATACGAGCGCCAGCCGCGGATTAGCTATTGCCTTTGGGAAGAGACTCACAGTTAAAATCAATCACACCCAAATAGATAAAGAGGGGAGGTTTTTGATAGTGAAGGCTAATGTTAATTCAACTGACTATCTGTTTTGTAATATATATACCCCAAACCACAGATCTACATCATTCTGGGAAACTCTGATACAGTGTCTCACCCCACACCTAGGATCTAGATTGATAATCGGGGGCGACTTTAATATAGTGGCCTCGCATAAACTGGACAGATTCTGGACAGAGGGACACTCCATTAGAGACCCTAAAGTTAATTATAAGGCCAGGTATGAGGGAAAATGTTTTGGAATGTTTGAGGCCCAACTGGACACTTGTGACATTTGGAGACTACGACATCCAGAGGGTAAAGACTATACTTGCCTGTCTAAGGCTAAGCATACTCTGTCTAGGATAGACCTTTTCCTGATCTCTAACTCTCTGACTGCTCAGGTTCGCCAATGTAAAATCCATGACATCTTCCTTTCTGACCATGCACCGGTAGAACTAATTTTAGGATCCCTGGGACCACGCTCAAATAGAAATATACTAAAATTCCCGACATACTTAACCACATCAGAGGCATTTGCAAAATATTTGACACAGTGCTGGACAGACTATTACACTGATAACGTTGCTCACTTAGATACTCCACAACTGTTTTGGGAGGCAGCAAAAACAGTCCTAACTGGCTCTATTATTTCTTATGTATCTAAACTTAAATACAAAACCCAATACAAACACAATACGCTGCAGAAACGCCTAGGGCAAACATATCGCACATACACTCAGAGTGGCTCCAGAGAGGCATTTGAGGCATATTCGGCCGCAAAGGCAGAGCTAGAATCCTTTTCGAAACATCAGGCTGCTGCGGGTCTGCTGAAGACTGCAGGCACATACTATAGGTTTGGCAGTAGATCAGGCAAACTACTAGCGATGCTAACAAAACCACAGACGGCAAGAGCTAAGATAGCAGCACTAAGATACCAGGGTAAGACACACACTGAAACAGTAGATATAGTACAATCCTTTGCTATTTTTTTTACGCAATTATACACTAGACAAGAACCCTCTACTCAGGAGGCTCAGACCCAATTCTGGCAGTCACTCAAGCTTCCGCAACTGACACAAGACCAACTAGATAAGTTGAATGCACCCATGACTAGTGAAGAAATCCTGTTTACCCTCAAATCAATCCCGGCAGGGAAAGCCCCAGGTCCTGACGGGTTGCCGGCAGAGTTTTATAGACTCCTGCAATCGCAAATCTCCGGCACATTGACTAAGCTATTCAACTCTTTTTTGTTGACTGATGCGACCCCCTCGCGGAGTTTCACCTCTGCACACATAACTCTTATTCCCAAACCGGGCAAAGATCACTCGTTGCCTGAATCATACAGGCCAATATCGCTGTTAAACACCGATTACAAGCTTTTTATGAAGGTCCTAGCAAACAGACTGAAACCCATTTTACCATCCTTGTTACATCCAGATCAAACAGGATTTGTCTTTAAGCGTACCTCGGTGGTGAATCTCCGCAGAGTTTTGCAGGTCATCGAGCATTATTGGTCACGCGAGGGGTCGGAGAGATCAGACACGGTATCGGAGGCCTTCCTGTTATCTTTGGATGCAGAGAAGGCCTTCAACCGAGTGGAATGGCCTCACCTGGTCCTTGCGATGCAGAGATTTAACTTTAATGGCGCCTTTTTGGATGTCATCTGCAAGGTATACAACTCTCCAGAAGCGCGGGTTTTGATTGACGGCCTCTTCTCCCCAGACTTTAAATTGCAAAGGGGCACCAGACAGGGTTGCCCCCTGTCGCCCTTACTGTTCAATTTAGCATTAGAGCCTTTGGCCTTGAAGCTGCGGCAGATTTTTCCGGGAATTTCATTAGGGGGTGTCCCTATGCACTTGGCATTATATGCGGACGACATGTTGTTGTTTGTAGATAATCCGGCAACACACGCTCCCCATATATTACAAACGATCAAGGTGTTTGGCGACTTCTCGGGCTACAGGATTAATGCGGCCAAATCAGAGGTCCTGTGGCTGAAGAGAGTACCGCATGCTAACTATAATTGCCCTTTTGTGGAGGTGTCGGGTTCGCTTACGTACCTGGGCATAAAGCTCCATAAAAACCCACGACAGATGTATAATATAAATATCTCGGAGAGGTGCAAAAGCTTGTCCACACAGTTGAACAATTGGACCAATCTTCCTCTAGGCCTCTCAGGCCAGATAAACTTAGTTAAAATGACGATACTACCTAAAATATTGTACCCACTACTCATGTTACCTTTTCTGATGACCAAATCAGATTTGGCCTTACTGAATAGAGCCATTGTATCCTTCATCTGGCGTGGGAAAAAAACCCGTATTGCTGCAGAGAGACTGCAACTTCCCTTCCTTGCTGGTGGTCTCGGCCTCCCGAACCTTAAATTTTATAACTGGGCCGCACTAGCGAGACTGGTCATAGACTGGCAACTCACCACCTGCCACTTTTGCGACGCAAGACTGGAGGAGACAACGGTAGCGCCTTTGGCTATAGCTTACCTGCCCTATACAAATATGAGGGACACACCTCCTCTAGTTACAAATAGTGTCCTTTACAGAGATCCCCTTCGAGCATGGTCTAAGATAAACAAATATATGAATATCACCTTACCTACTCCTAGATTTATTCCCATTATGGGAAATCCGGCATTCCCCGCGGGAAACGACTGTGAGCCATTCCGCCTCTGGAGAGAGCGCGGAATTAGAACAGTGGGAGACATACTAGACACACTGCAACACACAATAAAATCTTTTCAAGAGCTGAAACTCAAATTTAATCTTCCTAACCAACACTTTTACGCTTATCTACAACTACGACACTATGTTTCAACCCTACAAACATCATACCCAGACTTCTGGAACAAATCCCCATTTATTATATCACAAACACAGTTTCAAATAGGGGGGTTCTCTTTGTCAAACATATATATTCAACTGATAAAACAGGGGGAAAGTAAGATACACTCTAAAATGCTATTAAACTTACACTCAGATATTCCAGCAGAAATAGACATCCAGGACATAAAGGATAGTTTAGAAGCCACAAAAAAAGCCACTTTGTCGATTCCTTTCAGAGAGGCGCAGATTAGGATGCTCCACAAAGATTACATTACACCATATAGACTCTCAAAATGGAACCCACACACCCCCAATGTATGTGTTAAGTGTGGTAGTGAATCCCCTTCGTTTCTACATTACTTCTACGCTTGTCCAATCATTAAACGCTTTTGGGGTCACTATCAATATTGGATAAAATCCACTCTAGCCATAGAGGTGACAATAGATACAAGCAAAATATATTTACTTCAATGGGAGGACACACATAAAGAACACAGGAAGCTCCTTACAATATGTACATTGATAGCAAGACACTGTATCCTCTCTAGATGGATATCTAGACGCCCACCAACCATAGCTCAATTTAAACGCCAGCTAATGAAACAATTATTTGTAGAACAGTTCAACGTGAAATTAGATACAGGTCAGAGACTTCGGCCCTTCTTAAAGAAATGGCAACCTTTAATAGCCACATTTAACCCAGACCTGCAAAGACAGATCCTTAAACCTTTTGCCCACCTTGAAGTTATGATCCTGGCAACTCTTAGCGGAGATTGGCAGATTTTGAGGGAGCCCAGGGAAAATCAGCAACACAGGGCACATATTTCTGAAGAGATGCTTTTCTAAAAAACTTCACATCTGGTATCCTTTCTAGCGTATTGGGACTGGGGCCTGGGGGGATGCCCTCCTTTTTTTTTTTTTTTTTCTCTTTCCTCTACTTCGCCCCCCCTCTATCCCACCTCTAAATCTCCTCAATGTGTACTGTTTTCTTTTTTTTTGTTGTTTTTTAATATTGAGTTTGATGTTATTGTTATTGTATAAAAATTTAAAATGTTTTTGGGGCTGAGCTAGTCACATAGACCTCTATCATGATCAATATCAACTCGCACACTGTATGGACAATGGGAATAATATATAGACTATGAACGGACCTTCGATATCCCTGCAAGTACCTCAACTATTCCATGATCTACTGTTAATATATGGTGACCGTTATACCATGCTTGTTATACTTGCTATCTCGCTTTTGTTTGTCTTCATACTCCCCTATCTATACCATTCATGTCATATATTGTAACTGATTGCTCTGTGTGATGGCTTTACCCTCAACAATAAAAAAGTATTTAAAAAAAAAAAATTTTAAAAAAAGATTGAATATTAATATTTATTAATGTTTTTTATTGTGTATCTACTGTAAATATTTTACATTCCAATATTCTTCACGTAGGGGAAAATGTTCTAGGTATTTTTAAAAAGATATTCCTAATTCTTATAAATATATATATATATATATATATATATATATATATATATATATATATATATATAGACAAGAGATGTTACCAGCGCTAAATTATAACCGATAGAAAAGGTGGACAAGATGTAGTATATTATGTAACTACCTGATAGTTCAGTGGATGTGCAGCATGAAACAATGATAAAAGTGTACCCTTGGCACATATAAAAATGTTAGCAAAAAGAGAATACATCACATATAAAATTCAGCACGACAAACACAATGTAAGAATTGTTATTGAGATACAGTTGGTATTAATAAAAAATAATAATAATAAGTCTTGTTATAAAACACTTTTTTGATCTTCGTTTTTGATGCTTCTAAAGCCTTTCTATCCCCAGTATTATTGTGAGATGGAATATAAATAATACAATGTGGTGGGTGTCTCCTTACCGGAATTACCCTCAATCGTATGAGGTAATGAATGCTCTCAAATGTTAGCCCAGGCAACTCTGGAACGGTGGTGATGTTTCGTCTGTAACAGTTCTTTACAGAGTGGTTTAGTTGTTCTTTTGCTCTGTTCTTGTGCGTGCCACTTGTCGAATGGAAACTTCCAAAGGATATGCTCCTTATGATATCGATCCTTCTTGTGGTCTCTCAGGATTATGGTATTCCTCCAATTCAATGGTTATAGAGGAGAAAAGAACAAACAAGACATAGCGTAATACTGTATAAAAAATGGATTTATTACAGATACTTAAACGCTACACACTTACATTAAAAGCCCTCAATCCATGATGAGGTAAGCATTCACATGTATAAATGATATAAGATGTAGATTGGACCAGGCCAATCTAGTGGTGCAGGACTGGATACAATGTGACCCTTAATCCAGATTTGTTATATCAGTTGATATTAAAAAGTCACTCCAGAGAATTAATTATAATGAGGCTTCCAATGAGAAGCTTCTTAGTGCAAACAAATAGCAGTTAGTTAGGTCTGAATATAGTTTGCTATATTTAAGAATACGGGATTGCAGTGCACTTGCAAAACCAAATTATTAAAACAGATCTGCTCACTTGCCTGGTTGGTAGAGCTTTTGCTGGCTCTGTACAGGACATCCTGGTTTTGTCCTTTTTTAAACGTTATGGAATAAAGTTGTTCTTTACTTTTTTACTTTGCTGCCTGGAATCTATATATATATATATATAAAAATACCTATACCTGTATATCATTCAACATTATGATCTTGACTATCCAACTAAATTAAACCCAATCGGAAAGATATTTACAAGATAAACTTACCTCTGCAGACTTTTCCACCTTAAAAACAAAGATAGATGCCTTAAAGGAGGAGTTCCAAAAAAACAATGAAGATCGCAAATTTTTCCTGTGATGCAGATGACTATCTTAGCGGTCACATGTATAGATGGGACTCTCATGACGCGAAAGGAACATACCGGCAAGATCAACTATAGGCAGTTCACCGCGAGACACCTCCACAGCATCAACATCACATTCCCAGTCCTCTTTTTCCTCACAGGGAGGCAGACGCAATGGAGGAGGGGTGGCCAAAACCATCAGAGAAACTGGCACCAGATTGCAGAGGAGCCGCAGAATAAAACTATCCAGATTCTCAAAGGATTAAAGAAAAATATTAGTCAACTCAGAATTAAAAAAGAAAAAATAGGAAGAAGAAAGTCAAGCATAACTAATGAAAATGAACTAAAATATAACTAACAAAAAAATAAAATAAAAAAAAATATAAAAATATAATAAAATTAAATAAAAAATAAATAAAAAAAAAGTCTAAACTAAAAATTGTGGAATCAATTGTAAATAAGGAAAAATTAAAGAACAAATATAATAGAACAATAAGGTATTTAGTTTAGATGTAATAGAAAGAATGTACGTGCATCCATATCATGTAGCCTAAATATGCACATATATCACCCTTCAACTAAAGTGGTGTTAAAGTGATTATAAGTCCTTTATTCTGATGAATAAGTTTCAATTATTAAAAAATGTAGCATATAAAATATATTTAAAATACACAAAGTTTGCATCACATTGTATTTATATGAATGAATAAGTATTAGATTGTATAAACAAGAAAGTAAAGGCCCGGATGACAACATGGAAGGAGGGCACCTGTGACCCCACTTCCCCCCCCCAGGAGTGGATTATTCCATGTGGGTGGGGTTGGGGAACTTTGATAAGTCCCAGCACTGGAAGTGAGGTCACAGGTGTCCTTCTGAACAGCACGGTAGGAGGTGTGTACACTGACTTACCTGAAGATGGAGGCCTTGTTGCAGGAGTTGCTGTCGGCGGCGAGGAGGAATGGCGAAGGCTGGATCCGGCAGCAGTTGTCCACGGCTGGGGAGGTAGCCACGACAGGTCCGGTGTTGGAGTCAGCAGTCGGGAGCGGAAGACGGCCGGCCAGGAGGTCGAGGCCACCGGAACGCTTGAGCCCGGAGGTCGGTAGGAGAAGATCCGGTCGGGAGAGGAGTCAGCCGGCGGGTCCACAGGAGCAGGCGAGTCTGGAGAGCCATGGAAGTTTACGGTCCGGAGCGGGAACGGAGACCCGGTCGCAGGCGGCGCTGAGGTCTGACGTCATCACGGCACGTCAACGGTCGGAGCCCCAAACAGCGAGAGGACGCGGCAGATCAGGACGGACCGGGAGAAGAGGTCGGGAGTCAGGTAAGCGGCTGAGCTATCGAAGTATGGGGACATAGTGGCTGAGCTATCGCAGAAACACAAAATAAAAAAAATAAAAAAAAAAGGCGCAAAAGTTATTTGAGGACACGGGTGTATGGTGGGGGGGGGAGCTGCATTTACAGGTGGCGCCCATTGGGGGGAGGGGGGGAGGTTTTCCTCACAGAGTGCGCCCGACTGGCCTGGGAAAAAGGGAACATAGGGTTCAGCAGTGCGCAAAAAAAAAAAGTTGAGGAAATTTTTTTTGCTGGGGATCGGGGTAGGGACCCAAGGGGCATAACTGGCAGTTATTAAGGCTAGGGAAAGGGGTTAATTTAAAAAAAAAAAGAGCGCGCATAGTGTGAGGGAGTATCTGGGTTGTTTCTGCCAGCCTGGGTGGCATAAAGTTTGGCGGAACCACTTCACAAGCAGTAGGTTTGGGCTTATAGCCCTGCTTCTCTCGCTTTCTTTAAAGTAAAGAAATATATAAATATATTGTTATGATTCCCCCCATGTAAATTTAGGCGGCCCCCCCCGTTAGGCCAGGTATCGGTCTACTTGGGGCGGGCGTATCTATTAGGCCCTTCTCTGTTAGCATGGCGAGGTGCCATTTGGGCCCCCCCAAAAAAAAAAAAAAAAAGGGGGAAAGTGAGATAGAATGTAGCCTGGGGTCCTGTTTACTTGGCAGGTCCGCTGGTATTTCGTTTATTATAGCTGTTCCCCTCCCTTTGGTGGCATATAGATTGGGGGGCCATTTAGAGTGGGGGTCCCATATGCAGGATAACGGTACCTCCCCTACGGGGTGTGCCGAGCAGGGGGGGGGCCCTGTAAAGTTTTCTAAGGAGTGGGTGTCGGGTAGGGTCCTCCGGGGCGGGTACAGGAAGGGGGGGGGTCCTATAGTGGGGAGCAAAAAAAAAAAAAAAATTGGCATATGAAGGCAAAATATAGGAATGGGAGGGGGTGTTTATTGCTGTGGACGGTTTTGATTTTTTATTGTGCATTGCAGGTGGGACCGGGGGAGAACTGAGGGAGGAGGCTCTGGACGCCTCTGAAGGAGTCATCCCGGCACAGCAGGACAGGCTTACGGAGCCACCACTCGAGCTCAACGCCAGTGGTGACTTTGCGGATGAGGAGGATGATCCCTTAGAGGGCACCTCGGCGGGACCGAGAACAGCGAGTCAGGTAGGTGATCTGTCCGCCTTGGCGCAGATACTACAGTTACTGTCTCCTCAACGGAGTGTGGGAGGGCAGGGAGCAGTTTCTCAGGAGGGAGAGGTAGGGGGCAGAGGGGTTTCTGTGGGGAGAGAAGTTATGTCTATATCTACATTACAGGCACCGGTAGCAGGAGGTGGAACAGATCGAGGGGCTATGCAGCCGGCCAGGACGGCGTCTGCAAGAGGAGGCAGGAGGTCTAGGTCGCCGCGAAGGAGGACAAGAGGAGGCGGGTCATCGGCTTCGCCTACTTGGGCAAGATTGGATAGAAGTCGGGACCGGGGCAGATACGGCAGGGGGAGATCCCCTGCCAGGAGAGAAACGGTTCGGAGGAGACTGGACATGAGCAGAGGAAGGGAGGAAGATAACAGTGGCCGAGGCCGCAGGGACGAGGCGAGGCCAGTTCGAGAGGAGCGCGCAGAAGCTAGATCGGTACGGGAGGAACATACAGAAGCAAGACCAGTACGAGTGGAACGCGCAGGAACGGTGCAGCAGCCAGCAGGTGAGATGGCTGGTGGGGCACCAAGTGTGAATGGGGCTGCGTCTGGTGAGAGGGAAACGCTGGTGTCAGGTTTAAAAGCTTTAATTGCTTCTTTGGAGAACCCGGGTGGGAGTACCTCGGTTGCGGCGGCGTGGGCAACGCCAGGAGTTACCCCAGCTGTTGCGGGGTCGCCGGTACCGGCGGCAAGCACGGGAAGTACAGCGAGCAGTGTAGGAGAGGTGGTCCGGGTACCGGAAGGGGCTATGCGGAGACCATGTCTCTGTTCAATTGGCCCTTTAGGGATTCACTTAACCAGTGATTTGAGGGACAAGCTTGGGAAACGGGAATATATAGAGATTTTCTCACTGTTACCTTTGGAGCACGTTCTGGAGGTAAAGGAGGATGAGAAGGAAACAGGGAAAAAGGAGGAGGAGGAGCGCAAAAAACGTTGGCGCAAATTACCAAAGACTTTTAGTAATTGGTCGCGTGCATTCGGCATCTTGGCTAGTGTCACATGCGAGAAGTTCCCGGATCAAGGGTCTTCGTTGTTCTGTTATTACGACGAGATTTCTAGCGCGTATAGGACATACGGGGGAATGGCGTGGTGGCAGTACGACGAGGGCTTTAGGCAAAGGTTGGCGGTGCGGCCAGAGATGCGGTGGGACGACAGAGATATGAGCATTTGGCTAGAGATTATGACTCCCTTAAGGGGTAGTCATTCCTTTCGGGGTTACGGGCAAACATCGGGCAGCGGAAGCTCCGGGGGGACTGGATCAGCCCTTAGAAAAGGGGTATGCTTCCAGTTCAACGATGGGCAGTGTAAGTTCGGGGCCTCATGCAAATACAAGCACGAGTGTTCTGGGTGTGGGGGTGTACACCCCTTCGCGAAATGCTTCAAGAAAGGGAAACAAGCGACCCGGTCAGGAGACGTGGGTTCAACGGGCACGGACGCCAGTGAGGGTCGAAAAGATGGCCCCATGGTTAGAGGCTTACGCCAGTAAGCGCGGACGCGCTGAGGATGCTGAGCTGCTACTTACGGGTTTTAGCTCGGGTTTTATGATTCCGTATAAAGATGAGCGAATGGAGGGTATTCCAGGGAATTTGAAGTCAGCCAGGGAATACCCGGGGGTCCTAAGAGAGAAAATTGAAAAGGAGGTTCGATTGGGTAGAATGGCGGGTCCGTTTGCGGAACCCCCATTCATGAACCTCAGGGTATCACCACTGGGGGTTGTCCCCAAGAAGGCCCCGGGTCAATATCGCATGATCCACCACCTGTCTTACCCTAAAGGATTGTCGGTCAATGACGGCATCGATCCGGAATTGGTGGCGGTGAAATATGCATCATTCGACAAGGCTGTGGGCTTAGTGAGAACGGCGGGCCTTGGGGCTTTAATGGCAAAAGCTGATGTTGAATCTGCTTTTCGCTTGCTCCCGGTCCATCCAAGGTGTCACCATCTTTTGGGATGCAAAATGGATGGATCTTTTTTCGTTGATTTGTGCCTCCCGATGGGATGTTCAATTTCATGTTCCTATTTTGAGCGGTTCAGTTCCTTTGTTGAGTGGGTGGTGAAACAGACGGCGGGGATTTCGTCTATGGTACATTATCTGGACGATTTCCTGTTTGTTGGGCCGGCTGGCTCGGCGATATGTGACCGTCTGGTCCGGGCTTTCGGGCAGGTGACCGAGGAATTTGGTATCCCGGTGGCCGCTGATAAATCTGAGGGCCCCACAACGTCATTGAGTTTTTTGGGAATCCAATTGGATTCCATTAAGATGGAGTGCAGGTTACCAGAGGACAAGGTAGCTGACCTCAAATCGGTGATTGGCAGGATGCTGGCGAGAAAGAAAGCTACCCTCAGGGATATACAATCGTTGTTGGGAAAGCTGAACTTTGCATGCAGGATAATTCCCATTGGCCGAATATTCTGCAGACGTATGTCATTGCTGACAACTGGAGTTTCTGACCCAAGACACCATGTCAGGTTGTCGGTGGAGGTCAAAGAGGACTTGAAGGTCTGGCGGACCTTCTTGGAGGATTTCAATGGGCAAGTGATCATGCAGGAAATAGGCTGGTCAGACGACCAGTTGTGTTTATTTACAGACGCTGCAGGAGCCCACGGTTTTGGGGCCTATTTGAACGGCCAGTGGTGTGCGGATAGATGGCCCGAAGTGTGGACCGAGTGGGGTTTGACTAAGAACCTGACTTTCTTGGAATTATTCCCGTTGGTTGTGGCATTAAAGATTTGGCCGGAGCAGCTAAAAGGCTAAAAGGGTTTGTTTCCATTCTGACAATCAGGGAGTGGTATGGGCAATCAACCGTTTAACGGCAAATTCGCCGGCGGTGATACGGCTCCTAAGGGTGTTTGTATTGGAGTGCCTGAGATGCAACATATCTTTCAGAGCAGTGCATGTCCCGGGTCGATTTAACGTTATTGCTGACGCTTTGTCACGATTTCAGTGGGACAGGTTCCGAGAAGTGGCCCCGGGAGCGGAACGGGATGGAGTAGCATGTCCCGAGGATCTGTGGTACCTGGGTTGCCAGGAATGTTGAGATTAATCAAAAGGGCTTTGGCTCCTAACACATGGAGGGCTTACGCCCGAGTGTGGAAATTGTGGGAGCGGGTGCTACAGGAGGAGCAGTATCAGGAATGCAGGAGGAGTAATTTCTTGTTGTGGATGAGCTGGGTAGGTTCGTGGGAGAGGGAAGGGCTATCGCCCTCTGAAGTGCGAAAGAGGATGGCAGCAATGGCATTCCTTTTTCGTTTGCTGGGTAGGGAGGACCTTACAAAAAATTTTGTGACTCGGATGGCAGTCAGAGGGATGTGTAAGAAGCGATTCCGGTCGGATGGTCGGAGGCCAGTTACTTTTGCGATTCTGCAGGGGTTGGTGGCAGAGCTAAATAGGGTTTGTTTATCAAAGTATGAAGAACTGTTGTTCAGGGCCGCTTTTGTCCTGGCTTTCTTTGGAGCATTCAGGGTGTCGGAGCTGGTGGGAAAAAACAGGTGGGACGTGAGCGGAATGAGTAGGCAGGATGTTGTGGTGACAGAAGGGATGGTCGAGTTATGGGTTCGGAGGTCTAAAACGGACCAAGAGGGTAGAGGATCGGTAGTGGTGCTGCGGGCAATCGGCGGGGAATGTTGTCCGGTAAGGGCCGTGAGGGAATATCTTCAGATGGCCGGTTCTGGGGCAGGCCCGATGTTGGTTCATGCGAACGGAATGCCATTGTCGCGTTTTCAGTTTGTGGCAGTAATGCGGAAGGTGTTGGGATTAATGGGAATTGTGGGTCTGGAGTTTGGTTCTCATTCTTTCAGGATAGGCGCGGCGATGGAGGCGGCCAATTTGGGGTTAGAGGCTTCAGTGATTAGGAGGATCGGGAGATGGAGATCAGAGCGATTCCGGGGGTATGTGAGACCGGGTTTGGTGAACCGAATCGGGGGGAACTGATAACGTTTTAATTTTTTGACAGAGCCGGGGAAGTGTTGGATTGTAGGACATTCCTACATATACTGGGTGAGGAAGGCAGCAGCAGTGAAGCCGGATGGGACCCAGTTGGGCTTTGGAAGGGACCGGCTTATCATCAGATGGTTTGGGATCAGGGGCATGAAATGGTCACAAGTAGTAGGCACGGTGGTGGAACATGCCAGGCTTTTCTCCCCCCCGAAGGTATTGGTGGTGCACTCAGGTGGAAACGATTTGGGATGTATGCCACAGAAGGCATTAATTGAGGACATAAAAAGAAGTTTTGATAGATTGTGTCAGCTGTTTCCGGGTATGGTCCTAGTATGGTCCGAGATTGAGAGTAGAGTAGTATGGAGATCGGCGTGGGATGCAAACAAACTGGAGGCTTCCAGACGAAAGGTCAATAGAACCGTATCTGGGTATGTAAAGGGGCTGGGGGTGTTGGCTTACGCCATGTAGAGTTTGAAGGGGAATCGGGGAAATGTTTTTACTTGAAGGACGGAGTGCATCTCAACGAAGTCGGGCTACATTTATTTAATTTTAATCTTCGGGAGGGGATAGAAAAGGCCTTAGCTTTGGTTGGCGGTACTCGCTAGGGAGCGAGTTGTGGCGGAAGTGCTTGCTAGTTTCTGTTGAGGCTTACGCCTAATGGAGCATGGTGGTAGTTATGTTGGGGTATGCAAAGGAATGTGAGGAACGCCCAGCCCTGGAAGGGGTGGGGGCTTAGGAGAAAATAAAAGCAAGCACTGAGGTGGATTGTAAATATTGTTGAAAAGTTAAATAAAGATGTTAATTTATTGGTTTGTTTAATAAATAAGCTGCGGCCTTTTCTCTCCCAACCAGGTGTTGTGTATTTATTGATCAAGGAACGAATAGTGGGAAAATGTGGGGTCAAGTAAAGGCCCGGATGACAACATGGAAGGAGGGCACCTGTGACCCCTCTTCCCCCCCCCAGGAGTGGATTATTCCATGTGGGTGGGGTTGGGGAACTTTGATAAGTCCCAGCACTGGAAGTGAGGTCACAGGTGTCCTTCTGAACAGCACGGTAGGAGGTGTGTCCCGCCCTCCCTCCCTATATGGTGAGCTAGGTGATGTCGCAGCGCAGGCGGAAGTGCTTGCTAGTTTCTGTTGAGGCTTACGCCTAATGGAGCATGGTGGTAGTTATGTTGGGGTAAGCAAAGGAATGTGAGGAACGCCCAGCCCTGGAAGGGGTGGGGGCTTAGGAGAAAATAAAAGCAAGCACTGAGGTGGATTGTAAATATTGTTGAAAAGTTAAATAAAGATGTTAATTTATTGGTTTGTTTAATAAATAAGCTGCAGCCTTTTCTCTCCCAACCAGGTGTTGTGTATTTATTGATCAAGGAACGAATAGTGGGAAAATGTGGGGTCATATAAATTGTACATTTTAGAAATAATAAGTAATAAAAGAATAAGAAACATATGCACCCTGTATTTGCTAAAACAACTAAGTAGGACTTAATAGCAATGTTTCTTTAATTTTTAATGAATAGAGAATATTCACCTGTATTCACATCTATATACTGTATTTGTGACTTGAATATTGTTGTAAATACTTGGCTTGAGAAAGGGCACTGCCCGAAACATGGCCTAAGTGCGTCTGCTTGGAATAAAAATCACAAAAGGAAATATGGAGTGCTTTAGCCTTCTCTTCGAAATTATATATATATATATATATATATATATATATATATATATATATATATATATAAATAAATAAAGACAAGAGGGCATATAAAGGGACAAAGTAGTGCTGGTTGTTACAGAGATATAATGAACGGCGTAATAAATGTCAGGTTATACACTTAAAGTAAACACACAGATATGAGTAAATCAATATGTACATAGATGGATATGTAGTATTACTTTGCACTTATGTATCATACAAAAAATACTGGAGTGTTCCACAAAAGGACAGTGAAAATATGTGAAGTGCAGACTTACAAGACAGAACCTCAATCATATGAGGTAAGTGATCCGCACATCAGGAGATTCCTCTTAAGGGCTTCAGCTGTCTTCCTTAGGTATAGATGAAACTTCAGTTAATTAGCACACTGTTTTCCCTCGGCCGCTTTAAGTATGGTTCCTCTCAAGGTAAGGTGAAGAATCCAGCCGCATATATGAGGGAAGAAAAGAGGCTCAAATAGTGTGATATTGTTTGAAAAAAAACTTAATACTTTATTCATACACACACACTCTTAAAATTGCCTGCTTACAATAAATGTCCTCACGAATATGAGGTATTAGCAAAGCGGTTTAAACACACAGTGGGTGCAAAGGTGCAGTCCTTCTCTGCAAACACTAAGTAGTTGCTTTCAAACAGCAAAACAAAGCAAAGTATTTGGTGAGTAAAAGTACACCGGAGTGTCCGGTATTGAATCAGTCCATTTCTGTCTTTTATGGCTAACGCGTTTCAAAGGTTACCAAATGCTTCCTTCTTCTTCAGAGACTGATTTCTTTCTGCACGGATGATTCATTTATTGCTGTGTAATCTCGCGACTTTTCGCTGAGATTCTAATCTGCACTTATCATTGGGCAAAGGGCACACACCCCTCCTGACGCTTCTGAAAGGAATACTCATTGGTCCTGAACAGAGGTGTGTGTTAAGCTGTAAACCCAGTGCCGATATAAAAAGAGTTTTATCACTTTATCAGTATTACGGATTTTTATAAATTATTTATGTTTGTAATTTATTACCTAAAAAACACCTAAGCAAAACCTAATAATAATATTTATAATATTTATAACATGGAGCTTTCTTGTTTGCCACTCTTTACAATGCTATATCCTATCCTAGAATATAACAGGTATATTTAGACATGTTTAAAGTTTAAAAAACAACCCAGAAGAATATATATTTAAAAAGAGTTAAAAATTTGAAATAATCAACCAAAAAGATCCCATAAGAATTCATTAAAAAAGAGAGAGGGTGAACACAGTATACAAAAAATACATTGATATTTGTTTATAAGATGGTTCATTAATTTATACTTCCATACGAGTCATACAGTTTCTAATTGGGAAATATATAGGTGTATATACAGGGAGTGCAGAATTATTAGGCAAGTTGTATTTTTGAGGATTCATTTTATTATTGAACAACAACCATGTTCTCAATGAACCCAAAAAACTCATTAATATCAAAGCTGAATAGTTTTGGAAGTAGTTTTTAGTTTCTTTTTAGTTATAGCTATTTTAGGGGGATATCTGTGTGTGCACGTGACTATTACTGTGCATAATTATTAGACAACTTAACAAAAAACAAATATATACCCATTTCAATTATTTATTTTTACCAGTGAAACCAATATAACATCTCAACATTCACAAATATACATTTCTGACATTTAAAAACAAAACAAAAACAAATCAGTGACCAATATAGCCACCTTTCTTCGCAAGGACACTCAAAAGTCTGCCATCCATGGATTCTGTCAGTGTTTTGATATGTTCACCATCAACATTGCGTGCAGCAGCAACCACAGCCTCCCAGACACTGTTCAGAGAGGTGTACTGTTTTCCCTCCTTGTAAATCTCACATTTGATGATGGACCACAGGTTCTCAATGGGGTTCAGATCAGGTGAACAAGGAGGCCATGTCATTAGATTTTCTTCTTTTATACCCTTTCTTGCCAGCCACGCTGTGGAGTACTTGGATGCGTGTGATGGAGCATTGCCCTGCATGAAAAAATCATGTTTTTCTTGAAGGATGCAGACTTCTTCCTGTACTACTGCTTGAAGAAGGTGTCTTCCAGAAATTGGCAGTAGGACTGGGAGTTGAGCTTGACTCCATCCTCAACCCGAAAAGGCCCCACAAGCTCATCTTTGATGATACCAGCCCAAACCAGTACTCCACCTCCACCTTGCTGGCGTCTGAGTCGGACTGGAGCTCTCTGCCCTTTACCAATCCAGCCACAGGCCCATCCTTTTGTGGAACACTCCAGTATTTTTTGTATGATACATAAGTGCAAAGTAATACTACATATCCATCTATGTACATATTGATTTACTCATATCTTTGTGTTTACTTTAAGTGTATAACCTGACATTTATTACGCCGTTCATTATATCTCTGTAACAACCAGCGCTACTTTGTCCCTTTATATGCCCTCTTGTCTACCTATATTTTGTGGCGGGTGATTTCTGTGGAAGTAAGGGAGTTTCTCTCTATCTTGTTTCAGCTCTCACCCTCCTTAAAGGGATAGCTGCTTCCAGGTTGTTTTTTTTGTTCTAAGGGAATTTCTGCCATCTAGTATACATATAAATATATTCCCCACTATATGTTTATATTCTTTATTGCTTACTCATTTTAGCGCCCTCTCTCTTTTTTCGCTTCTAGTTCTCTCTCTCTCTCTCTCTCTCTCTCTCTCTCTCTCTATATATATATATATATATATATATATATATATATATATATATATATATATACAGGGAGTGCAGATTTATTAGGCAAGTTGTATTTTTGAGGATTAATTTTATTATTGAACAACAACCATGTTCTCAATGAACCCAAAAAACTCATTAATATCAAAGCTGAATAGTTTTGGAAGTAGTTTTTAGTTTGTTTTTAGTTATAGCTATTTTAGGGGGATATCTGTGTGTGCAGGTGACTATTACTGTGCATAATTATTAGGCAACTTAACAAAAAACAAATATATACCCATTTCAATTATTTATTTTTACCAGTGAAACCAATATAACATCTCAACATTCACAAATTTACATTTCTGACATTCAAAAACAAAACAAAAACAAATCAGTGACCAATATAGCCACCTTTCTTTGCAAGGACACTCAAAAGCCTGCCATCCATGGATTCTGTCAGTGTTTTGATCTGTTCACCATCAACATTGCGTGCAGCAGCAACCACAGCCTCCCAGACACTGTTCAGAGAGGTGTACTGTTTTCCCTCCTTGTAAATCTCACATTTGATGATGGACCACAGGTTCTCAATGGGGTTCAGATCAGGTGAACAAGGAGGCCGTGTCATTAGATTTTCTTCTTTTATACCCTTTCTTGCCAGCCACGCTGTGGAGTACTTGGACGCGTGTGATGGAGCATTGTCCTGCATGAAAATCATGTTTTTCTTGAAGGATGCAGACTTCTTCCTGTACCACTGCTTGAAGAAGGTGTCTTCCAGAAACTGGCAGTAGGACTGGGAGTTGAGCTTGACTCCATCCTCAACCCGAAAAGGCCCCACAAGCTCATCTTTGATGATACCAGCCCAAACCAGTACTCCACCTCCACCTTGCTGGCGTCTGAGTCGGACTGGAGCTCTCTGCCCTTTACCAATCCAGCCACGGGCCCATCCATCTGGCCCATCAAGACTCACTCTCATTTCATCAGTCCATAAAACCTTAGAAAAATCAGTCTTGAGATATTTCTTGGCCCAGTCTTGACGTTTCAGCTTGTGTGTCTTGTTCAGTGGTGGTCGTCTTTCAGCCTTTCTTACCTTGGCCATGTCTCTGAGTATTGCACACCTTGTGCTTTTGGGCACTCCAGTGATGTTGCAGCTCTGAAATATGGCCAAACTGGTGGCAAGTGGCATCTTGGCAGCTGCACGCTTGACTTTTCTCAGTTCATGGGCAGTTATTTTGCGCCTTGGTTTTTCCACACGCTTCTTGCGACCCTGTTGACTATTTTGAATGAAACGCTTGATTGTTCGATGATCACCCTACAGAAGCTTTGCAATTTTAAGAGTGCTGCATCCCTCTGCAAGATATCTCACTATTTTTTACTTTTCTGAGCCTGTCAAGTCCTTCTTTTGACCCATTTTGCCAAAGGAAAGGAAGTTGCCTAATAATTATGCACACCTGATATAGGGTGTTGATGTCATTAGACCACACCCCTTCTCATTACAGAGATGCACATCACCTAGTATGCTTAATTGGTAGTAGGCTTTCGAGCCTATACAGCTTGGAGTAAGACAACATGCATAAAGAGGATGACGTGGTCAAAATACTCATTTGCCTAATAATTCTGCACTCCCTGTATATATATATATATATATATATATATATATATATATATAGCTAACATCCATAGAAAGCACTCACCGGGTCTGTACAACTTAATAAATCAAGAATTATTCATAGTAACGTTTCAGGGGTGTTTTAGCCCCGTCCTTAGACCAATGAAAGTGCATATAAACATACCTCACCTTATATCCCCAACACCGCATCATCTCAGCCACAAAACTGGAACTTCCATGACGTCATGACCGCTCCACTGCACATGACCAGCCGTTACCATGGAAACCGGGAGCGCCGTGCCTAAGAACAGAGTAGTGGCAAAGAACAAAAGCATATTATTCACAATGTGTTCTGCAGGCAATCTTCTATATCCCTATCCCTTTACTAACCTTATGCTCAAAAATAGTGCCTGATCAAAGTATTATTACAAATATATAAATACACAATTCTACACGTATAAACACATAGGATAAACCTAAAGCTCAGTCCACCTATAAAGTTTCAATGCTAAATGGTTAACAAATAGAAATACTACTGGGTGTCCACCATTAATAAAATATTATATCAGAATGATATTTTATTAACTAAATAATTAGCAACTGACCAGCCATAGAGCCTATTCATAACTTACTGATCTGACCCTCACTCTATAAATTAATCCAATGTATACAATATTAACAATGCTCAGAGTACTTAGGATTATAAAAAGCAATGCCAATCCAGGAGTGTATTCAACCCTCTGGGCACCAAATGACCAAGGTTAAATATCCACCTGTACTTAGGCTGTAGCAGCAAATTCCCACTGTCTCCCCCTCTTGTCAGAGGGGGGATGTGATCTATGATCACATACCTCAATTCTGAAACCATATGCCCATGTATCGCAAAATGTCGGGCAACAGGTTGCTCCGACTTGCCATTTTTTATGGCCGTGCGAATCGAAGTCTGATGATTGGCCATATGGGTCCGGAGGTCATCATTGTTTTTTCCGACATAGAAATAACCCACACGGACAGTGTAATATATAAACAATATATGTTGTTGTTCAGGTTACTCTATGCCAGATCTCAAACCTTTTGCTTGTAGAGGGATAGGTGAAAAATCTGGTATTAAGAAGAGTATTGCAGGTCATACATCCTGCACACTTATAACAACCAGGTTCAACTTGTTGGAGCCAAGATGTGGTCCTATAGCTCAGTACTGGATCAACTTTAACCAGCATGTCCCTAATCGATCTCGTCCTTCGGAAGCCAATCTTTGGAGGCTGCATTCTTTCAAAAGGCAAGTTCCCATCTGATTCTACAATATTCCATTCCTGCTTTATTACACTCGGCAAAGTCCTTTTGTCGGAAACAAATGAATCTTGATCCATATCTTTAAACGAATTGTAATGTTTCAGAATGTGTTTCTTCTTATAGCCCCGTTCCAAGAATCTATCCTTCATCTTGATTAGTTGGATTTTTGCTTGGGTCCTCTCGCTGTTATTACTTACCATTCTTTTGAATTGCAATATTGAAAACGCATTTTTTAGAGAAGGAGGGTGGCAACTGGTGGCATTCAATAGAGGTCCCACATAGGAGTATCTGTTAAGCTGGTTACGAATAGGGCATGTTTGTAGTAATTCCAGAATTAACCCCACTGGAGGTCCCACATAGGGGTATCTATTAAGCTGGTTAAGAATAGGGCATGTCTGTAGTAATTCCAGAATTAACCAAACTGGAGGTCCCTCATAAGGGTATCTGTTAAGCTGGTTATGAATAGAAGAACATGCCTGACAAAAAACTACTTCAAGTTTGAGCAACACTTCTATCTACAGTTGATGGGGACGGCAATGGGGTCTAATGTGGCCCCATCGTACACCAACTTGTGCATGGCAGAGTTTGAAGAGTTTGGCACCAACCTCTTCCAACATCATCACATTAAATATTTTAAAAGATATATTGATGATTTGTTCCTCCTATGGGGGGGGGGGGACTGAAAAAGAACTACAGAATTGATTTGAAGCTCTGAATAAAATGATTCCATCTTTACAGTTCAAAATAACTTACAACAAATGTTCAGTGGATTTTCTAGATTTGAGAGTCTATGTTAAGGATGGCAAACTCCAGACTACTCTGTTTAGGAAAGAGACTGAAAGAAATTATTGAATGCCACCGGTTGCCACCCTCCTTCTCTAACAAATGTGTTACCATTACCAATGTTGCAATTCAAAAGAGTGGTGCGTAATAACAGCGAGAGCACCCAAGCATAAATCCAACTGATCGAGATGAAGGATGGATTCTTGGAACGGGGCTGTAAGGAGAAACACATTCTGAAACATTACAATACCTTTAAAGATATGGATCAAGATTAAGCCCTTACCTCCTTCAAACAATTGACAGTGGAAGATAGAATGATTCTTACGACAACATACACTACCAACAAAAGAACATTGCAAAGTGTAATAAAGCAGGAGTGTATGGTGGTAATTTTTCAATTTTCATTTTTACACACACATTGCTTTTTGACTATGATTTAGGATAGTTATTGCAAAAACATACTTCAGGTTGTTTTCTGCAAGACACCCTGAGAACACCTATGTCCCCCATGCATAGGATTGACAGGGGTTTTGGTTAAATAAAAAACAGGCCCAATTTTAGAAAAAAATAGAGCTTTGAAATGTAAAAATCTGGCACAGTAAAAGTAAAAAAACAACAACAAAAAAACATCTAACAGTAAACATAACCCAAATTTTTTTTAAAAATTGACCATTGTATGGTACTGCTTGAAACAGTCCCCAATGCAGAGTCCAGGCTGTCCAGGGCAATCAGGACAGTGATATATGGTGTTCCTTCTCTATCCCCTCTTGGTACAGACTCTATTTTTATATGGTACAGACTATTTTTTTTTGTGATTTCTGCTTTGCGGCAGTAGGGGGGATTTTAAATTTAAAATTTGTAGCCCCAACTCTGCTCTCTCCCATCACCACCTGGGGAGCAGGTGCATCATGGTACAAAATCCCCAAAATGATCTGGAGCTGAAACTGTAAAAAGAGTATTTTTAACTCCACAGTTTGCTTTTTTGAACAACAAAAAAGAGTTGTGGGTTGCAATCTGCATTAGGTAAATTGCAACCTTTTTGTACCAGGCCCTTGTCTTCCGCATAATTAGGTAGGGCTGCAGCAGCTGATCTGCCAGATCAACCTAACCCATATGCCGGTTATAAGACTTGATGCACACTGGCTTCCTTATGATCTCAGCTCTGCCACGTACAGAGACCATCACCGTCCTCTCTGTGTGGATGGTGGTAAGAAGGTATACATCCTTCTTGTTTCTGTACTTAAGTGCCAACAGCTCCTCTTGGCGCAGAGCTAAGGTCTCCCCACTTCATAGCCGGGTGCGTACAAGTTGTCCTGGGAAACCTGCATGGTTCTTTTTAATTGTACCGCAAGCTACTGTTTCAAAGCAATATAGTATCTTGAGCAAAAGGACACTTGTATAAAAATTGTCCAAGTACAAGTGATACCCTTTGTTCATTAGGGGTAATATCAGGTCCCATATAATCTTGCCAGTGGTTCCCATATGTTCTGGGTAATCTGGAGGGTCAAGGTGGCTATCCTTTCCCTCATACACCCGAAAGGCCTGAGTATACCCAGTCTCACTCTCACAGATCTTATACACCTTTACCCCATACCTGGAGCGCTTGGAAGAAATATACTGCTTGAATCCCAGCCTTCCTTTATACTTCATTAGGGATTCATCAACGCATATATTCCTTCCAGGTGTATAAGCCTCTGCAAACCTGGCAGAAAGTGGGTAATCAGGGGGCAGATTTTATACAGCCTGTCAAACTGGGGATGCTGTTGTCACTGAAGTGCATGAAATGCAGAATCATTTCATACCTCTGCCTCAACATACTCTGGGAGAAAATGGGGGTAGAGCAGATGGGGCTACTGCTCCAGTAGGAGCAAATGGAGGGTTTCTTTATGTTGCCCATCAGCATAGTCAATGCCCAGATTTTTTTTAAATTTGGCAAATTGATGGGGGCCCATTGCTGCTTTGCCAAATATGTTTCAGGCTTTGCAGCACGGTACTGATAGGCATATAAATTAGTTTGGGCGACAATGTTCCCCAATACATCATCGCCCAGAAACACCTCCATAAACTGTTGGGGGCTAAATCCTGCCACATCTATATTTAAGCCAGCATTTGCTGTGAAGGGTGGGATATCTGGCCTCTGGAGATGAGGCGTTACCCACTCTTTAGCGGCAATGGCAGCAACACGCCTCCTTCTGGCAGGGGGGCTGGCAGGGGGGCTGACAGGGGGGCTAGCAGCCACATATACATCATTATCAGTTAAGACTGCATCTAATAATGTATCTGAGCATATGGCAGGGTCAAAATTGGGGTCTGAGTCAGACATAGAGGCATCTGACTCTAACGCAAGAATAGCATACACCTCCTCAGCACTATATCTTTTCTGTGACATTTTTGTATCTGTCACAGAAATAATTTACAAAAAAAATTTTAAATTTAAATTAAATTAATTAACTAAATGGCTCTGAAAAGAGCCTTTTGGTTTTTAAAAAATTACAACAAAAAAATTAACCCCTTAAAAAAATGAACAGACAGCAAAAAAGTACAGCTATGCTACTGCCAGTGATTTACAGTGATCACTGGCAAGCTAGGGGATAAAGACTCTGCAAATTACATTAAATTAGCTAAATGACTCTGAAAAGAGCCTTTGGATTTTTAAAAAAATTACAACAAAAAAATTAGCCCATAAAAAATGCACAGACAGCAAAATAAGTGCAGCTATGCTACTGCCAGTGATTTATAGTGATCACTGGCAAGCTAGGGGTTAAAGGCTCTGAAAAGAGCCTTTGGATTATTAAATTTTTAACAAATAAAATAAATAAATCTCTCACTCTTCCAAACACAGGTGAATAAACATCTGTATGATCTAAAGTGTTACTACACAGAAAACCTTGTTTCTTTTTTGCAAACACACGTCTATTTTGTGTAAACACGCTTTAAAGACAACCCCCCCCGCTTCTGACTACATCTCAGCTCAGTGATGATGTTGGCTGACTTTTACCTAAGTTGTGATCCCCATTATATCCTATAGGAAAGACATCCCTACTCGTCAGTAGAGTAAGGTTAGGTTTTTTAGAATATATTGACCGAAGAACTGCGAGCCTGGCAAACCCAAACAGGCAATTTGTTATCAGTCTGTCGATGTTTTGAATATCGGAGTCAAAGTGTGTCTGTCAGATAAAATAACTTTTACCCATGGTGATGAATGACACTATTATTTTAATATTGTACAAACTCATATTTATCCAAACACTAATTCCAAGGATTCTCAGTCCTACTTCCAAAAAGTGATACCAAAGAAAACAGAGGCGCCACTTCAAAGGCAATGAATGAATGTTCAAGGTGTTTTCCACATTTTAGTACCACAGTCAGCTCTTCTTAAAGGATAAAATATGAACTGTAACAACAAAGAGGTAAATAAGGTGCTCCAATGGCACAATATCATAAGTATCAGGAACCCTCATACATAAATCCCCCTAGCGAAGGATATTCACAAAATGGTTGCACTTATCTCAAAGTGCTAATCCAGCAATCTGGGATAACACAAACTCCCCAGCTAGCTCACCTCCAGCCACAAATGGTTCTAGACAACTGCAGGGACTTTACCAGTACTGTGTCCCCCAGTGATCATTAGGATAAAAAAAATAACCATTCAGGACTCAGAATTTACTTTAAAAAATCTACCAAGCTAACTTGGAGATAAATTTAATAAAAGTATGTGACACAAGTTAAAGGGAAAATTGCCTAGGGAAAGAGGACTGGGTAAAAGGCATCAATATAGTTACTGGAGAACAACTAAAAAGTATATCTACAATCCAGATTAACCAATTTCATGACTAGCTCTGTCCAAATCTCCATACTATATATGATTTGTGGGGGCACTGCTCTTAAATCTCCATGACGAAGCCACCAGCCTTTATATTACAAATAGTCTCTTAGAAATATTGGGAGATAGTTTGTGCCTCCAACCTTTTTAATATCCTCCCATTCACTAGATTAAAAAAGGATGGCGGGAAAAGGGTGGGAGAGAAAAAAGGGGAATATGGTGTAAAATATTTAAATGGACAATTAAGTCAAAATTAAAATTTGTATGGTTCAGATAGAACATGACATTTTAAAAGTTTTCCAATTTATTTCTATTAAGTCATTTGTTTAGTTCTCTTGGTGTTCTATGCTGAAAAGCATACCTAGGTAAGCTAAGGAGTAGCAATGTACCATTGGGAGCGAGCAGCTGACTAGAGACTAGGCATATATGCCTCTTGTCATTGGCTCATCTGATGTGTTCAGTTAGCTCCTAGTAGTACATTGGTGCTCCTTCAATAGTACATTAATGAATATGTAATTGAGCCAGAGGGGGGCGGGACTGATCCAGAGGGGCAGGGCTGAGTCAGAGGGGGCGGGGCTGGGCAGGCCATACAAACTTTCAGGCCCGGTCTGATTTCCCAGTCCGGCCCTAGTTCAACCTGCTTTTTCTTTTATATTCTATAAATACATTGGAAATTTTCAAACAACATCTTTTCTAATGCATTAGAATGACATACAATGTTCTTCCTCAACAAACTCTTATGAATTAGAAATGAAATCAAAGTGTTTTACTGCTTCTTTATTCAATATTGTACAACCTTAACGTTTCTCTTAAGTTTGCAGGTATTTTGCAAGGTGCGTTATATCTTTCATTCTACTTATCTTGTGAATTGATACAAAATACGAACCAAAGTTTGCAAAAACTATAAATGCTGTTGTACAACAATATCCTTTTTTTTCTTTCTAAAACATCACTGTATGTAAGGTTTATAGAAAGACAGTTTATTTTCCTCACAATATTTCAGTCTTTTGAATAAAGCATTTTTTTTTCATTCTTAGGCTGCACTATGTATAGTACAAAGAACCTAAAGGTCTGGGTAGGGTTCGCACACATCACATAACTGTGCTTCATTGTGCATAGAGGAATAATCATAACTTAGTTGCTACAGTAAGTGTAAGCTTTCACAGGACTAAATAAAGAACTGGCTAGGTGAAGGCTCTGAACTGTATCTATCTTTGTAAAAAAAAAAAAAAAAAAAAAAAAAACCTGATCTCACGACACGTCAGTGAAAAAAAGAAACACTATTGAACTTGTTTCTTGAGGCTGATTTATCTATAATGAGGATGCAGAATAAAGAGTTTACTGTAGAAATCTTACCTAATCATATAGGAATAAAAAAGAGCGACATAAAGGGAAATGAAATGACTCTTGTGACTATGCGCTAGACATGTGCATTAAGTAAAAGGTGTTGCTTCAACCTTGAAATTGCTGTGAACTGTTTTATAAAAAAAAGGCTTTATTATATATACTGCATTTGGGGCTGTGATGTATTGACATGCTTTTTTTATTACCGGGAACATTTTGGAAGCTAGATAAAACTGATGGTGTTTGATAGGCATTGAATACTGCACATTACAAAGTACAACAGCGCCCTCTAGATATATATTTTTACATTTACCAATATGTTAAAATCATAAAATTAAACAGATTTGGTAATGACTGAAGAAAATTAGAAACTGAAAAAATGAAAAACTATTTTATAAAAAATAACATTGTTTTGCTGTATAGTTGTTTTTTCTATAATTATGGTTATGTTTAATGGGACTATTTCATTATGTACTAGCCATTAGATTATATTAAGGTTGTCTCTCTAAAATTAAAAATGATATTTCTATAGATTTAGTTTAACGTTATGGCACATAGGAATGATTAATACATACTATTTAATTTATTTTATTTTGTGATTTTCTTAATGCAAAACTATAGTTATGATGAGGCATATTCCTAATTGGAAAACGAAAGACACACCATGAACTAAAAAAAAAAATAGGTGGGTGATATCAATAAATGTAATTTAGAGAACAATATTAACTTGGTCAAACACTAAGGCCCCTATTTATCAAAGGTCTTGCGGACCTGATCCGACAGTGCGGATCAGGTCCGCAAGACCTCGCTAAATGCGGAGAGCAATACGCTCTCCGCATTTAACATTGCACCAGCAGCTCACAAGAGCTGCTGGTGCAACGCCGCCCCCTGCTGACTCGCGGCCAATCGGCCGCCAGCAGGGAACTTTCGATCAACCCGATCGTACTCGATCAGGTTGATTTCCTGCTCAGAGCAGGCGGACAGGGTTATGGAGCAGCGGTCTGTAGACCGCTGCTTCATAACTTGTGTTTCTGGCGAGTCTGAAGACTCGCCAGAAACACGGCCCTTCAAGCTCCGTTCGGAGCTTGATAAATATGGGCCTAAGGGCCAGATTACGATTGGCGTGTTAACAATTGCGCGTGAGCGATAAGGGATTTATCATGACTGATTTGTGCGTGTTGGGTTTTCTGCTTGCGATTCACGCTAGAATGATTACCGCATCCTCAGAGCTCTGGTTAACCGTTTTGCTAAACAAAAAAAGTCACAAAACATATTAAAACTACATTACAAAGTACTGTTACACTCATAATAACACCATCTAATAAAATTATAAAAAAATATTGCACACAAAAGCTATAAAGGCTCAAAGATATAAAGTCTCAGCAAAAGGGCTTTAACATTGAGAAACATACATGAAGATGTATATGTATGTATGTATGTACTGTATATATATATATATATATATATATATATATACAGTATATATATATATATATATATATATACTGTATATAGTTGTAATCAAAAGTATTCAATCCCATTGCAAATCAGGTTTATTGTAAAAATGTACAGACTTTCAGCTTTTTGCAATGAACAAGTCAAACAAAAGCAATTGAAATAGTTTAACACATCAAAGTGCTTTTAATAAATTCTGCAGTCTCAAAATTATTCAACCCCCTGAATAGAATCCCTCATGACAGCACAAATATGCAAAACAGGTGCTGTCTAAAGCACACATCATGCCGTCTGTGAGGAAGCTGAAGCTTGGGCGTCATTGAACCTTCCAACAGGACAATAATTCCAAGCATACCTCAAATTCCACCATGTTTAACTGTAGGGACTGTATTATTTTCTTTAAAAGACTCATTTCTTTTTCTGAAAACAGTAGGAAGAGGCTTTACCAAATGTGTACCCTTTGCTTGAAGGTCGGCTTGAATTTGTCTGGAAGTTGATTGAGGTTCTTTATCTACCATTCAAATAATCCATTGCAATCTTTGATCAATTTTTCTCTTTCATCCACATCCAGGTAGATTAGCTACAGTGCAATGGGCTTAAACTTCTTGACAATGTTGCGCACAGTACACACAGGAACATTGAGTTTTTTGGAAATGGACTTGTAACCTTGAGATTGTCCATGCTTTTCCACAATTTTTCTTTTCAAATCATCAGACAATTTTTTGCTGCTCTTTCTCTTCTCCATGCTCAGTGTGGCACACAGAGACACACAGCAGAAAGGTTGAGTCAATTTTATACCATTTTAATTGGTTGCCGGTGTGATTGTTAGTACCTGTTAATTGATACAGGTGAGTTTAATTACAAATTACAGGAGCATCACAAACTTGGAATGCAATTATTTCTTACAATTTTAAAAAGGTGCCAATAATTTTGTCTAGTCCATTTTTGGAGTTTTACCTGGAATGTGTCAGATTTGGATTTTTTCTCTCCATTTTTTTGTGTCATACCAATACAAATAAAAGAAATAAACATGAGAATGCCTAAACATTTGAAATTGCAACAGTTTTCTGGGTGAAGAGGTGCATTATGTGACAGACATACAGGGGTGCCAATATTTTTTGACTGTATGTATATATATATATACTGTATGTATATATATATATATATAATAAATATGATATATATATATATATATATATATATATATATATATATATATATATTTCTATGCCTGGACATATCTATGTATGTATTTCTATGTGAATATATGTATTTACAAACATATATATACATAAAAACACATAAATACATATATATTTTGCAGTTAAGTAGATGAAAACATGTAAAACAATCTTTATGCAATATTCATATTTAATAAAGTGTTATACTGTGTATTTACTTAAAAATATTTCACATTCCAATGTTCTTTACATAAGAGAATATGTTCTATGTATTTGTAAATTTATATTTCTTTATATATACAGTATAAGGTTTAAGTTAGAATTTAGTAATGAGACCATACATTTTCTGGATCTTAACATATATAAAATTATGTCTGAGGATGGTTGCTCATTTGGCACTTCGTTATATACGAAGCCAACCGATCGTAATTCTTTGTTAGAAGCAAGGAGTTTCCATCCCAGACATCAGAAAATGGGGATTATCACCTCTCAGCTGATGCGGGTCATTCGTAATAATAGTGAGGTACCCACTATGATTGATCAACTAACCACTATGGAAGACAAGTTAGTAGCAAGAGGCTATGACAAAGGAACAGTCAGAAAAGTCAAGGAGGAATTGTTAAAAGACCCCAAGTGTAAAGGACATGATAAGCCTAAAACGGATACTGAAAGGCTTAATTTCGTGACCACTTATACTCCAACTAGCAACATACTTAGGAAATCGGCTCAGAAAAATTGGCCGATCCTGGAAACGGATCCAACTCTCCCTTTTAACAGAATGCAACCACCTAGGATCGTGTACCGCAGGGCGGAAAATTTGCGTGATGTACTGGTGAAGACTGATCCGGTCAGATGCTACCAGAAGGATAACTGGCTGAAGATGTCCAAGAATGGATGCTACACATGTGGTAATTGCACTACTTGCAATACCATGATGAGGGGCCAGACATTCCAGCATCCGCACACAAATAGGCGATTTACCATCCGTCACAGACTAACATGCACTACTACATATGTCATCTATATGTTAGTCTGTCCATGTTCTCTGGTTTATATTGGTAAAACCATAACAAGTTTCAGGGACAGGATGGCTAACCACCGCTGTGCAATACGTGAGGCACTAAAAAAGGGGGAATCGGAACAACCGGTCGCCAGGCACTTTGCGGAATGTAATCATAGCCTATCAAGCATGAGGTCAATGTTAATCGACCATGTACCACCATTGAGAAGGGGTGGTGATAGGGACAACCGGTTGCTACAAGTGGAAATGAAATGGATCCATACGCTGGACACTCTGGTCCCTAGGGGGCTGAATACTGTCCTTGACTTTGGACCGTTCTACAACAAATAAATCTTCAACAGTACCTACCAACAATGGATGCATACTAAGTCACCCAGAACTATTCACATGGATTTTCATCCTAGTGGGTCCTTACGGGTTTCTGATCATGCTCCAGGAGGCAAGAATGAATATGGTTAGAATGTAGGAAAAATAGTGGGGGAGATACATATCTCAGGCAGATGAATTGGATTGGTTCTGATTCAATCCATGTAGATTTGCTGCTACTAGACCAATGCATTGCTCATATGTCCATGCTATCCATGATTGATCGTTTTTTTTACAAACTGTAATTATATGGGATCATAATTTTTTAAAACTGTAATTATATGGGATTATAATTTTTAACGATTTGCGCCCCTGTCACACGATCTTCACTGTGAGCAACATGTGTTGCTGTGGTTGGTAACTACAGATCAATGTATAGTGCCTAGTACGTTCTTGATGGGCTGTTATGCCCGATATAGCCACGGTGGTATTGTATACCGGTTGCTATGGCAATTTGACTAGGCGACGTGACACCACGTGGTCACGTTACGTGACGCAGCAACGTCATGACGTCATTGCGCACAGGGCAGATCAGCGTACAGGAGCGCCAAACGAAACTGTATTTAAGGTAATGGGTGTTAAGGTATGATAGGTGAGTGGTTGGGCATTAAGTTGTCTATAACTATTTTTGACATTTGACAAAGGTGTTATGTGAACACCGAAACGTTATGTCGTTTTAAACTTGGCTTATTAAAAGTTATATTTTATTAGGAACAGTGAGTGCCTTTTTTTGCCTTTGGATTTATGGACTTTAATTTAAGTGCACCCTGGCTGCTGTATAACCGTTTAATGTGCTTATCTGTTCTTGGGACTTTTTACAGTATATATATATATATATATATATATATATATATATATATATATCTATACCTATATATAATCTTATATATACTGTATATATATATATATATATATATATATATATATATATATACTGTAGGTATAGATATTTGTGCAAAAAAACATCATATATATATATATAAAACATAAATAAATAACATATTCTTATATGCGAAGAACATTGATATGTGAAATATTCATATTTTTATGTCAGGTTAGCGCACTTGAGAATATGGGATTGTGTTTGCGCACAAGTAGATTGTTTTTTTTCCACTTTTTTTGCTCCATCGACTTACTTCCATGGGGGAATAGGTTATCACGTGCGCAGTACCCTAAGTTTGACATTTTCCGTGGGCCGGGTATTACTTCAACACATAATACGAGCGCAACCAGACTTGTGCAAAAAATTTACCTCTAGTGCAGTTAACGCTTGAGCGGGAGCGTTAAATAAAGTTCCACTTGTAATCTAGCCCTTTACTGACTTCACTTATTCTTTAATGACAAAATATATTTTGCTTTTAGATTCTGTATTTTTTTCTTTTATAAAAATATGGCCATAACATTAAACTACTTGATGATAGACAATCATACAGGATTTATCAGTATAATTTAACGAAAGATCAAAACTGTTTTATGCATGAATGCATTTAAGTTTTATTTAAAGGCATTTTTGCTAATAGAAGTATATTGCAAAAATACTTTACAAGCATTGCTAGCACAGATTTTTACTATTTTAATGTAATGCCCACATATGCTATGTGTGACTATAAGATCAGAATTCATACATTATCCCGGCTCAGAGAGACTTAAAGGGACATAAACCCCAATTTTTTTATTTCATGATTAAAAAA
Source organism: Bombina bombina (assembly GCF_027579735.1). Lineage (NCBI taxonomy): Eukaryota > Metazoa > Chordata > Amphibia > Anura > Bombinatoridae > Bombina > Bombina bombina. The sequence continues at coordinate 127,543,879 of NC_069508.1, forward strand.
AACATACAATTTTAAACAACTTTCCAATTTACTTCTATTCTCAAATGTTCTTTGTTTTATTTGTATCCTTTATTGAAAAGTAGGAAAGTAAGATAAAGAGTGTGTCTGCATCACTATATTGCAGCAGTTTTGCAACAATGTTATACATTAGCAAGAGCAGTAGATGGCAGCAGTATTTCCTGCCATGTATTTCTCCATACATGTGCACGCTATCTATCTGGATATCTCTTCAACAAAGAATAACATGAGAATTATGCTAATTTGATAATAGAAGTAAATTGGAAACTTTTTTAAAATTGTTTTCTCTGTATGAATCATGAAAGAAAATGTTTGGATTTCCTGTCCCTTTAACTCGTGTTATACAAGCCAGTACTAAATCTGAGAAGGTATTGCGTTTGAATGTTGGTGCAAAGAGAACAGTAATAGCTTTTCTTTCATGTAATTGGCAAGAGTCCATGAGCTAGTGACGTATGGGATATACAATCCTACCAGGAGGGGCAAAGTTTCCCAAACCTCAAAATGCCTATAAATACACCCCTCACCACACCCACAATTCAGTTTTACAAACTTTGCCTCCTATGGAGGTGGTGAAGTAAGTTTGTGCTAAGATTTCTACGTTGATATGCACTTCTCAGCATTTTGAAGCCAGATTCCTCTCAGAGTACAGCGAATGTCAGAGGGACGTGAAGGGAGTATCACCTATTGAATGCTATGGTTTTCCTCACGGGAGATCTATTTCATAGGTTCTCTGTTATCGGTCGTAGAGATTTATCTCCTACCTCCCTTTTCAGATCGACGATATACTCTCATATTCCATTACCTCTACTGATAACCGTTTCAGTACTGGTTTGGCTATCTGCTATATGTTGATGGGTGTCTTTTGGTAAGTATGTTTTCATTACTTAAGACACTCTCAGCTATGCTTTGGCACTTTATGTATTTATATAAAGTTCTAAATATATGTATTGTACTTATATTTGCCATGATTCAGGTTTTCAGTATATTTCCTTTTGCAGACTGTCAGTTTTATATCTGGGAAATGCTTTTTTTTTTAGGAAAAATGTATTTCTTACCTGGGGTATAGTCTCTTTTTCAAATTGACTGTCTTTTAAATTCACGGGCAGAATTAGGCTCACGAGGGCACAAAATGCCAAAGTTTATTGCGTCATTTTGGCGCAAAATTTTTTTGGCACGGAGTTACGTTTGTTGATGCAAATTCGTCATTTCCGGCGTCTTGGTCGACGCCGAGTCCTTCACAAGGTTGCATCATCTGTGACGCGAGTGTGTCATTTCCGGACGTTTTTGGCGCCAAATATTTTCATTATTTAAGACCCCATTCCTATATGCCTCTTGCCTTTTTTCTCTATAAGATGGCTATGCTGTTTGAGATGGCTATGCTGTCAGAGATTTTTCCAGTTACTGATGCTATTTCTGATATGATTTCTAAGGAATGGAATAGGCCTGGTACTTATTCTATTCCTTCTTCAAGGTTTAAAAAATTGTATCCTTTGCCAGCAGTTACTTTAGAGTTTTGGGAAAAGATCCCCAAAGTTGATGGGGCTATCTCTACTCTTGCTAAACGTACTACTATTCCTACAGAAGATAGTACTTCTTTTAAAGATCCTTTAGATAGGAAACTTGAATCTTATCTAAGGAAAGCCTATTTATATTCAGGTCATCTTCTCAGGCCTGCAATTACTTTGGCTGATGTTGCAGGCAGCTGCTTTAACTTTTTGGTTGGAAACTTTAGCGCAACAAGTATTGGATCATGATTTGTCTAGCATTGTTAACTTGATTCAACATGCTAATCATTTTATTTGTGATGCCATTTTTTATATCATCAAAATTGATGTTAAATCTATGTCTTTAGCTATTTTAGCTAGAAGAGCTTTGTAGCTTAAATCTTGGAATGCTGACATGACTTCTAAGTCCAGATTGCTATCTCTTTCTTTCCAAGGTAATAAGTTATTTGGTTCTCAGTTGGATTCAATAATTTCAACTGTCACTGTTGGGAAGGGAGTTTTTTTGCCTCAGGATAAAAGACCTAAGGGTAAATCTAAAGCTTCTAACCGTTTTCTTTCCTTTCGACAAAATAAGAAACAGAAACCTAATCCCTCCCTCAAGGAATCTGTTTACAATTGGAAGCCTTCCTTGAATTGGAATACATCCAAGCCATTTAAGAGATCAAAGCCAGCCCCCAAGTCCGCATGAAGGTGCGGCCCTCATTCCAGCTCAGCTGGTAGGGGGCAGATTAAGATTTTTCAAAGATGTTTGGACCAATTCGGTCCAAAATCAATGGATTCAGAGTATTGTCTCTCAGGGGTACAGAATAGGATTCAGAGTAAGACCGCCTGTGAGAAGATTTTTTCTCTCACGCATCCCTGCAAACCCAGTAAGGCTCAGGCTTTCCTGAAGTGTGTTTTAGACCTGGTGTTATCAGGGGTAATCATGCCAGTTCCATTTCAGGAACAGGGTCTGGGGTTTTATTCAAATCTATTCATTGTCCCAAAGAAAGAAAATTCATTCAGACCAGTTTTGGATCTAAAAATTTTGAATCGATATGTAAGAGTACCAACTTTCAAAATGGTGAATATAAGGACTATTCTGCTTTTTGTTCAGCAAGGGCATTATATGTTCACAATAGACTTACAGGATGCATATCTTCATATTCCGATTCATCCAGATCACTATCAGTTCCTGAGATTCTGTTTTCTAGACAAGCATTACCAATTTATTGCTCTTCCTTTTGGCCTAGCGACAGCTCCAAGAATCTTTTCAAAGGTTCTCAGTGCCCTACTCTCTGTAATCAGAGAGCGGGGTATTGTGGTGTTAACTTATTTGGATGATATCTTGGTACTTGCTCAGTCTTTATGTTCTGCAGAATCTCACATGAATCAACTAGTGTTGTTTCTTCAAAAATATGGTTGGAAGATCAATTTACCCAAAAGTTATTTGATTCCTCAGACAAGGGCAACCTTTTTAGGTTTCCAGATAGATTCAGTGTCCATGACTTTGTCTCTAATGGGCAAGAGACGTTTGAAATTGGTTGCAGCCTGTCGGAACCTTCAGTCTCAGTCATTCCCTTCAGTAGCTATGTGCATGGAAGTTTTAGGTCTCATGACTGCAGCATCGGACGCGATCCCCTTTGCTCATTTTCATATGAGACCTCTCCAGCTTTGTATGCTGAACCAATGGTGCAGGGATTATACAAGGATATCACAATTAATACCCTTACATCCCAATGTTCGACTATCTCTGACTTGGTGGTTAGATCACCATCTTATTGTTCTAGGGGCCTCTTTTGTTCATCCAACCTGGACTGTGATCACAACAGATGCAAGTCTTTCAGGTTGGGGAGCTGTTTGGGGATCTCTCACAGCACAAGGGGTTTGGAAATCTCAAGAGGCAAGATTACCAATAAATATTTTGGAACTCCATGCAATTCTCAGGGCTCTTCAGTTTTGGCCTCTATTGAAGAGAGAACCGTTCATTTGTTTTCAGACAGACAATATCACAACTGTGGCATATGGCAATCATCAGGGCGGGACTCACAGTCCTCAAGCTATGAAAGAAGTATCTCGGATACTTGTTTGGGCGGAATCCAGCTCCTGTCTAATTTCTGTGGTTCATATCCCAGGTATAGACTATTGGGTAGCGGATTATCTCAGTCGTCAGACTTTACATCTGGGAGAGTGGTCCCTCCACCCAGATGTGTTTTCTCAAATTGTTCAGATGTGGAGTCTTCCAGAAATAGATCTGATGGCATCTCATCTAAACAAGAAACTTCCCAGTTACCTGTCCAGGTCCAGGGATCCTCAGGTGGAAGCAGTGGATGAGTTGACACTTCTTGGTGTTATCAACCTGCTTATATTTTCCCACCTTTAGTTCTTCTTCCAAGAGTGATCTCCAAAACCATCATGGAACAATCGTTTGTGTTGCTGGTGGCTCCAGCATGGCCTCACAGGTTTTGGTATGTGGATCTTGTTCGGATGTCCAGTTGTGAACCTTGGCCACTTCCATTAAGACTGGACCTTCTGTCTCAAGGTCCGTTTTTCCATCAGGATCTCAAATCATTAAATTTGAAGGTATGGAAATTGAACGCCTAGTGCTTAGTCATAAAGGTTTCTCTGATTCAGTGATTAATACTATGTTACAGGCTCGTAAATCTGTTTCTAGAAATATTTATTATCGAGTTTGGAAGACTTACATTTCATGGTGTTCCTCTCATAAATTCTCTTGGCATTCTTTTCCAATTTTACAGTTTCTTCAGGATGGTTTGGATAAAGGTTTGTCTGCAAGTTCCTTGAAAGGACAAATCTCTGCTCTTTCCGTATTATTCCACAGAAAAATTGCTAAACTTCCTGATATTCATTGTTTTGTACAGGCTTTGGTTTGTATCAAGCCTGTCATTAAATCAATCTCTTCTCTTTGGAGTCTTTATTTGGTTTTGAAGGCTTTTCAGGCTCCTTCATTTGAGCCTATGCCTTCTTTGGACATTAAACTACTTTCTTGGAAAGTGTTGTTCCTTTTGGTCATCTCTTCTGCTAGAAGAGTTTCTGAATTATCTGCTCTCTCTTGTGAATCTCCTTTTCTGATTTTTCATCAGGATAAGGCAGTTTTGCGGACTTAAATTAAATTCTTACCTAAGGTTGTGAATTCTAACAACATTAATAGAGAAATTGTTGTCCCTTCTTTGTGTCCTAATCCTAAGAATTCTTTGGAGAGATCTTTACATTCTTTGGATGTGGTGAGAGCTCTGAAATATTATGTTGAAGCTACTAAAGATTTCAGGAAGACTTCCAGTCTATTTGTTATCTTTTCTGGTTCCAGGAAAGGTCAGAAGGCTTCTGCCGTTTCTTTGGCATCGTGGTTAAAGCTTTTGATTCATCAAGCTTATTTGGAATCGGGTAAAGCCCCGACAGCTCATTCTACTAGATCAGTTTCCACTTCTTGGGCTTTTAAGAATGAAGCTTCAGTTGATCCGATTTGCAAAGCAGCAACTTGGTCTTCTTTGCATACATTTACTAAATTACCATTAAATCTACCATTTTGATGTATTTGCTTCTTCGGAAGAAGTTTTTGGTAGAAAAGTTTTTCAGGCAGCTGTTTCAGTTTGATTCTTCTGCTTATGATTTAAGTTTTTCCTTTTATTTATGAGAATAAATTTATATTTGGGTTGTGGATTAATTTTTTACAGCAAAATGGCTGTTTTTATTTTGTCCCTCCCTCTCTAGTGACTCTTGCGTGGAGTTCCACTTCTTGGGTATTGCTATCCCATATGTCACTAGCTCATGGACTCTTGCCAATTACATGAAAGAAAACATAAATTATGTAAGAACTTACCTGATAAATTAATTTCTTTCATATTGGCAAGAGTCCATGAGGCTCACCCCTTTTTTATGGTGGTTATGATTTTTTTGTATAAAGCAGAATTATTTCCAAATTCCTTTGTTGATGCTTTTTACTCCTTTCTTTATCACCCCACTACTTGGCTATTCATTAAACTGAATTGTGGGTGTGGTGAGGGGTGTATTTATAGGCATTTTGAGGTTTGGGAAACTTTGCCCCTCCTGGTAGGATTGTATATCCCATACGTCACTAGCTCATGGACTCTTGCCAATATGAAAGAAATTAATTTATCAGGTAAGTTCTTAAACAAATTATGTTTTGCTTATGTTTGCTTATGGAAGTATTTTACAAAATGCTACTATTTCAAATGTAAAGGAACAGTAAAGTCACAATTCATGATTTAGACAGAACATACAATTTTAAACAACTTTCCAATTTACTTCTATTATTTATTTCCTTCTTTTGTTATCCTTTGCTGAAAGGTTTATCCAGGTAAGATCAGGAGCTGTAAAGAACCTAGGTTCTAGCTGCTGATTGGTGGCTGCATATATATATTGATTGTCATTGGCTCACCTATGTGTTCAGTTTGAAACCAGTGGTGCATTGCTGCTCCTTCAACAAATAATACCAACGATTTGATTTATTAAGCAGTGGATGCCCCATCATTTCAAGTCCGCCTGAAACAGAAGTTAAGAAGCAGCGGTCGTAGGTAGCGGACTGAAAGCCTCCCGATCCGATATGATCTGGATGATTGACAGCCCCTGCTATCAGCCGATTGGACGCCAGTGGGCAGGGGGTGGCATTGCACAAGCGTTTCACAAGAAATGCTTGTGCAACATTAAATCTGCATTTAGTGAGGTCGAGCGGACATGATTCGCTGCTCGACCATTAATAAATCCACCCAAAAGAGTTTAAAACCAATTTGATAATAATAGTAAACGGGAAAGTTGTTTAAAATTGTTTGTTCTGCCTAAATCATGAAAGAAAATGTTTGGGTTTTCATGACCCTTTATGTATAACCATGAACATTTCAATTTTGATCTTTCTGTCCCTAAAATGTATATGTAGGGAGTGCAATTAAAATAGAAAGACAACAAATAGTCAATTATAGAAAAAACCCTAATGAAACTATAAACACGTTATTTAAAAATAATTCTGTTTATCATCTCCTATTATACAGCATATAGCTTCATATATTCCAGATATTAGTTTTTAGATTTAGTATTTTCTATGTTAATTTAACAATATATTTTTAGATTTTCCCAACAATTAAACAACTTATTTTCATAAAGAAAAATGAGGATAACATTACTAGTCAGAATAAAAGAAAACCACAAATAAACAAGAAAAATAAGATATCTTGATTTTGACGCATGATCCAGCCAAGATTAAATTATTATAATTGTGTATGAAAAACACTTTGCTTTTTCACCACAAGCTATTAATCACTGTGCTTTTGACAGTGATGAAGAATAAAATCCAGTATAGCCAATTTCTTCCAAACAAAAGACACACTGGGCTATGCATTAATGATATGATTTATAGGACAGCAGACTCTGTTGAAGTTGTCAATCAAAACTGCAGAAAAAAATACAAATCCTAAGGCTGACAAGATTTTTTTTTCGGCAGTTTCCTGACCTGATGTTTCAAGATCTGAGAATGATATTTTTCTGTAACGTAAGTCTTGTTCGTCAAGTTGAAGAAATGTTCACAGCTTAATGTTTTCACAGTTTTTGAAGGATCTTTTGATGCCATCATTGAGGGATTTTTTTACAGCCTCAAGATATTGTAGAAAAAGAAAACAGAATCTTCCTGGCCAGTCATACACTAAACTATGAAAATAATTTGATTTAGGATATTTTATAATGTAATTAACTGTACTTTGGATATTTCAAACACTCTTTAATTGCTGATTTCATCAATGTGCCTTCTATTGTGCTAAACTTGAGTTTTAATAGTTATTTCATGTAGTATACCAGATTACAAATGGAGTGCTAAATATTGCATTTGTGAAAGTGAAAAAAGCAATAAAATATTCAGTCCCACTGCAGACAATGATATAGAGTCACCACTTCTAATGCAAATGATAATTCTAAATGCTAAAATGCCACAGTAAGCTCTTCAACAAAGGATGGTATATGAATATAGAGAAAACAAGAAAAGAAGGCGCTCCAATGGTATAGAAACTCAGGGTGAGACCCCACATGTGTTTAATCCCCCCTCACAATCTTGTGGCACTTATCACAAGTGCAAAATAGTCCAGTCTTGGTCCTTAAAGGGACACTGAACCCAAATGTTTCAGATTCAGATAGAGCACGCACTTTTAAGCAACTTTCTAACTTACTCCTATTATCAATTTTTCTTCGTTCTTTTGCTATCTTTATTTAAAAAAGAAGGCATCTAAGCTAAGAAACCAGATCATTTTTGGTTCAGACCCTGGACAGCACTTGTTTATTGGTGCGTAAATGTATCCACCAATCAACAAGAACAACCCAGGTTGTTCACCAAAAATGGGCAGGCATCTAAACTTACATTCTTGCTTTTTAAGTAAAGATACCAAGAGAATGAAGAACATTTGATAATAGGAGTAAATTAGAAAGTTGCTTAAAATTGCAGGCTCTATCTGAATCACAAAATAAAAAATTTGGGTTCAGTGTCCCTTTAAGAGCTCCCCAGTTACCTCAACAACTGGTCACAATCAATTTGAATGGATCCCTCAGCAAAATATATTCACCATACAGGATTTAAAAGGCTGAATAAACGTCACATGTAAATAGCAGTAAAGTATGAAGCTATGTAAGCACTTCCCTTCAGATTCTCGCTGCCAGCCCCGGTTCTCCCAGACCGTATCCAAAAACAAGAAATATCGATTGTGGCGGCACTGTGTCATCTCAGGGGATGCAAGCTGCTTTTTTCCTCTGTGAAACCTGCCTTCTTTCACCTTAAAAATAAAAAGCTCATAATATTGTAGCATGTTTCAAATAAAATGGTAGGCGCACAAACAGCTCATACTCACAGGATTTCAGTTTTAAATCAGACTTTTATTAAAACCATCACAAGGGTATCTTCAGATGTAGCTTCAGATTTTATTAAAATATAGCTCAACGTGTTTCGTCAAAGCAGGTCTTTCTCAAGAGCATAAAGTCAGTATATGTAAAAGCAAGTTGGAGATATTTCTTGAATAGACTTCACAAGCTGATGACTTGTTAGTAAGTTTATTAAAAACAGATAAAAACAATTACCAGACGCGTTTCACAAGGATAGATCTCACTTCCTCAAGCAGCAATAAAACAATCATCAGCTAAACTTGAGTTATAATAGTTATTTAATTTAGTATAGTACATTCTTTCCTTGGATCTTTTTAAAGAAGTAAGGGCCAGATTACAAGTGGAGTGCTAAATATTGCATTTGTGAAAGTGATATTTGCGCTTCACTGCGTAATAACAGCGCACGCTAATGTGCACTGGTATTAAAAGTTAATAGCAATGTGAACACAAGCTCACGTTCGCATTGCTGGGAAGCATTGCCCTTACAAAAACGCGCTCCCATAGGCTCAAATGGGAACCTCGTTCTCATGCTGTGAGACACGGCAGTAGAACTAGCGCAGCAAAGGGAATATGTAGCGCAGTGATAGCAGCAAATTGTATATATATTATATATATATATATATATATATATATATATACTTACATACTTATATATTTATGTATTAATGTGTGTATATATACACAAATTACCACGTAAATATATATGTTTATAAGCATAAACATATATATTTACAGGAAACACACAATCCCCATAGAGCGCAATGTAAAGACACTTTCAGGCGCACAAAAAAAATAAAGGCTAGTCTAGAAAAGCTAATCTAGACCTAAATGAGAAAAGCCAATTATGGAGCTCTCTCAACACATAAGGGAAAAAAAGATTTCAAATGATATTGTACTGTGTTAATTTACCAGACTCTTAATATTGTCACCCCTTTCAAATCCTATTCCAATCTTTCAGATGAAATCTAACATATATTTCAGACCTTTACCCTGTTGAGAATATCTTGTGACAATTTTAAGACATCTTGGTTTTTCTAATGACTTTTCATGGCTTGTAATCTCAGATAAGCATAGTTGACATCTCAACACAATCACTTTCTAGCATCATTAAGCTGTTGAACAAACCAGAATTTGAAAGAATGTAAATATGTGTAGACATAACATATGAACATCAACGTTGTTATTCATGATTACAAGAAATCCTTTGAAGGTTATGAAAATGGGTTTTATGCATATATTGACACAGCATGATAAATTCCATACAACGCCAAATGGGCTTTTATGTAGTAACATAGTAGATTAGCTTGGAAGAAGACAAAAAGATCAAGGAGTTCACCTGTTAAAGGGACATTAAACACTTTGAGATGGTAATATAAAATGATAAATTGTATATATAAAACAACTCTGCAATATACTTTCATTATTTATTTTGTCCTATATGCATGTAATTCCATTCTGAAATTGTGAGCTTTTCAGTTCCTGTTAGAAATGGAAGTGCAGAACACTGTTAAATCCAGCACAACCATTGGCTGCACACTCTAATGACCTATGTATAACTGTCCCTAATTGGCCACAGCAGAGAAGGTAGCACAAGTTACAACATGGCAGCTCCCAGTGTTTTATAGACACTAAAACCTTACACTTATTTTGTCACTTTTTAAACAACTAATGAAACTTTAAAAAATACATCTACATGTGTGTGAAGGTGCAGCCAAGGGACCAGACAATCCACCTGTGGAAAAAGCAAAAAATATATAGTGTAGAAAGTCCTATACAAATGGCAGAGAATGAAATAAGGCTTACCAGTACTAGTCTACGCGTTTCGGCCTGTGCTAGGCCTTTCTCAAGACTGGTTTGCGAGTGCTGGAGGCGGCCTTATAAAGGGAGCTATTCTTACTCTTGCTTTTATGCTAGAGCTTTTGTTAAACAACTTTAAAAAGTGAAGTAAGATGATGTATGGGAAAAGGGGGCAAGAGATCATCTGAAACTTGATATTTTTTTGTGTTTTTTTCAGGCTTTTTAGACTAATATGTTTGCTCCGTGAGATTTGTGACGTCACTTCCGGTTTCGGCAAATTTTATCCGATCTTAAAATAATGATCATGACCAGTACTAGGTCTATAGTTATTCAGTATCGCCGCTAATTTTGGTATTATAATTGGTGCCAATGTTCTGAGAGCTAATAACTGATTGCTATAACTGGCTCCGTGAATGGACCGACCTGATTGGTCATGACGTCATGACCTAGGGTATGCGCCTTTTCATTGGGTCTTGGAAAGGTTGTGTTGTTAATCCCTCAATAGCGGTATCTGTTATCAACTGCATTCAAGGGCCATGTGAACGGCCTTACCCGGGGGTGTGTCGGTTTTAATTTCTTTTGATTGGAAGTGAGGGGTAGAGTTATTTGGGACACCGTGATATGATGCACTATGATTAACGTTGTTTTCTAAGTGATAATACACTGATCACTTAGTGTTAGTTATAGTGCAGTGTCACAACCCTTTTGTCACGTAACATGCAGCACATTAGATACACTTATGTATTAACGACCTTTCGAATGTCTTATAGTAAAACATTTGATACAAGATCAATCCTGTCCTTATCTATGAGTGGTAATTACACAAGAGAGTGTCTGATCTATATAAAGAGATTTGTAAAAAATCTTAGATATAGTTGTGTGGTGGTACTGTATAGATCAGAATGAATGCGGAGGAATCTAAGAGATATAACGCTCTTCGTTCTTTCTTATAATATTCACAAAGTTTATAACAGAATTCCTGAATATAAATGCAAGCTTCCGCTGGACAATTTGCAATGTATCTATAATAAACATATATTTTTAAAAAAAATATATATTTCTTAAAGTCTAATTACTGAATGAGTGATAGTTTTAGAAAATAGAGACAGTTGTGTGTATTTAGACTTGGTTGCCAGAAGTTAATCTAGACTAGCAGTATACATAAGAGAGGAGGACCACCTTGGTATTGGTTGTGCTTTTTCTACTTACTTCCTAATGTATATTTTACTTGTATGGGTAAATTCCAAAAATGACTGGAAAAATTATATAGAACAATGTACTTTGTAGGAATGGTCTTGGCAGATATAACCTCAATGTAAGGTTTATATATTCTATACATCCTGACCGTGATGACTAGAGGATGCATTGAGTGACTGAAAATATAACCTCCATAGTGAGGACTTAGGAAATATGTTTTAGGGGGATTACTAAAAGTGATATTTAGGGCTAGGAAGGGGATATTCACAGTTAGATACAGTGCGAATTTTGGTCTATGTATATGAGCTTGGACCGATTTTAGAGGATTTAAAAGAAAGAAATGTTTTCTTTTTTCTCCTAAGGTCGGATGGACCCTATACCTACAGGACTTGAAAATATGTGATCAGTAATTCCAACAGTAATCAATGGACTAATCATGATGAAGATAGATTTTGGAGAATCTTATAAGGACTTAAATGGGAGCTAAGTGATCTAATGATATAATGTCGTATAATGCAATTGTGTTGACCTTAATGGGATAGACAAATTATAACTTAATTATGTCACTGAGTCTATTCTATATTGAGGATCAGCTGGCTACTAACTGATAACTGTGTCTTTAAACTTAGGGTATGTATCAGAGCTTATTCTTGAGACATGATCTTAGAGAGAGGTTACTTTGTTGAGACCTCTTTGTGTTGTTTGGTGAAAGGGAAGTAGTTCCCTGGCATTTGGAGGTGCCATATAGTTAGGGAATGAGTAAGCAATTCTTGTGTTTAGACCATATTGAAAAGATGCGAGAGATCTTCTTTATTGTTGAGACCTCTTGGATACAAACAGTCTAGGTTAAAAATCCACCTTGATTCTGCTGTAAGGAGTTTCTTTTCATAGTGTCCTCCTCTCCAATCTTTTTTGATCTTCTGTATCCCTAGAAAAGTCAGTTCTTTGATATTCCCTTTGTGTTTCTCGGCAAAATGTTTATACAGGGCTGTTTCCGTGTTTAATTTTTCAATGAGCAACAGGTGTTCCCTTATCCTGTCCTTTAGAGTTCTAGATGTTTGGCCTACATATTGTAGGCCGCATGAACATTGAAGCATGTATATTATGCCTTTGTCTTGGCATCTGATTAGGTCGTTAATTTTATGTATTTCCTTGGTGTTATAGCAGCTGAATGATGCTGCTTTGATGCCTTGCTTACAGGCCTTACACGATACACATGGGAAAAACCCTTTTATTTCTTTTCCGAATAGATTTATTATTCCAGAGGTCTTTTTCTTTGGTATACTCGGGGCTAATTTGTTTTTCAAATTTTTGTTTTTTCTATAGATAAACCTAGGTTGTATAGGTAATTTTTCGCCTATTACGTCATCATCCTTAAGTATACCCCAGTGTTTTCTGAATATATTTTCAATCAGATGTTTATTGTCACTATATTCTGTGATCATTGGGATGTTAAGATGTTCCTCATCTGTTATCGTTGTGGATTTCTTATATTTTGTAAGTTTGGTTCTATCAATCGTACTTACTTCCTGGATCTTCTGGTCCAATATGGTCTCATTATATCCTTTCTCCAGTAGTTTGGATTTGATTAGTGTTGCCTGTTCTTCCCATTTTTCTGCTGTAGAGCAGTTTTTCCTCATCCTTAATAATTGTCCTTTTGGAATGTTGTTCTTCCAATTATAGTGGTGGCAACTTGTCATGTGGATATAATTGTTGCTATCCACCTCTTTAAAGTGTGTTGAGGTCTCCAATTTCCCTTTTATAACTTCAATTTTCAAATCGAGGAAAATTGCTTCAGTGACGCTGTTGGCATATGTGAATTGCAAATTGTTTGTATTTTTATTCATGACTTCAAAGGTAAAATCAAGATCCGTTTGAAAAAAAAAAAATAAAAAAAAAAAAATCAAGATCCGTTTGTGTCCCCTTCCAGATGATGAGTATATCGTCAATATAGCGACGATAGAGGACCAGGTCCGCGCTAGCTGGGCAGGATTCCCAAAATATATGCTCCCATCTGCCCATATAGAGGTTAGCATAGCTAGGCGCGAACCTGGTCCCCATTGCTGTTCCACAAATTCGTTGGTAATATTGGCCGTCATCACAGAAATAGTTATGATTCAATATGTATTGAATACTGTCCAGGATGAAGTTCCTTTGTTCTTCTGGGACTTCTTTATCCTTCTTTAGGAAATATTCAACACTTTTTAACCCTTCTTGATGTGGGATACACGTATATAGTGACGTGACATCACAAGTGGCTAGAATATAGCCATCCTCCCACACTATATCTTCCAATAGATTTAGAACCTGGGTTGAATCTTTTAGATAAGATGGTAGTTGTCGGACAAATTTCTGTAGATTCAGGTCAACGTATTCAGATAAGTTACTACTTAATGATCCAATTCCCGAAATGATTGGTCTTCCAGGGGGCTTTTGTAGCAATTTGTGGATCTTCGGTAGGTGATACAACACAGGAGTGATGGGGTGGTTGATATTGATGTAATTATATTCTTTGTCGTTAAGAATCCCCTTCTCTTTTGCTTTATCCAATATTGTCAGTAGATCTTTCCTGTATGTTTCCAACGGATTTGAGCGTAATTTGCGATATGTTACTTGATCGCTCAATATTCTTTCGTTCTCCAATTTGTAATCGGTCCTGTTCATAACGACAATTCCTCCTCCCTTATCTGCTGGTTTGATACTCAGATCATAATTGTCCTCAAGTTCTTTAATAGTTTTCAACTGTTGAGTGGTTAAGTTATGTTTCCTTATTTTTAGTTTTCTCAAATTGATGTCTCTTATTTCTCTACATACTATATTTTCAAAGGATTCTATAGCTGTCCCTTTACTAGCAGTTGGATAAAAAGTTGACTTTGGTTTGAGTTCCGTGTGTCTGTAAGTGTCTGTGTATTCTCTTGGTGTATAAGCCGATCTTTCGGCTGGAGACCTTGAGAAAAACCTTTTCAATGTGAGTTTCCGCACAAATTCCTTAGTGTTAACAAATGTTTGAAATTTGTCCAAACATCTAGTAGGGGCAAAGGAGAGTCCAAACTTTAAGACAGAGTTTTCCTCTTTGGTCAAAGTATGGGAACTTAGGTTAAAGATGCCAGTATTATCTTTGGCATTGATGTCTATTTTGTCGAGTATATTTTTCTTATTAACTGTTTTGTTTGCTTTTACTCCTCCTCTTCTTCCTCGATGAATCTTCTTTTTTGTGCTTTTGGTTTTTCTGAGCATACGCTTTTCTGTGGTTTCAGTGATCTGTCTTTTTCTCTGTTGGGCGGATAATCCAGCCCTAAAAAAGATGGTGAATCCCCAACATTTGGGGTGTTGGATATATGTGGATCGGCTCTTCCTTCTGTTCTTTTAATACAATGTTGGATCCTCCACTCATCCTTTGTGTTTCCTTCTTTTGGTGTCCTTCCTGGGTTATCATCTTGGACTTTCACATGACTACCTTTTGTCTGAGGTGTCTTGTGTGTGTCTCTATAGGTGTAGTTGGAGTCGTCTCTTCTTCCATATTCATCAAAGTAGACCTCTTGTCTATGTTGGTGATAGGTGGGTCTCCCATCCTCTTGTCTGTTCCATTGTGGCCTTCTATAATGGTATTGTCTTCTTTGTGGATAATGTTCTTCTCTCCAGCCGGCTTGGCTGTAGTTGGTTTGATAGTTTGGTGTCCTATTTTGAGAATAGTTCCATCCATTATTCCATTGGTCTCTCCTTCTATCAGGAGAGTAGTTTGCTCCAGATCTCATATCTCTCCTTCTGTCGGGAGAGTAGTTTCCTCTGGGTCTCATATCTCTCCTTCTGTCGGGAGAGTAGTAGACTTTAGGTCTCATGTCTCTATTATCGTCATATTCCCTATGGTAATTATTATACCGTCTGAAATTCTGTCTATATCCAGGCTTATACCCTCGGTTTGGATATGGTGGTAGTCTACGATTGTTAAATCGTGTCTCATAGTCATTGTGTGTTGTATTCTGGTCATAATTTCTATTAGTAAACCTCTCTTGTTTGTGAGAGTGTTTTGTATATTCCTGGTTGTGGTTTGGGTTATGTGCCTCATCATTGTGATCGGGCTTTGTTAAAGTCCGTGTAGTGAGGTTCTTGGTTTCAATAAGATTTTTGTCTGTATCTGTATTGGTGTTCTCAATTTCAGTGGTAACTCCCTTTTCACAGTTAATACTCTCTTGTTTTTTTAGTTCCCTCATAAGTTTTTTTGTTTTCTTTTGTATGACGTCTTCTCTAGCTTTTTTTACTCTTTTAACTAGATTATCTCTCTTGTCTCCAAGATCTTTGGACTCTCCTTTGCCCCTACTAGATGTTTGGACAAATTTCAAACATTTGTTAACACTAAGGAATTTGTGCGGAAACTCACATTGAAAAGGTTTTTCTCAAGGTCTCCAGCCGAAAGATCGGCTTATACACCAAGAGAATACACAGACCCTTACAGACACACGGAACTCAAACCAAAGTCAACTTTTTATCCAACTGCTAGTAAAGGGACAGCTATAGAATCCTTTGAAAATATAGTATGTAGAGAAATAAGAGACATCAATTTGAGAAAACTAAAAATAAGGAAACATAACTTAACCACTCAACAGTTGAAAACTATTAAAGAACTTGAGGACAATTATGATCTGAGTATCAAACCAGCAGATAAGGGAGGAGGAATTGTCGTTATGAACAGGACCGATTACAAATTGGAGAACGAAAGAATATTGAGCGATCAAGTAACATATCGCAAATTACGCTCAAATCCGTTGGAAACATACAGGAAAGATCTACTGACAATATTGGATAAAGCAAAAGAGAAGGGGATTCTTAACGACAAAGAATATAATTACATCAATATCAACCACCCCATCACTCCTGTGTTGTATCACCTACCGAAGATCCACAAATCGCTACAAAAGCCCCCTGGAAGACCAATCATTTTGGGAATTGGATCATTAAGTAGTAACTTATCTGAATACGTTGACCTGAATCTACAGAGATTTTTCCGACAACTACCATCTTATCTAAAAGATTCAACCCAGGTTCTAAATCTATTGGAAGATATAGTGTGGGAGGATGGCTATATTCTAGCCACTTGTGATGTCACGTCACTATATACGTGTATCCCACATCAAGAAGGGTTAAAAAGTGTTGAATATTTCCTAAAGAAGGATAAAGAAGTCCCAGAAGAACAAAGGAACTTCATCCTGGACAGTATTCAATACATATTGAATCATAACTATTTCTGTGATGACGGCCAATATTACCAACGAATTTGTGGAACAGCAATGGGGACCAGGTTCGCGCCTAGCTATGCTAACCTCTATATGGGCAGATGGGAGCATATATTTTGGGAATCCTGCCCAGCTAGCGCGGACCTGGTCCTCTATCGTCGCTATATCGACGATATACTCATCATCTGGAAGGGGACACAAACGGATCTTGATTTTACCTTTGAAGTCATGAATAAAAATACAAACAATTTGCAATTCACATATGCCAGCAGCATCACTGAAGCAATTTTCCTCGATTTGAAAATTGAAGTTATAAAAGGGAAATTGGAGACCTCAACACACTTTAAAGAGGTGGATAGCAACAATTATATCCACATGACAAGTTGCCACCACTATAATTGGAAGAACAACATTCCAAAAGGACAATTATTAAGGATGAGGAAAAACTGCTCTACAGCAGAAAAATGGGAAGAACAGGCAACACTAATCAAATCCAAACTACTGGAGAGAGGATATAATGAGACCATATTGGACCAGAAGATCCAGGAAGTAAGTACGATTGATAGAACCAAACTTACAAAATATAAGAAATCCACCACGATAACAGATGAGGAACATCTTAACATCCCAATGATCACAGAATATAGTGACAATAAACATCTGATTGAAAATATATTCAGAAAACACTGGGGTATACTTAAGGATGATGACATAATAGGCGAAAAATTACCTATACAACCTAGGTTTATCTATAGAAAAAACAAAAATTTGAAAAACAAATTAGCCTGAGTATACCAAAGAAAAAGACCTCTGGAATAATAAATCTATTCGGAAAAGAAATAAAAGGGTTTTTCCCATGTGTATCGTGTAAGGCCTGTAAGCAAGGCATCAAAGCAGCATCATTCAGCTGCTATAACACCAAGGAAATACATAAAATTAACGACCTAATCAGATGCCAAGACAAAGGCATAATATACATGCTTCAATGTTCATGCGGCCTACAATATGTAGGCCAAACATCTAGAACTCTAAAGGACAGGATAAGGGAACACCTGTTGCTCATTGAAAAATTAAACACGGAAACAGCCCTGTATAAACATTTTGCCGAGAAACACAAAGGGAATATCAAAGAACTGACTTTTCTAGGGATACAGAAGATCAAAAAAGACTGGAGAGGAGGACACTATGAAAAGAAACTCCTTACAGCAGAATCAAGGTGGATTTTTAACCTAGACTGTTTGTATCCAAGAGGTCTCAACAATAAAGAAGATCTCTCGCATCTTTTCAATATGGTCTAAACACAAGAATTGCTTACTCATTCCCTAACTATATGGCACCTCCAAATGCCAGGGAACTACTTCCCTTTAACCAAACAACACAAAGAGGTCTCAACAAAGTAACCTCTCTCTAAGATCATGTCTCAAGAATAAGCTCTGATACATACCCTAAGTTTAAAGACACAGTTATCAGTTAGTAGCCAGCTGATCCTCAATATAGAATAGACTCAGTGACATAATTAAGTTATAATTTGTCTATCCCATTAAGGTCAGCACAATTGCATTATACGACATTATATCATTAGATCACTTAGCTCCCATTTAAGTCCTTATAAGATTCTCCAAAATCTATCTTCATCATGATTAGTCCATTGATTACTGTTGGAATTACTGATCACATATTTTCAAGTCCTGTAGGTATAGGGTCCATCCGACCTTAGGAGAAAAAAGAAAACATTTCTTTCTTTTAAATCCTCTAAAATCGGTCCAAGCTCATATACATAGACCAAAATTCGCACTGTATCTAACTGTGAATATCCTCTTCCTAGCCCTAAATATCACTTTTAGTAATCCCCCTAAAACATATTTCCTAAGTCCTCACTATGGAGGTTATATTGTCAGTCACTCAATGCATCCTCTAGTCATCACGGTCAGGCTGTATAGAATATATACACCTTACATTGAGGTTATATCTGCCAAGACCATTCCTACAAAGTACATTGTTCTATATAATTTTTCCAGTCATTTTTGGAATTTACCCATACAAGTAAAATATACATTAGGAAGTAAGTAGAAAAAGCACAACCAATACCAAGGTGGTCCTCCTCTCTTATGTATAGATTTACTTCTGGCAACCAAGTCTAAATACACACAACTGTCTCTATTTTCTAAAACTATCACTCATTCAGTAATTAGACTTTAAGAAATATATATTTTTTAAAAAAATATATGTTTATTATAGATACATTGCAAATTGTCAAGCGGAAGCTTGCATTTATATTCAGGAATTCTGTTATAAACTTTGTGAATATTATAAGAAATCTGTCCCTTTAAATACGAAGAGCGTTATATCTCTTAGATTCCTCCGCATTCATTCTGATCTAAACAGTACCACCACACAACTATATCTAAGATTTTTTACAAATCTCTTTATATAGATCAGACACTCTCTTGTGTAATTACCACTCATAGATAAGGACAGGATTGATCTTGTATCAAATGTTTTACTATAAGACATTCGAAAGGTCGTTAATACATAAGTGTATCTAATGTGCTGCATGTTACGTGACAAAAGGGTTGTGACACTGCACTATAACTAACACTAAGTGATCAGTGTATTATCACTTAGAAAACAACGTTAATCATAGTGCATCATATCACAGTGTCCCAAATAACTCTACCCCTCACTTCCAATCAAAAGAAATTAAAACCGATACACCACCGGGTAAGGCCGTTCACATGGCCCTTGAATGCAGTTGATAACAGATACCGCTATTGAGGGATTAACAACACACCCTTTCCAAGACCCAATGAAAAGGCGCATACCCTAGGTCGTGATGTCATGACCAATCAGGTCGGTCCATTCACTGAGCCAGTTATAGCAATCAGTTATTAGCTCTCAGAACATTGGCACCAATTATAATACCAAAATTAGCGGCGATACTGAATAACTATAGACCTAGTACTGGTCATGATCATTATTTTAAGATCGGATAAAATTTGCCGAAACCAGAAGTGACGTCACGAATCTCACGGAGCAAACATATTAGTCTAAAAAGCCTAAAAAAAACCACAAAAAATATCAAGTTTCAGATGATCTCTCGTCCCCTTTCCCATACATCATCTTACTTCACTTTTTAAAGTTGTTTAACAAAAGCTCTAGCATAAAAGCAAGAGTAAGATACCGGAAGTAAACAATTCAACCATATCTGGTATAGCTCCCTTTATAAGGCCGCCTCCAGCACTCGCAAACTAGTCTTCAGAAAGGCCTAGCACAGGCCGAAACGCGTAGACTAGTACTGGTAAGCCTTATTTCATTCTCTGCCATTTGTATAGGACTTTCTACACTATATATTTTTTGCTTTTTCCACAGGTGGATTGTCTGGTCCCTTGGCTGCACCTTCACACACATTTTTTCTGTTTTTGCTGTTTTTTACTTTCTTATTTGTGTTGGCACTCGTTTGAAGATTGACTATCATTTTTATATTTTTTCAATTTGTTGTATGCCACATATTTTGTTAACTTTTGATCACCAGCGGAGGATTATTTTTGAACAACAATTGACTTTGCTCAAGTGATTTTGTTCAAGTGTTTCACCATTATGTTTTCCTAGACTTTCGTCACATATTTTTTACTTGACATTCATTTTTTATAAGGATTAATCTAAAGTTTTCATTGGATTAGCACTTTCATTTTTTAAGAGGATTCGACACACTAGATTCACTTTCGTCATTTTTCTACAATTTATTCACCTTCCCCTTTTTGGCCCTTACCATCGGACTGATTGACTTTATGTTTATTGGTATACCATTGTTTTTAACTGTCTTTCACTATTGTATTGTGTAAATTATTCGCTAGGTTCATGGATCCATGTTTTCTGTAATTGTTTAATCTATCTGTGACTGTGATTTTATTATTGTTTTCTATTTTGTTTTTACTCATCTTCATCATTTGTTTATTAAACCTGTTTTAGACTTACATTCTTACCTAGCCTCCTTAGGGTAGGCGCCTGGGTCCCTTCTGCTTTCTCATACATAAATACACTTTTGAAACAGCTATAGGTTTTAATAGAAGCATTTTTGCTAATACATGTATGTTACAAAAATATTCTGTTCAAGACTTAAAGGGACATAATACTCATATGCTAAATCACTTGAAACTGATGCAGTATAACTGTAAAAAGCTGACAGGAAAATATCACCTGAGCATCTCTATGTAAAAAAGGAAGATATTTTACCTCACAATCTCCTTAGCTCAGCAGAGTAAGTTCTGTGTAAAAAGTTATACTTCAGCTGCTCCCAGCTGCAGGTAAAAATATTTAAAAAATGAAGAAATGAACTGCAGCCAATCAGCATCATCAGTGCTGAGGTCATGAACTCTTTTACTGTGATCTCATGATATTTGACATAACTCTCATGAGATTTCATAGTAAGCTTCCTTTACCTGATTGGTGAAATAATATGATAGTGCACGAGGCTCATCCCCTAAGCTGTCCTAGGACAGACACACTAAAATGCTGCTTAGAAATCCTTTACAATGGTATGTGGCTACGGAGGAACTTTTGAGGTAAAATATCTTTCTTTTTTACATAGAGATGTTCAGGTGATATTTTGTAGTCAGCTTTTTACAGCTATACTGCATCACTTTCAAGTGTTTAAACATTTGGGTATTATGGCCCTTTAACTGCGCCCATGTGCATTCCCATTTTGGCTGGAATATCTTTTAAAGCAAATGCCTGTTGAGGAGAAAAGAACCATCTCCAAGAACAACACATTTTGTTGGCACTACACCAGCAAGTGCTTGGCTAAATATGTATCCTATAAAAATAAGCAAGGCTAAGTCCCAGCATGGGTCCAAGAATCAGGAACAGGTAAAAATTATTTGTACAGAATTAAGAGTTAAAGGGACACTGAACCCAATTTTTTTCTTTCGTGATTCAGATAGAGCATGGCATTTTAAGCAACTTTCTAATTTACTCCTATTATCACATTTTCTTTATTCTCTTGGTATATTTATCTCAAAATGCAAGAAGCCAGACCATTTTTGGTGAACAATCTAGGTTGTCCTTGCTGATTGGTGGATAAATTAATCCACCAATCAAATACTGCTGTACAGAGTTTTGAAACAATAAAAAAGCTTAGATGCATACTTTTTTTCAAATAAAGATAGCAAGAGAATGAAGAAACATTGATAATAGGAGTTAATTAGAAAGTTGCTTAAAATTGCATGCTCTATCTGAACCACAAAAGAAACAATTTGGGTTCAGTGTCCCTTTAAGGCCAGGGTGTGCTCCTAAAAGGTGCTATAGTCCAAACGAGATATGGATTAAAGAAGATTTAAATATGGTTTAAATATTTATATCATTTTATTTAATATACAAAGTTATCAATAATAACAAATAATTTTAGGATTTTTTATTATTGATTCAGTTCAGTTAATGTAATGCTCGTATATCATTTTATTTTAGTGTGCATGATATTATTTTATAACTTTGTACATTGAATAAAATTATATAAATATTTAAACCATATTAAATCATATTTGGTTAATATCCCATTTGTATTATAGCACCTTTTAAGAGCACACCCTTAACAGTGTTTGTGACTAAGGAGGAGGTCATTATTTATCTAGTGTATAGAGAAATGTTTTTTGGGTTGTTTTTATAGTCTATTCTAGTGTAGGTGATCTGACATCTATGGGGCCGATTTATCAATGTCTGGTGGACATGATACGCTGTAGCATATCATATCCACCAGACATCACTGAATGCCGACAGCATACGCTGTCGGCATTTAACATTGTAAAAGCAGTTCTAGTGAACTTTTGTGCAGTGCTGTACCCTGCAGATTTGCGGCCAGTCGGTTGCTACCAGGGGTGTCAATCAACCCGATTGTATGCGATCAGTCGGATTGATGTCCACAGCCTCAGAGGCAGCAAACGAGTTAAGGAGCAGCGGTCTTAAGACCGCTGCTTCTTAATTCATGTTTCAGCAAACCTGAAGGCTCGCATGGAACCAGGGGTATTCAGGGCCTTTTGTCCCTTGATAATTCGGCCCCCTTATCCATAAACAGGTAAACATGATTACATGAAACAATTGGAAATGAGAATTAAACTTAAAGGGACATGAAAACCATAATTTTTCTTTATTGATTCAGATAAATCATACAGTTTTAAACAACTTTCCAATTTAGGTATTTTATCTAATTTGCTTCATTCTCTTGAAATCCTTTGCTGAAGCTAGAAAGCTACTGGGAGCTAGCTGAACACCAATGGCAAAATGAATATATGTCCAACCACCAATCAGCAGCTTCTGGGCCTACCTATATTTTCATTTCATCAAAGGATACAAAGGGAACTAAACAAATTAGATAATAGAAGTAAATTGGAAAGTTATTTAAAATTACATGATCTGAATCCATAAAGAAAAAGAAAAGTGTTTCATGCCCCTTTAAGAATTCAGTATACTTTTTAAGATTTATTTTAGTCATGTGTCCACATTTTATACTTGTTGAAAATGTTTCATTGATTCACAATATTCTAAAACATTCCACAAGGGTTTGTACTACATCAGTATTATACTGCAAAATACAGTGCTCTGTGGCAGATATGAGAGATTTGTCAGGTGTCTCAGCATAGTTTGGAAGAAATTACATTTCACAAAAAATACCTGTGTACCTTAAACAGTATAGACTTCTTAGCTTCTTGATTTAAACCCAAAAAGTACACATGTCCCTGTCTCAGATTCTGAGAATGATATTGAGGATTCATAGCACTCATATGTAGGACATGAATGTCAGTGTTAAAATAATTATTATTAGTATGTCATAAAACATACTGACAAGATTTCTGCTATGCATTGCCTTTCTGTTTCTTTCCTGTCCATTTGTGCAGCTAATTAATGGTGTTTACTCAGCCTTGTAAGGAATGGAACATTGTATAATTTATGCTATTTTCCTTTTCATTTGGCTGCTTATTTTTGCTTAAAGAGACCCTCAAGTTAATATTAAAACTTCATTATTCAGATAGAGCATACAATTTTAATCAACTTTCCATTTCACTTCCATTATCTAAATGTGCACAGTTTTTTTTATAAATGCACTTTCTTTGGTACCAGCTACTACTGAGCGTGTGCATAATTCACGGAATATGCTTATATGCATCTTGTGATTGGCTTATGACTGTCACATGATGCAGTGGGAGGGGAAATATAACTAAGTGTGAAATTTGTCAGAAAGAAATCTACTCATTTGAAATTCAAAATAAATAATTTTGCATTGTCTTTTTATTATGAATTTACTGATTATGCTATTAGATTAGATCACAGAAAACATTTATACATCCAATATTAATTGAAGGTCAATATCACTTTCATTGAGTTGACAAATATAGATAGAATTCTATAAGATTACTGGATTAGTTCACCTGATATGTTGTGACTTTGTCATAGGCCTGTTTCTTTATTTTTTTACGCCTGAATACATCTTATAATATGTGGTTATTTTGCCCTTTATTAGAGATTATACCTCTTCTTCACATGTGTTTTTGTTAATGATGTATCTTGTGTTTGAAAGTATTCATGCTGTATTTTTTGAAAATTGTATACAGATTAACTTTGATTTTTGATCCCTTAAGAAATTTAAAATAAATACCACATCAGCATGCATTGCCATCAAAGAACTATTAAATTACATGTTTAGACATAAAATACACTATATTAAGTCATTATTAGAAACAGTACTTAATAAGGAACTCAAAGGGATGGTATTCATTTCAGAGTCCCATATGTGCTCTCTAAGAAAAATGCATTTTCTTGTTAAATCAATAAGTTCAAACCCACCTAAAAACACAGTTTAGCAGTGAAATATTGAACAATGAAAACAGCTACAGGTGTCCATTTTGTACCTTCAACTCTTTGTAGTCAAATGGCTGCAATTAATTGCTTCACAAGGAACCTACAACCATTTTCACAGACTTTCAAGGCTGATTTTGCATTTACTTGTTGAATATTTGTATGGCTATTTAATTAACTATGAATTATCTACGATGGAAAGTAATACATAGAGGGCCTTATTCAAAAAAGTTTCACATTCTTAATGGGGCATGTCAAATCCATTAAAAGTTATACAGTATATCTGTAGAAAAAAAAAAAAAAATAGAAAGCATCACAAACATATCTAGGTAAAAAAAACAGAATTTATGTTTACCTGATAAATTACTTTCTCCAACGGTGTGTCCGGTCCACTGCGTCATCCTTACTTGTGGGACACTCTCCTCCCCAACAGGAAATGGCAAAGAGCCCAGCAAAGCTGGTCACATGATCCCTCCTAGGCTCCGCCTTCCCCAGTCATTCGACCGACGTAAAGGAGGAATATTTGCATAGGAGAAACCATATGATACCGTGGTGACTGTAGTTAAAGAAAATAAATTATCAGACTTGATTAAAAAACCAGGGCGGGCCGTGGACCGGACACACCGTTGGAGAAAGTAATTTATCAGGTAAACATAAATTCTGTTTTCTCCAACATAGGTGTGTCCGGTCCACGGCGTCATCCTTACTTGTGGGAACCAATACCAAAGCTTTAGGACACGGATGAAGGGAGGGAGCAAATCAGGTCACCTAGATGGAAGGCACCACGGCTTGCAAAACCTTTCTCCCAAAAATAGCCTCAGAAGAAGCAAAAGTATCAAACTTGTAAAATTTAGTAAAAGTGTGCAGTGAAGACCAAGTCGCTGCCTTACATATCTGATCAACAGAAGCCTCGTTCTTGAAGGCCCATGTGGAAGCCACAGCCCTAGTGGAATGAGCTGTGATTCTTTCAGGAGGCTGCCGTCCGGCAGTCTCATAAGCCAATCTGATGATGCTTTTAATCCAAAAAGAGAGAGAGGTAGAAGTTGCTTTTTGACCTCTCCTTTTACCAGAATAAACAACAAACAAGGAAGATGTTTGTCTAAAATCCTTTGTAGCATCTAAATAGAATTTTAGAGCACAAACAACATCCAAATTGTGCAACAAACTTTCCTTCTTTGAAACTGGATTCGGACACAAAGAAGGCACGACTATCTCCTGGTTAATGTTTTTGTTAGAAACAACTTTCGGAAGAAAACCAGGTTTAGTACGTAAAACCACCTTATCTGCATGGAACACCAGATAAGGAGGAGAACACTGCAGGGCAGATAATTCTGAAACTCTTCTAGCAGAAGAAATTGCAACCAAAAACAAAACTTTCCAAGATAATAACTTAATATCAACGGAATGTAAGGGTTCAAACGGAACCCCCTGAAGAACTGAAAGAACTAAATTGAGACTCCAAGGAGGAGTCAAAGGTTTGTAAACAGGCTTGATTCTAACCAGAGCCTGAACAAAGGCTTGAACATCTGGCACAGCTGCCAGCTTTTTGTGAAGTAACACAGACAAGGCAGAAATCTGTCCCTTCAAGGAACTTGCAGATAATCCTTTCTCCAAACCTTCTTGAAGAAAGGATAGAATCTTAGGAATTTTTACCTTGTCCCAAGGGAATCCTTTAGATTCACACCAACAGAAATATTTTTTCCATATTTTGTGGTAAATTTTTCTAGTTACAGGCTTTCTGGCCTGAACAAGAGTATCAATGACAGAATCTGAGAACCCTCGCTTTGATAAGATCAAGCGTTCAATCTCCAAGCAGTCAGTTGGAGTGAGACCAGATTCGGATGTTCGAACGGACCTTGAACAAGAAGGTCTCGTCTCAAAGGTAGCTTCCATGGTGGAGCCGATGACATATTCACCAGGTCTGCATACCAAGTCCTGCGTGGCCACGCAGGAGCTATCAAGATCACCGATGCCCTCTCCTGAATTGATCCTGGCTACCAGCCTGGGGATGAGAGGAAACGGCGGGAATACATAAGCTAGTTTGAAGGTCCAAGGTGCTACTAGTGCATCTACTAGAGTCGCCTTGGGATCCCTGGATCTGGACCCGTAGCAAGGAACCTTGAAGTTCTGACGAGAGGCCATCAGATCCATGTCTGGAGTGCCCCACAATTGAGTAATTTGGGCAAAGATTTCCGGATGGAGTTCCCACTCCCCCGGATGAAATGTCTGACGACTCAGAAAATCCGCTTCCCAATTTTCCACTCCTGGGATGTGGATTGCAGACAAGTGGCAGGAGTGAGTCTCCGCCCATTGAATGATTTTGGTCACTTCTTCCATCGCCAGGGAACTCCTTGTTCCCCCCTGATGGTTGATGTACGCAACAGTCGTCATGTTGTCTGATTGAAACCGTATGAACTTGGCCCTTGCTAGCTGAGGCCAAGCCTTGAGAGCATTGAATATCGCTCTCAGTTCCAGAATATTTATCGGGAGAAGAGATTCTTCCCGAGACCAAAGACCCTGAGCTTTCAGGGGTCCCCAGACCGCGCCCCAGCCCACCAGACTGGCGTCGGTCGTGACAATGACCCACTCTGGTCTGCGGAAGCTCATCCCCTGTGACAGGTTGTCCAGGGACAGCCACCAATGGAGTGAATCTCTGGTCCTCTGATCTACTTGTATTGTCGGAGACAAGTCTGTATAGTCCCCATTCCACTGACTGAGCATGCACAGTTGTAATGGTCTTAGATGAATTCGCGCAAAAGGAACTATGTCCATTGCCGCTACCATCAAACCTATTACTTCCATGCACTACGCTATGGAAGGAAGAGGAACAGAATGAAGTATTTGACAAGAGTTTAGAAGTTTTGATTTTCTGGCCTCTGTCAGAAAAATTCTCATTTCTAAGGAGTCTATTATTGTTCCCAAGAAGGGAACCCTTGTTGACGGAGATAGAGAACTTTTTTCTACGTTCACTTTCCACCCGTGAGATCTGAGAAAGGCCAGGACAATGTCCGTGTGAGCCTTTGCTTGAGGAAGGGACGACGCTTGAATCAGAATGTCGTCCAAGTAAGGTACTACTGCAATGCCCCTTGGTCTTAGCACCGCTAGAAGGGACCCTAGTACCTTTGTGAAAATCCTTGGAGCAGTGGCTAATCCGAACGGAAGTGCCACAAACTGGTAATGCTTGTCCAGGAATGCGAACCTTAGGAACCGATGATGTTCCTTGTGGATAGGAATATGTAGATACGCATCCTTTAAATCCACCGTGGTCATGAATTGACCTTCCTGGATGGAAGGAAGAATTGTTCGAATGGTTTCCATTTTGAACGATGGAACCTTGAGAAACTTGTTTAGGATCTTGAGATCTAAGATTGGTCTGAATGTTCCCTCTTTTTTGGGAACTACGAACAGATTGGAGTAGAACCCCATCCCTTGTTCTCCTAAAGGAACAGGATGAATCACTCCCATTTTTAACAGGTCTTCTACACAATGTAAGAATGCCTGTCTTTTTATGTGGTCTGAAGACAATTGAGACCTGTGGAACCTCCCCCTTGGGGGAAGCCCCTTGAATTCCAGAAGATAACCTTGGGAGACTATTTCTAGTGCCCAAGGATCCAGAACATCTCTTGCCCAAGCCTGAGCGAAGAGAGAGAGTCTGCCCCCCACCAGATCCGGTCCCGGATCGGGGGCCAACATCTCATGCTGTCTTGGTAGCAGTTGCAGGTTTCTTGGCCTGCTTTCCTTTGTTCCAGCCTTGCATTGGTCTCCAGGCTGGCTTGGCTTGAGAAGTATTACCCTCTTGCTTAGAGGACGTAGCACTTGGGGCTGGTCCGTTTCTGCGAAAGGGACGAAAATTAGGTTTATTTTTGGCCTTGAAAGACCTATCCTGAGGAAGGGCGTGGCCCTTGCCCCCAGTGATATCAGAGATAATCTCTTTCAAGTCAGGGCCAAACAGCGTTTTCCCCTTGAAAGGAATGTTAAGCAATTTGTTCTTGGAAGACGCATCCGCTGACCAAGATTTTAACCAAAGCGCTCTGCGCGCCACAATAGCAAAACCAGAATTTTTCGCCGCTAACCTAGCCAATTGCAAAGTGGCGTCTAGGGTGAAAGAATTAGCCAATTTGAGAGCATGAATTCTGTCCATAATCTCCTCATAAGAAGAAGAATCATTATTGAGCGCCTTTTCTAGCTCATCGAACCAGAAACACGCTGCTGTAGTGACAGGAACAATGCATGAAATTGGTTGTAGAAGGTAACCTTGCTGAACAAACATCTTTTTAAGCAAACCTTCTAATTTTTTATCCATAGGATCTTTGAAAGCACAACTATCTTCTATGGGTATAGTGGTGCGTTTGTTTAGAGTAGAAACCGCCCCCTCGACCTTGGGGACTGTCTGCCATAAGTCCTTTCTGGGGTCGACCATAGGAAACAATTTTTTAAATATGGGGGGAGGGACGAAAGGTATACCGGGCCTTTCCCATTCTTTATTTACAATGTCCGCCACCCGCTTGGGTATAGGAAAAGCTTCGGGGGGCCCCGGGACCTCTAGGAACTTGTCCATTTTACATAGTTTCTCTGGAATGACCAAATTCTCACAATCATCCAGAGTGGATAACACCTCCTTAAGCAGAGCGCGGAGATGTTCCAATTTAAATTTAAATGTAATCACATCAGGTTCAGCTTGTTGAGAAATTTTCCCTGAATCTGAAATTTCTCCCTCAGACAAAACCTCCCTGGCCCCCTCAGACTGGTGTAGGGGCCCTTCAGAACCAATATCATCAGCGTCCTCATGCTCTTCAGTATTTTCTAAAACAGAGCAGTCGCGCTTTCGCTGATAAGTGGGCATTTTGGCTAAAATGTTTTTGATAGAATTATCCATTACAGCCGTTAATTGTTGCATAGTAAGGAGTATTGGCACGCTAGATGTACTAGGGGCCTCCTGTGTGGGCAAGACTGGTGTAGACGAAGGAGGGGATGATGCAGTACCATGCTTACTCCCCTCACTTGAGGAATCATCTTGGGCATCATTTTCTCTAAATTTTGTGTCACATAAATCACATCTATTTAAATGAGAAGGAACCTTGGCTTCCCCACATTCAGAACACAGTCTATCTGGTAGTTCAGACATGTTAAACAGGGAAAAACTTGATAACAAAGTACAAAAAACGTTTTAAAATAAACCGTTACTGTCACTTTAAATTTTAAACTGAACACACTTTATTACTGCAATTGCGAAAAAGTATGAAGGAATTGTTCAAAATTCACCAAAATTTCACCACAGTGTCTTAAAGCCTTAAAAGTATTGCACACCAAATTTGGAAGCTTTAACCCTTAAAATAACGGAACCGGAGCCGTTTTTATATTTAACCCCTTTACAGTCCCTGGTATCTGCTTTGCTGAGACCCAACCGAGCCCAAAGGGGAATACGATACCAAATGACGCCTTCAGAAAGTCTTTTCTATGTATCAGAGCTCCTCACACATGCATCTGCATGTCATGCTTCTCAAAAACAAGTGCGCAATAGAGGCGCGAAAATGAGACTCTGCCTGTGATTAGGGAAAGCCCCTAGAGAATAAGGTGTCCAATACAGTGCCTGCCGGTTATTTTACATAATTCCCAAGATTAAAATAATTCCTCAAGGCTATGAAGTATAAAATATGTTTATATATAAATCGATTTAGCCCAGAAAATGTCTACAGTCTTAAAAAGCCCTTGTGAAGCCCTTTTTTTCTTTCTGTAATAAAAATGGCTTACCGGATCCCATAGGGAAAATGACAGCTTCCAGCATTACATCGTCTTGTTAGAATGTGTCATACCTCAAGCAGCAAAAGTCTGCTCACTGTTCCCCCAACTGAAGTTAATTCCTCTCAACAGTCCTGTGTGGAAACAGCCATCGATTTTAGTAACGGTTGCTAAAATCATTTTCCTCTTACAAACAGAAATCTTCATCTCTTTTCTGTTTCAGAGTAAATAGTACATACCAGCACTATTTTAAAATAACAAACTCTTGATTGAATAATAAAAACTACAGTTAAACACTAAAAAACTCTAAGCCATCTCCGTGGAGATGTTGCCTGTACAACGGCAAAGAGAATGACTGGGGAAGGCGGAGCCTAGGAGGGATCATGTGACCAGCTTTGCTGGGCTCTTTGCCATTTCCTGTTGGGGAGGAGAGTGTCCCACAAGTAAGGATGACGCCGTGGACCGGACACACCTATGTTGGAGAAAAGAAGATATTTTTCCTCAAAATTTCTTCAGCTCACCAGAGTAAATGATCTGTGAGCAGTTATCCTTCAGCTACCCTTTCTACTGTAATCACCATGTTGAAAAATCAAAAACAGCCAATCAGTATCATCTTTGCTGAGTTCACAATTTTGTTTACTGTGATCTCATGGGATGTTACCATAATGTCACAATATTTCATAGTAAACATCCTTAAACTGATATAAGGGGGAAAAAGGTGATTTTCTGCTCCTTCCAGATGTAAACTCCTTTGTAAGCAATAATGGAATAAGCATCCTACTGAGAAAATTTAAAGGGACAGTAAAGTCACAAAAAACTTTTATGATTTAAATAGGGCATGCAATTTTAAACAACTTTCCAATTTACTTTTATTACCATTTTTGCTTTGTTCTCTTGGTATTCTTAGTTGAAAGCTAAATCTAGGAGGTTCATGTGCTAATTTCTTAGACCTTGAAGACTGCCTCTAATCGGAAAGCATTTTTACAGTTTTTCACCACTAGAGGGCGTTAGTTCATGTGTTTCATATAGATAACATTGAGCTCTGGCACGTGAAGCACTGATTGGCTAAAAATGCATGTCTGTCAAAAGAACTGAAATAAAGAGGCAGTTTGCAAAGGCTTAGATACAAGGTAATCACAGAGGTAAAAAGTATATTATTATAACTGTGTTGGTTATGCAAAATTGGGGAATGGGTAATAAAGGGATTATCTACCTTTTTAAACAACAAAAATTCTGGTGTTTACTGTCCCTTTAAGGTAAAATATCTTGCGTTCTCACGAAGGAATGTTCATGTATTTTCAACTCAGCTTTGTACAGATACGCTGCATCGCTTTCAAGTGATTCTGCATTTGGGTAACATGCCCCTTTATCGAGTTGCTCAAACTTCTTACAGGGAAGTCAGTAAAATATTAAGCCTGCAGTACATTTTGCATTTATCTCATATAGATTATAAATGAATAATTTTATTTTCTAAAAAGTGAATAACAATTTACAAGCACTAAAGAGCTAAACAGTCAAATGCTCCCCAGAAACAGGGAACCTTTATATCTCATCTCCCCATTGTAAACATCTTTAGGGGCATGAGACAAATAGCTTTAACACATTTTAGGCCTGATTACAAGTGGTGCGCTACTGATAGTGCAGGTCATGATAAGCAATATTGTTCGCAAATGTTAGCATTACCGCACCTTGATATTACAAGTCCATGGTAAATCACGTTTACCAAAGGAGAGTAAATGTGGCCTACATTACTTGAGCACAACTTATACTTTGAATGGAGTTCGCAAAAGCTCTAACTTGCTCTCATATTACAAGCTGAAAGTTATAGTTTGAGCTCAAGCAAAAGAGGAAACTGTACTATAGTATTTAGTGCGAGACCTGAAGTAAAAAGTAAGGGTTAAAATAATGTGCACAAAACACATCAATAACATATTCAAAAAAATGTTTACACTCATATACACTCACCGGCCACTTAATTAGGGACACCTGTTTAATTGCTTGGTAACACAAATTGTTAAATTTGACAAAAAATCTAGACATAGTGAAGATGACTTACTGAAATTCAAACCGAGCATCAGAATAGGGAAGAAAGGTGATTTAAGTGACTTTGAACATGGCATGGTTGTTGGTGCCGGATGGGCTGGTATTTCAAAAACTGCTGAACACTTGGGATTTTCACACACAATCATCTCTAGGGTTTACAGAGAATGGTCCGAAAAAGAGAAAATATCCAGTGAGCAGCAATTGTGTGGACGAAAATGCCTTGTTGATGTCAGAGGAGAATGGGCAGACTGGTTTAAGATGATAGAAGGGCAACAGTAACTCAAATAACCACTCGTTACAACCAAGGTATGCAGAATACCATTTTCTGAATGCACAACATGTCGAACCTTGAAGCAGATGGGCTACAGCAGCTGAAGACCACACTGGGTGCCACTCCTGTCAACTAAGAACAGGAAACTGAGGCTACAATTCTCACAGGCTCACCAAAATTGCACAATAGAAAATTGTAAAAATGTTGCCTGGTCTGATGAGCCTCAATTTCAGCTGCGACATTCAGATGGTAGGGTCAGAATTTGGCATAAACAACATGAAAACATGGATTCATCTTGCCTTGTATCAATGGTTCAGGCTAGTGGTGGTGGTGTAATGGTGTGGGTGATATTTACTTGGCACACTTTGGGCCCCTTAGTACCAGTTGAGCATTGTTTAAACACCACTGCCTACCTAGTATTGTTGCTGACCATGTCCATCCCTTTATGACTACAGTGTACCCATCTTCTGATCGCTATTTCCAGCAGGATAATGCACCATGTCACAAATCTCAAATCATCTCAAACTGGTTTCTTGAACATGACAATGAGTTTACTGTACTCCTATGGCCTCCACAGTCACCAGATCTCAATGCAATAAAGCACTTTTGGGATGTGGTGAAACGAGAGATTAACATCATGGATGTGCAGCCGACAAATCTGCAGCAACTGCGTGATGCTATCATGTCAATATAGACCAAAATCTCTGAGGAATGTTTCCAACACCATGTTGAATCTATGCCATGAATAATTAAGGCAGTTATGAAGGCAAAAAGGGGTCCAACCTGGAACTATAAAGGTGTACCTAATAAAGTGGCCGGTGAGTGTATATATATATATATATATATATATATATGTTTTAAAAGGGTTAAAAAGGGATATGGTAAGGTGCTTGACTAGGAAGGGCCCCAATGTAGACACAAGCAGGGAATGTCAATCATCATGATTAGATTAGGATGATTTTACTCCACCACATTTTAGGTGGCGGAGAGTTTAAGCTGTTGCAGGCTTGAGACCGCTGCTACTTAAGTAGCGTTTTAGGTAAGCCTGAGGGCCCGAAGCTGCTTTTGTAGCTTGATAAATGGGGCCCATAGAGTATTACAAGAATTGGACACATAATACAGCAACATTTTGAGATTTCATCCCTTAATCATGTTGCATACAAGTGAACCAAACCAAAAACCCCTATAAACCAGATGACACTCATCACATCAATGTGTAGCCCTTACATCTCCAAACCTCTCACTTGTTACTTTTCTCACAAATAGCACCATCTAGTGAAATTTCAGTAGTATGCAGTTGAAATGTAAGGAGTAAGAAAATTAAAATGTGAGAGGTTTGGAGATATAAGAGTAAAGCAATGATGTAATGGGCATCATTTAGGAATTTATAAGGGAGCTTTGTTTGGTTCACTTGTATGCAACATGATTTAGGGATGAAATCATTTAATATTTTATTTTGTGTCAGATTCTTGTAATGCACTATCGGCTAGATTACAAGTAGTGCTCTAACTGCTGCGTGCAAACAATAAGGTGTATATTGTGGATCTTTGTGTAAGTCGGAAGTAGCAAGCGTATATCAAGTTAAAAGTAAATACGTTTGTTGGACAGCAATTGAATTTAGCGTGCATTGGTATAGCACGACTTCAGAGCTCTGGTTAACTATTATGTGAGCAAAAAAGTTGTACAAAATACATCATAAATAATTTAAAAGTACAGTTACACTCATAATAACACTGTCTAATAAAAATGATTTTAAAGAAAATATCATAAAAAAGATATAAGGGGCCAAAGATATGAGGTTTCAGGTGTTAGAAAAAAAAGTCATATATATTGGTGCACATCCCCTTGCAAATAAACAACACATTGGGGCCTAGTTATCAAGCCATCAACCTCAAATACGCTGGAATTCCGCAGCGTATTTGTGGCGAGGCTGATTTGCCTTAGTTATCAAGTCCTAGATACCGTCAAAAGTAGAATTTTGTGATGTAAGCTTTGATCCGCCGGACTCAGTCCGACACAGATCGATTCTTACGTCACTCCAGATGTTCCGCACACAAGTGCGGCACAATCTGACTACTTTTGCTAGTTATCAAAAAACTAGCAGGTACGCTCGGCACTTTTCCGGCCCAGCGTACCTGGAGGCGGCGGATCCCATAGGAATCAATGGGAGTCTGACCATAGCGAAAGTTCATGTTCGCTTCTGCCTGACATCCCATTGATTCCTATGGGAGCTGTCTACACCTAACACCCTAAAGCCCCCCTGATAGAATCCTGGGGGGCTTTGTTATTTTATTAGGGGACTTAGATTAGGTGTAAGTATCTTAAAATTGTTGTAATGTTTTTTAAATGTTTGTAACATATTTTTTTATTTTTTGTAACTTAGCTTTTTTTATTTTTTGTACTTTAGTTAGTTTATTTAATTTAATTTAATTGTAGTTATTTGTAACTAATTGATTTAATTAATTTAATGATAGTGTAGTGTTAGGTTTAATTGTAACTTATATTGTAATATAAATCCTAAAATAGCTACAATATAATTATTATTTATATTGTAGCTATCTTAGGGTTTATTTTACAGGTAAGTATTTAGTTTTAAATAGGATTAATTTATTTAAGTATAGTGTAGTGTTAGGTGTAATTGTAACTTAGGTTAGTTTTTATTTTACAGGTAAATTTCTCTTTATTTTAGCTAGGTAGCTATTAAATAGTTAATAACTATTTAATAGCTATTGTACCTAGTTAAAATAAATTGAAAGATGCCTGTAAAATAAAATAAATCATAAAATAGCTACAATATAATTATTATTTATATTGTAGCTATCTTAGGGTTTATTTTATAGGTAAGTATTTAGTTTTAAATAGGATTAATTTATTTAATAAGAGAAATATTATTTAGATTTATTTAATTAATATTTAAATTAGGGGAGTTTTAGGGTTACTGTTAGACTTAGGTTTAGGGGTTAATAATTTTATTACAGTGGCGGCGGTGTAGGGGGGCGCAGGATAGGGGATAATACATTTATTATAGGTGGCGACGGTGTAGGGGGGGCAGATTAGGGGTTAATAAGTTTAATATAGGTTGCGGCGGGGTCCGGGAGCGGCGGTTTAGGGATTAAAATATTTATTTAGTTGCGGCGAGGTCCGGGATCGTCAGGATAGGGGATAATAACTTTATTATAGGTGGCGACGGTATAGGGGGGCAGGATAGGGGTCACTAGGTATAATGTAGGTGGCGGCGGTGTCCGGGAGCGGCGGTTTAGGGGTTAATACATTTATATGAGTTGCGGCGGGGTCTAGGAGCGGCGGTTTAGGGGTTAATAACTTTATTGAGTTGCGGGGGGCTCCGGGGGCACCGGTATAGGGGGTAGAACAGTGTAGATAGTGTGGGTGCTTAGTGACAGGCTAGCAATAAAGCTGGGAAAAAGCCGAAGTGCAGCGAGATCGGATGAGTGATAACTATCACAGTCCGCTACTCATCGCCCCGTACTTGGTGCACGGCTTTTTGATAGCTTTATTGATAACTTAGGCGAAATTTTGAAGGTCCGCAGCAGCGATGGTAGGCGAGCTTAGGCAGGTGTATTGGGCCAGCGAAGGCAGGTAAAGTAGACGCGTTGATAACTACCCCCCATTGCCTGCAAAAAACACCTATGCTTTTATATTAAAATTGGGATCTTAGTCACATAATATGGCCATATAAAGTATATTATATATAGGGTTAATTGACCATACTAGGTTGTTACAAGTGGAAACAAGATGGATTCACATGCTTGATACATTGGTTCCAAAAGGACTAAACACTGTCCTTGACTTCGGACCGTTCTATACTAAATAGTACCACATTGGAATCTACCAGCTACTGTTGTATGCACTGCCACCCGAGACTCTTAACATGGATTTTCATCCTAGTGGGTACCCACGGGTTTCTATGCATACTTCAAGAGGCATGGAGGGGAATGTTACCTCCACACATGAGGTTTAGCGTAATCTGTTCTACCAGCTAAGTTTGTGCCACCAAATATGTATATAAAAAATGTATAAATCATTTTGGCATGATTTTCCATTTTACTGCTGTTGATTTATGCCACATAGGTTTTAAGTTACACATATCACTGAATATGAAAATGCTTTTATTTCTATTTTGTGCTGCTGTGCCATGATCAAATGCTCTGGATTTACACCACTTTTGACACTGATGCGCTGATACTTGTTTATACTTAGTGCTGTTATTGGCTAGGATCTAGGAGCCAACTCTTATTCTAATAAGGGGGCATGGTTTAGAATAATAGATTTTCTTTCCCCATAGGAATCAATGGGGCTGTGTTAGGAGCTGAACGCTGCTTTTTTGTTTTTGTTAGGGTTTTTTTTCAGCCAATTCTGCCCCATTGTAATTTTTATTTTTTTGAGGGGCTTTTTTATTTTATTAGAGAGATTAGATTAGGTGTAATTAGCTTAAAATTCTTGTAATTATTTTATTATTTTGTGTAATTTAGTGGGGGTTTTTTCATACTTTAGTTTATTTAATTTAATTGTAGTTAATTTAGGAAATTATTTTAATTATAGTGTAGTGTTAGGTGTAATTGTAATTTAGTTTAGGTTTTATTTTACAGGTAAATGTGTTTTTATTTTAACTAAGAAGTTATTAGATAGTTAATAACTATTGTACCTAGTTAAAATAAATACAAAGTTGCCTGTAAAATAAAAATAAACCCTGAGATAGCTACAATGTAATTATTAGTCATATTGTAGCTAGCTTAGGGTTTATTTTATAGGTAAGTATTTAGTTTTAAAAAGGAATAATTTATTTAATTGTAGTTATTTTAGGGTTGCGGGGACGTTGGCGGCGGCAGATTAGGGGTTAATACATTTAATATAGTTGCAGCGACGTTGGGGGGGCAGATTAGGGTTAATAACTATAATGTAGGTGGCAGCGATGTTGGGGGCAGCAGATTAGGGGTTCATAAGAATAATGTAGGTGGCGGCGGTGTCCGGAGTGGCAGATTAGGGGTTAATAATATAATGCAGATGTCGGGGGCAGCAGATTAGGAGTTAATAAATTTAATATTAGGGGTGTTTAGACTTGGGGTTCATGTTAGGGTGTAGACATACATTTTCTTTCCCCATAGGAATCAATGGGGCTGTGTTAGGAGCTGAACGCTGCTTTTTTGTTTTTTTTAGGGTTTTTTTTCAGCCGATTCTGCCCCATTGTTTCCTATGGGGAAATCGTGCATGAGCACGTTTAGCCAGCTCACCGCTACCGTAAGCAGCGCTGGTATTGAGGTGAGATGTGGAGCTAAATTTTGCTCTTCGCTCACTTTTTAGAGGCTAACGCCAGGTTGAAGAAAACCTGTAATACCAGCATTGTTTGTAGGTGAGCGGTGAGCTGAAACTGAGCGTTAGCACCACACGACCTTACCGACAAAACTCGTAATCTAGGTGATAGTGCTTGATTGTCACATCAAAAACAAACAGGTAACATTTCGGGGATCAATCACCCCTTCATCAGACCAAATCTGATGAAGGGGTGGTTGATCCCCGAAACATTACCTGTTTGTTTTTGATGTGCCAATAAAGGGCTATATTTGCACAAAACCAGTGAGTGCATGCCTTTTTCAATTCTATTATCAACATTTGCCTGCACCCTGGTAGCTGCTATTTAAGTGGGAATGCGCTCTATTTTGTACTACTCTCTGGATTTGACTCCATAATTTTTTTAATATAAGTGACGTTTCAGAGTTTGACCCCTTTCTTCAGACCATACAAAGCCAAAATGTATCACATAAGCTCTTATACACACTACTCAGCTCCCAAGTGCTATCATGAACGTCATACCCCACGTGTCCACTGGGTGCCCCTACCCATTTTAAATATACGCCTATAACATTTCCTCTGTAAAGATTTCTATAATGTAACCTCATTTAGTTGAAATAGTGTGTGTGTGTGTGTGTGTGTGTGTATGAAAAAATATCACAGGCACATTTGACATTTTAAAAGGAAAGTTAATTATTATTTTATTATTGCTTATGTTGGCAGTTACAATACTCCTGGTTCCTAGTGACAACTTCTGGGAGTTACAAATCCCTTATCTTATTTGTCCAGTGACCTAATGTCATGGTGCCCTAAATGAATATTACCAAACTGAGAAAGAATAACCTGCTAAAAAAAACAGATTTTTTTTTTTGTCTTTTAAAGTGACGAGCTTACTCATAATAGCCAACATCAAATGAACAAAGTCACATAATGAGGCAAAACAGAAAACCTAGCACTATGCATTATAAAAATACAATAAAGTGTTCTCAGGTTGATTATTATACTGGACTTTGTGTTGCTAAATAATGCATTTTTATATAAATAATACTTTGCTTTTAATCCTCCAAATTATACTTAATATTTATAAGCATTATGTATGATATGTATAGTGTCAGTAGAGCAATATGATATTATTATATATTTTTTATCT
The DNA here is from genome assembly GCF_027579735.1 of Bombina bombina. Taxonomy (NCBI): domain Eukaryota; kingdom Metazoa; phylum Chordata; class Amphibia; order Anura; family Bombinatoridae; genus Bombina; species Bombina bombina. Next base: position 127,582,855 of record NC_069508.1, read on the forward strand.
CTTTCAAATTATTTTATTACAGCAAAATTAGACATTATTCTTTATTTTTTTCTCCTTTATGTTTAACTATATACTTATATACACGCTAGCTACCCCCGCCCCATTCCTATATTATATTATTTAGTGAATGTATGGGCTTTTAATATTACAATAATTATAGATTTTTGGTTCTGCATCTTTGAGTTTGTATACATTATTCTTGAGTTGTCATCTTTGCTAAAAATGTAACTAATTTAATATTTTTAGCAAATCATTACTATTGTAAATATTATGTATGCAATAACAGCTACTTTATAGATATATGGATCAAGGAGATAAGAAAAACAAGCAAACATTTAAATAAATGTTTGTATTCTATGCTCACCCCTAAAAAGACCACTATATAAAACCATTACATTTTCTTGAAAAATTAATTATTGTTTACTTTACAAAATATAATTTAATTTATATATATGTCTAATTGCTGAGGATGTGATGTCAAGTAATTCTTTTCATGCCAAATCAAAAATTGTGGAACATATATCAATGGAAAAAAAAAGGCTGAATATTAATTTCATTCCATTAGCACTTGTATTTTATGAGTTAGGCAATGTTACATTTTTTTTAAAATAAATAAATGGCTGTGCTGTAGATTAAACGTTTAACATATCTAAATATGCACTGACATATTGTTTTAGTTGTGCTCAGAATTTTAAAGGTCACACCTAAAATTACATTATATAGGATCCATAGTAACAAAAAATGTAGACAAACATAAATATTTACTGTTTTTATTTTTCTTGTATTCATTTTATATAGATTATAAACTGCAATATTATTACAGTATCCAAACCTTCAATAGTTTATAAAACAAAACATCTGAACACTAACTTTTTCACAGCAAGCTTCTCCTATCAAGAGTCAGTGCACACCATACATTGTTTCTTTTATTGTTATTCATGCGGTTTGCCTCTGACATTGAAGATGCTGAGATACACCGCAGTAGGTGACTCTATCCAGTAGTTTGCAATGCAATGTGCCACTAAGACTGCTAAGGAACATTAATTGGACCACAGGTAGCCAAAAAACTCAGAGGATATCACTGTATTGTCCATGTTGGGAGCACCGTCAACCTGTACACCATAAAATACACATCACATATATAGCGCCATTTACTGACTCCATTAGGATGCTAATTTAATATATTAACTGCATAGAAAGCAATGTTTGATTTCTGAAATGGGTTTACATCAAGCAATTAAAGAATAGGAAAATATGCTGATATTGAAGCCCTCGGTTTGATAGTAAAACCAAATTATGTGCTATAAACTTGTCTACTAGGATAAGTAGTAATCCTGTTAAAGGGACATAAAATTAAAAATGTTTCTTTCATGATTTAGATAGAACATACAATTTTAAACAACTTTCCAATTTATTTCTATCTAATTTGCTTAATTCTGTCGGTATCCTTTGTTGAAAAGCCTATCTAGATAGGCTCAGAAGCTTGGAGCTAGCTGCTGTTTGGTGGCTCATTTTGTATGTCCATTTTAATTGGCTTTAAATGTGTTCAGCTAGCTGCCAGTAGTACATTGCTGCTTCTTCTTCAATAAAAGGCACTAAGAGAATGAAGCAAAATTCATAAAAGAAGTAAATTGGAAAGTTGTTAAAAAATGTTTAAGCTCTGAATCATGAAAGAAAAATTTTGCATTTCATGTCCCATTAATGGTAGTTGAACTGTATAAAACAGGAGAGGGATATAAAAAGATATCCAAGGAATTGAGAATGCAAATCAGCAGTGTTCAAACTATAATCAAGAAGTGGAAAATGAGGAGTTCTGTTGAAACCAAACCACGGTCAGGTAGACCAACTAAAATTTCAGCCAGGAAAATTGCAAAGACAAAACCACAAATAACTTCAGGTGAAATACAGGGCTCTCTGAAAACACGTGGTGTGGCTGTTTCATGATGCACAATAAGGAGGCACTTGAAGAAATATGGGCTGTATGGTTGAGTCGCCAGAAGAAAGCCATTACTACGCAAATGCCACAAAGTATCCCACTTACAATACGCCAAACAGCACAGAGACAAGCCTCAAACCTTCTGGCACAAAGTCATTTGGAGTGCGATGAGACCAAAGTTGAGCTTTTTGGCCACAACCATAAAAGCTACATTTGGAGAGGAGTCAACAAGGCCTATGATGAAAGGTACACCATTCCTACTGTGAAACACGCAGGTGTATTGCTGATATTTTGGGGATGTGTGAGCTACAAAGGTACAGAAAATTTAGTCAGAATTGATGGCAAGATGAATGCAGTATGTTATCAAACAGAACCCCTCATTTTCCACTTCTTGATTAGAGTTTGAACACTGCTGATTTGCATTCTCAATTCCTTGCATATCTTTTTATATCCTGTTTTATACAGTTCAACTACCTTTTCCCGCAGATCCTTTGACAATTCTTTTGCTTTCCCCATGACTCAGAATCCAGAATCGTCAGTGCAGCACTGGATGAAAGATGCAAGGGTCTGTCAGGAGTCCAAAAACTCATTGACCTTTTATACACACACACTAATTGCAAGCAAACAGATCACAGGTGAGAATAGTTACCTTTAATAGCCATTCAAACCCATTTGTGTCAACTTGTGTGCATGTTATCAGGCCAAAATCACCAGGGTATGTAAACTTTTGATCAGGGTCATTTGGGTCATTTCTGTTGTCATTATGAGTTAAAAAAAATAAACAAAGTTGATTGATAATAAATGGCTTCAGCCAAACACTAACCATGAGTGAAAGAAAAGTTTTTGTGTTATCATTCATATTCTCTGAAAAATGGAAAGAAATCAAAAATTCTGCCAGGGTATGTAAACTTACGAGCACATCTGTGTATATATATATATATATATATATATATATATATATATATATATATATATATATCAACAATTATCACTGCATGACTCCATAATCCAGAACCTAAACGACGAAATTGAAGAACTCGAAAATCGAGGAAGGAGGAATAACCTACGTCTGAGAGGGATATATATATATATATATATATATGTGTGTGTGTGTGTTTATATGAATGTACATATGCATTTATGTATTTATATGTGTATATGTGTATTTACAAGTGATTATAAAGGTTTAGGTGCAGTGAGGTTATATATTTACAATGTCCACACTCGTAATGCTCCCAAGTTTGCTTCTGACACTAACACCGCTCGCTCCCCCAAAATGGTACACTTTGGTACATGCTCGCCCAGTTCCGAATGCCGAACATCTACGATTCTTCTTTGCTAAACACTACGGTGCAGTGGGATTCCGTATCCTTACGGTGAGGGTCAAAATCACCTACTCACCCTCTCACCATTAGCAGTGTCTCAGCATTCCATGAGCGGCTAGCCTGACAAACTCTCGGGCGCTTTTCGTGATGTCATCACTGAAGGCAGGAGCAGAGCGGAGTGTCAGAGAAGTGAAGCAGTACTCTGTATGGAGGTCTGTGATCTACTGGATAACAGGTATAATGAAGGAAAGACGATCAAATCCCTCCGGTAGGTATAAAAAGCAAAAGTTTATTTGATACAGTTAAAACATGGAAACAAAAGCTTCAAAGCAGAGTGCTGCACCCATTTTCTATTTGCTTTGAAGCTTTTGTTTCCATGTTTTAACTGTATCAAATAAACTTTTGCTTTTTATACCTACCGGAGGGGCTGGATCGTCTTTTCTTAAATATATGTGTATTTACAGACATATATACACATATAAACACATAAATACATATGTACAGACATAAGATTATATATATATATATATATATATATATATATATGTGCATTGGAGCCCTCTGCTTTCACGTAGATGAAAATGTAGTGCACATAGCAGAATATGTTCTAAGTATTTAGTATATATATTTATATAATATGTATTTATGAATAAATAGAACATATTCTGCTATGTGAAGAAAATTGAAATGTGAAATATTCATATTTTTGTGTCGGGTTAGCACACATGAGATTATGCAATCAGGTTTGTGCAAGAGTAAGGTCACTGTTGACTATGGGCTCCATGTACAAAACAGCAAAAGCTGCTCCAGAGCCCTTGTGGGGCAGGTTCTGCTTTCAACAAAGAAATTTCATCATCCCCACACCAACACATTGTATACTATCAGACACTCGATCACCTGTACCACCACACATGTGGTCTATTTACTTGTGTGCCCATGTTCCAAGTATTATGTGAGCAAAACAAAGGGTACCCTAAGAGAACACATGGCCAACCATAGGCTGGCTATATGTCAGGCGCTTATTAAAGGCTCTTTGGTAAACAACCAGTGGCACGGCACTGTGCCGAACAGAGACACTCAGTACCATCAATCAGATATACTCTGATAGACCATGTGCCGAAACCAGATCGAGGGCGAGACCGGGATAAACTCTTACTCTCCAGAGAAGCCCAGTGGATATACAGGTTGGGGACTATTGCCCCAGGAGGACTAAACTCTGTACCAGACTTCAAGGGGTTAATATAATCTGACACAAACCTGGGGTGCGGTAATATAGCATGGTACAATATGATGGTGGTGTGGCGACAGCACCTTGGGATGCTGCCTGTCCACTAGGGCTATCACATGGGGACCCTGATCCAGTGGAGGGGATCTGCAGGTGGGGTACTCGAAAGTACCAGCTATATAATATCACCCTTAACACAAATAATACCCACATGACCTGAAGTCTGGGTGGTATATACAGTATATGGTTATGGATGAAAGTATATAAGCGTAAATCTATACATATGTGTCTATCCTTATATGGATGTGACCGGAGCAAGAGTGTGCCACCGCTGATGGAACGCATATTTTATGCACTCTATGCACCTATCAATACAATAGTCTATGCCAATAAGAGGAGATACATTGCTATCTGTACTTTTCTTTTTTAGTTTTTCCATTACTTATTGACTATTGTATCTGTCTATGGATACAGTATTCTATTGCGATACTATACCTGGAATAGATACCAGGGAGAACCAGGGTTGTTCTCAGATATATTCAAAAATATGTTTATTATGTCATGCTTTATTTCTTTTATGTATTCACACAGGCCTATATTTGTTTAATATTCAAGGAAGATAAACCTGATACATTAAGTAAGTCCTATGAGAGATGTAGTTTATAAGTCTAGGTGGTGATTAGAACGCGAACTTCCACAACTGTTCGCGAACGGGCAAACCGGGCGAACCGCCATAGACTTCAAAAGGTAGGCGAATTTTAAAACCCACAGGGACTCTTTCTGGCCACAATAGTGATGGAAAAGTTGTTTCAAGGGTACTAACACCTGGACTGTGGCATGCCGGAGGGGGATCCATGGCAAAACTCCCATGGAAAATTAAATAATTGATTCAGAGTCTGGTTTTAATCCATAAAGGGCATAAATCACCTAACATTCCTAAATTGTTTGGAATAACGTGCTTTAAAACATCAGGTATGTACACTACTGTTACACCAGGTATGAGTTGCACTGGGGTGACACTGTGCCCTGGCAGGCAGGCACTTAAACGCACACGTGTGAAGGAAACTGACTGCTATTATTTAACACAGTTAAAAAAGTGTTGTTTTTTTTTTTAAATCTACACTACTGTTACACCACATATGAGTTGCACTGGGGTGACACTGTGCCCTGGCAGGCAGGCACTTAAACGCACACGTGTGAAGGAAACTGACTGCTATTATTTAACACAGTTAAAAAAGTGTTTTTTTTTTTAAATCTACACTACTGTTACACCACATATGAGTTGCACTGGGGTGACACTGTGCCCTGGCAGGCAGGCACTTAAACGCACACGTGTGAAGGAAACTGACTGCTATTATTTAACACAGTCAAAAAAGTGTTGTTGTTTTTTTTAAATCTACACTACTGTTACACCACATATGAGTTGCACTGGGGTAACACTGTGCCCTGGCAGGCAGGCACTGAAACACACACGTGTGAAGGAAACTGACTGCTATTATTTAACACAGTCAAAAAAGTGTTGTTTTTTTATTAAATCTACACTACTGTTACACCAGATATGAGTGGTGGCACTGGGCAAGTGGGCACAGTATACACTGTGAGCCTGACACACACACTGGCAGGCAGGCAGGCAACTGCAATTAGATTACACAGGAAAAAAAAAAAAAAGCAGATGTTCTAGCCCTAAAAAGGGCTTTTTGGGGTGCTGTCCTTACAGCAGAGATCAGATGAGTCCTTCAGGACTATAGTGGACACTGAATACACTAGCCTAGCTATAGATTTCCCTATTCAATCAGCAGCAGCTACACTATCCCTCCTCTCACTAACAATGCAGCTTCCGAATTCTAAATCTAAAATGGATGCTGTCCAGGAAGTAGGAGGGTCTGGGAGGGAGGGTCTGCTGCTGATTGGCTGGAATGTGCCTGCTGACTGTGAGGTACAGGATCAAAGTATTACTCAATGATGACGAATAGGGGGCGGATCGAACATCGCATATGTTCGCCCGCCGCGGCGAACGCGAACATGCTATGTTTGCCGGGAACTATTCGCCGGCGAACTATTCAAGACATCACTAGTGGTGATGTGTTTCACATATGCACTGTTTAATTGTCACTGAAAGTCCCAGTAGGAGATGCTTGCACTGTTGTTATGTATACCATTGTAAGTCTAAGTATTCACATTACAGGTATGCATTGTTCTAAGTGATAGTTTGACAACTTCCGGTTTGCCAATTTTGTGTTTGGAGTTTTGTTAACATGTAGATGTTTTCACACATACATGACTGCTTAGTGAAGTGTGTGCAGGCTTATATTTTTAACATTATATGAATTTAGGGGTTTATTGGATTAAAATACAAGCCCGGCGAAACCGGAAGTGGAGAGCTGATACACTTCCGGTTGGGGTTGAATGGAACACAGGGATGCGTTCCAAGCACTGTTTGGCGCAATTTTTTGATTGATGTGGGAGGTATGTGTTTGCTTAAATTGTGTCAGTATATAATTCGTATATGTTTGCCACATTTGTTCACCTTTTTTTGATCTGAAGAAAGGGACTTGTGTTCCCTGAAACATCATCTAATAAAGTTGACCTTTCTTTCACAAAATCCTGAGAGTGCACTATTTATTGGAAGTGTACATTTGGCTATATTTGCACCCAGGTGGTTGGAATAGGAGGGAGGATTCTTTTTTCCTATATATATATATATATATATATATATATATATATATATATATATATATAGTAAATTATATTTTGGAAAGTAAACAATAATAAATTTTTCAATTTTAGTGATTTTTATTTTTTGTAATGGTATTTTTTTTATATTTGTAATGTTAGGTTTTAGTGTAAGGCAGCTTAGGTTTTATTTCACAGGTAAGTTTTTATTTATTTTAACTAGGTAGTTAGTAATAGTAGTTAATAACTATTTACTAACTAGTTTACCTAGTTAAAATAAATACAAACTTACCTGTGAAATACAAATAAAACTTAAGCTAGCTACAATATAACTATTACTTTTACAGGTAAGTATGTTTTTAGTTTTAAATAGATATTATTTAGTTAACTTTAATTTAGCTTTATTTTTGTTATGTTAGTTAGGGGGTGTTAGGGTTAGGTTTAGGGTAAGGGTTAGGTTTAGGGGTTAATAGTTGAATTTAGGTTGTTGCGATGTGGGGGGCTGGCGGTTTAGGGGTTAATAGGTTTATTTAGTGGTAGTGATGATGGAGGCAAGAAGTTTAGGGGTTAATAGCTTTATTTAGTGGTGTCGATGTCGGACTGCGGCAGAATAGGCTTTTATAGATTTATTATAGTGTGGGCAATGTTGGGTATGGGGAATAGGGGTTAATAACTTTAGTATAGTGGCAGCAATATCGGGAGCGACAGATTAGGGGTTAATAGATTTATTTGGGTGGCGGCAATATTGGGAGCGGCAGATTTGGGGTTAATAACATTATGTAGGTGTCGGCTATGTTGGGGGCAGCAGATTAGGGTTGTTTAGACATGGGGTTTATGTTAGGTTGTTAGGTTTAAACTTAACTTTTTTTCCCATAGACATCAATGGGGTTGCGTTACAGAGCTTTTCATTACGTGCTTCAGGTGTTTTTCTGACACTCTCTCCCTATTGATATATATAGGGAAAGCGTGCACGAGCAGGTCAAAGCAGCGCTTGTATTTTGTGCGGTATGGAGCTCAATGCAACCATATCGCACATGCACAAGCCGGCTTTTCAAAAACTCGTAATGGCAGCGCTATAGAGGGTGCAATAAAGCAATTTTTGTTGAGTTTGTTAAATACCCTCTATAGCGCAAAACTTGTAATCTAGGTGAGAGAGAACAATGGAAAATTATCATGTTATTACTTAACTATACTGCACCCCACAGGGAGTGTCATTTCTTCTGCTGGCTGTTTTACTTAGGCTATTCATTAGCTGAGACTCCAGTATCAAAACTTTCAGTATAGGGTGGGATACCACAAGCTAAATCAGCCATTTCAAAGGCAAAAATAGGGGTAAAGGAGCTACTTGTTAACACTTTAATACATTCTAGCAGGTAAAATGGATGATTGGGAACAATTTAAATGGGAGAACATTTTTGGGTGAACTGTCCCTTTAAAGGAACAGTCTAGTCAAAATTGAACTCTCATGATTCTGATATTCTTTGTTTGAAGCTAAACCTAGGTAGGCTTATATGCTTATTGATAAGCTCTTGAATGCCGTCTCTTATTTCAGTTTATGACAGTTTTTCCCAGCTAGACAGCAATAGTTCATGTGTGCCATATAGATAAACATTGTGCTCACTCCTGCAAAGTTATTTATGAGTCAGCACTGATTGGCTAAAATGCAAGTCTGTCAAAAGAACTGAGATAAGGTGTTAGTCTGCAGAGGCTTAGATACAAGGTAATCACAGAGGTAAAATGTATTAAAATAGCAGTGTTGGTTATGAAAAAAAAAATGGAGTAGATTGTCAGCTTTAATGACTAACTCCCATCAAACACATTAAGCAGCCATCATCAATCCTCAATACATTAACCACATACTTTGCTTTCTCATTGTAAAGACCCCCACAATGAAAAAAGAATTACAAAATGCCTGAGGAAACCATTCTTATACTTTTTGCATTTTCCCAACTTGACTGCAAGAAAAATAGATTATTTTTTTTTAAATTCAAATAGTAACGCTACAAGAAAAAAATACTAAATTTATTGCATTATTTAGTGCACCATCTATGAAGCTACATCCACAGCTTTGGGGCTGTTACAGTGTAGTCTGTTAGGCTTCTTTTTCCGGGGCATTGCTGTCTTACAACCACTGTTTCTTAATATGTTGCAGACGTAAGACATCATAGGAACATTTGTCCAGGACGAATAACAATCCCTCCTCTCCCACAATTGGCTGTGTGAGGGTAGGGGGCAGGGCTTCACAAGTGTTTATTCATCAATGTTAAATTCTGTCAGTCATTTCTGTACCTGATGGTGCAATGGCTTATGATGTCCATGGGGGGTAGTTATCAAGCCGTCAACCTCAAATACGCTGCGTATTCCGCAGCGTATTTGTGGCGAGGCTGATACGCCTTAGTTATCAAAGGCTCGAGACAGGCAAAAGTAGAATTTTGTGACGTAAGCTTCGATCCGCCGGACTCAGTCCGACACAGATCGATTCTTACGTCACTCCAGATGTTCCGCACACAAGTGCGGCACATTCTCACTACTTTTGCTAGCTATCAAAAAACTAGCAGGTACGCTCGGCACTTTTACGGCCCAGCGTACCTGGTTTTCAAAGCGCCAGCCTGGAGGCGGCGGATCCCATAGGAATCAATGGGAGTCTGACCATAGCGAAAGTACAAGTTCGCTGCTGACAGACATCCCATTGATTTCTATGGGAGCTGTCTACACCTAACACCCTAACATGTACCCCGAGTCTAAACACCCCTAATCTGACCCCCCCTACACCGCCGCAACTAAATAAAGTTATTACCCCCTAAACCGCCGCTCCCGGAGCCCACCGCAAGCTACTCTATACATATTAACCCCTAAACCGCCGCTCCCGGAGCCCACCGCAACTATAATAAATGTATTAACCCCTAACCCGCCGCTCCCTGAACCCGCCGCAACCTATATTAAATGTATTAACCCCTATCCTGCCCCCCCTACACCGTCGCCACCTATAATACATTTATTAACCCCTAATCTGCCCCCCCTACACCGTCGCCACCTATAATAAATTTATTAACCCCTATCCTGCCCCCCACTACGCCGCCGCCACTGTAATAAAATGATTAACCCCTAAACCTAACCATAACCCTAACGCCCCCTAACTTAAATATTAATTAAATAAATCTAAATAAATTAACTCTTATTAACTAAATGAATCCTATTTAAAACTAAATACTTACCTTTAAAATAAACCCTAATATAGCTACAATATAAATAATAATTATATTCTAGCTATCTTAGGATTTATTTTTATTTTACAGGTACCTTTCAATTTATTTTAACCATGTACAATAACTATTAAATAGTTATTAACTATTTAATAGCTTACCTAGCTAAAATAAAGAGAAATGTACCTGTGAAATAAATCCTAACCTAAGTTACAATTACACCTAACACTACACTATACTTTAATAAATTATTCCTATTTAAAAATAAATACTTACCTGTAAAATAAACCCTAAGATAGCTACAATGTAATTAATAATTATATTATAGCTATCTTAGGATTTATATTTATTTTACAGGTAACTTTGTATTTATTTTAGCTAGTTAGAATAGTTATTAAATAGTTATTAACTATTTAATAACTACCTAGCTAAAAGAAATACAAAATTACCTGTAAAATAAATCCTAACTTAAGTTACAATTAAACCTAATACTACACTATCATTAAATTAACTAAATAAACTACCTACAAAGAACTACAATGAAA